>NC_134435.1:11006207-11307040 GCF_030867145.1 Opisthocomus hoazin
GTTCCCTCTTAAATCCCCACACCTGCTCCTGTAAAGAGGTGCAATGCTAAGCATGTGGAGATCTAGAAGGTGAATACGCTGGGCTCAGTTTGTGTGAAACACTCCCGTCGCTATTAAAGAGCAAAGCGGGTGCGAGGGGTGCCGAGTGGTACTGGGGGAGGTATCCTCAAAGCATGGGTCTCGGTGTGGGCTGTGCGGCCACTGCAGCGGGTAGTTTATTAGGAATTCTGCATGGGCTGTTGCAGGAGGCGGCAGGTAGGGCTGCAGTGGGGAAATGTCAGCCTGCAAGCATGTGTTAACCTACTTCCACCAGAGAGGCTGAGAATAACCCGGGTGCGTGCTCCCTGCTCTCTGCTTGAATTTGTAAGCCGCAGCTGAAGAGATTTATTTTCTGTGGGTTTGAAAGTGAGACTGAATACTCATAGGGAGGGTTGTTTTGTGTTTTGAGGCTGCAGCTCTCCTGCTGTATTTCGTGTTTACAGTTTATGATACACTGAATCCTTTGGTGCCTTGTTCTCAACCCTGCAATAGAAATGTCACGAAATCCATTGCAGCATGTGCCGTCTTCTTATTTTTCCAACCACTTGCTAATGCTTTCAATGAGGTCTAAATCACGGCTCCCCCGGAGAGTGCTGTCTCTCAGAGCTCTGTCATATGTGGCCAGGAGTTGTTCTCCCTCACACCAAGCTGCCTTAATGTCAGCTTTTGCCTTGGGTCCCACCAAAGCTGGCACACCCAGCAGCAAGCATTAGCAAGGCAAAGGCGTGTTTTTTGGTTAATATATGTTTGCTGTTCATCTTCTCCTGACCCCTCATGAGTGTATTGTATCACCCCTCAATTGCCTGTTTCCAGGCTGGAGTGTCCTTGTCCTTTCAGCTGTTCCTAATCCCAGGTGGTTTATAGAGAAATAAGCAGTGTGTAGTAGCTTTTTGTGTCACCATAGGTACTTATCCATTCCTTCAGCTACCCAAATACCTTTATAAAATGATAATGCAGTGCAAGACTTATGGAAGCAATGGATTTATTCCATTATGTGAGCAAATCATGTGCAAGACTGACCCTCCTTCTCCACATAGCAAAGGAGACTCCACCAAAATTAGAGAGATTTCTATTTTTAAAAGACAGTAAGAGAACTGGAAAGCTCCAGACCTCTCTAGAAAACAACCTCGTTGAGGAACTGGTAATCGTAACGCTAGCTTTCACTACAGCAATCTGACCAAGTTCTAGTTTCTCCGTTGTCTGCTGTTCCAAGGGTCACTTGCTCATATTTCTCCCTAGAACAGACTTGTTCAGGATCCAGAGGAAAGGTGCCACAGATATGTTTGAAACTGCAAGACAAACGTGGAAATCTACCTGGGAAAGAGAGTGGAGGAAAACCACGAGCCATCTCCTGTATTTTTGCTGGTTTATTGCGCTGCCTGGGAGTTTCTTCTCCTGCAGCAGTATGTCATTGGAATAATGAGGCAGCATGTTGCTTAACTGTGCGGTGGCCAGATCTGCGGGGATCTCAAGAGATAAGTAATTCTATTTGATTTTGTATCCAGGAATGATAATTTACATTCCTTTCCACCTTAGACAGAGAAAGGCAGTCTGGGCTGTAATTAGGAGTTTTTTTTCCCTGTATCCTTTGGTCCTCTGTTTCTCTCATTGTCAGGCAACAGTGGCAGTAGCAGCTTTAAAAGCAGGGAGTCATGACAACTGACTCTTCCTGCAGCAATTTTGGTTGTTAGAAGGAAAAAAGAAATATCCCTAAAACACAAGAGCCTGAAAAAGCAATTAGATCGCAAAACTGTATGAAGCAGGAAAATGACAGCCAAGGCTGGGAACCACCTACGAGCTGGGAGTTTGTTGTGTGCATGTTCAACTTCTGGGCTTGGTCTTTCGCTGGTAAAAAGTGAGTTGGATTCATTTATGTCATTAGAGGGTCTAGCTGTGCCTTCACATCTGTAGATAAATAAATGCCCACACAAATAGCTAATGAAGTGCAGGAGTGTCTTGCATAAGAGCACATTAATGGCTTTGGAGCAAATGCCCTGTTGAATTTCGCAGGGTGAGAGCTCAATCAATTAACAGTTTAGAATAGTCTGTCCTGAAGCAATATGTCTATGTAGCACTGTACATGAGCACTCAGTGCCTACTTTTGTTGCGGGCTTGATTGGATGAATTTGAGCTTCCAGTTTGAGAAGTCACCCCTGGCAGTGACACATTTGACCCAAATCTTAGATTGCAAATAAAAAAAGAGCCACTTTGATTGAGGTGAGGAGTCTTCTGAATTGCTGTGACTGGATTTCTGCTTAGCGTGGCAGGGGATGTTTTATTAATCTTCACCCTGATTCTTGTTATCTCTCACACCAGTAACAAGACTTTGTAGTTATCCCCAACCCCTTGCAGAGAAGTTTCTTATTGTTTGCACAAGTTGATTAGAAGAATCTTTCTTTTGCGTCCCACAAGATATGACATTTTTTGCCAGCTCACAGGCATGTGTTCTGGTGTTGAGAAAAGCAAGCCCGGATCCACCTGTGATTTTCAGGCAACTTCCTTCCAGTTAGGTACTGCATCTTCCACTTCAGCAGAGCATAAGCATCTGTGTGACTTGCATATGGCTATAAAACACGTGAATATGGGAAGCCTGGGCTTCACACTTCTGATCACCTCCTAACCACTGGACGATCTAAAGTCAGTGATCACAGCAAAGTAATTTATTTCTTTGAACTAAAGTTGAAGTTAATAAGGCTTCTGTTTTGCCCCTGTGGTCCTCATTCTTTTGGCATAGTACTATTTGTCTGTTCAGTATGAAGGGTGTTATATGGGAGATCCCATACTGAAAAAAATCTGTGGTTTCCATAAACATCCAACTTATATTCTGCTAAAATCAACCAGAAAAAATATTTCAGCAGTGACTTTGTTTTCACGTAGCTCCAGATGCAAAACACTCTGTGGCTTTATATCAGGATTGTAAAAAATGAATAGAGCACAGTGAATTAATTTTGCTAATGAGTTTTGCAACCACATGATGCACTTAGGCATCTTCATACAATTAAAATACAGAACTAGGCAATCAGATCCCAAGTGCCACCCTTTGTCAGAGTACTTCGGGACCCTCCAAAGTGTTGTGTCCCACTCGCTTTAATTTCTTTCCATCACAGAGAAGAGAAATACACAGATCTGTTGTTCCAACAATTGAAAAATGATGTGCCGTGTTAGTTGCAACAGTATTTTTGTAGCTCTCATTTATTCTGCTAGCCAGACAAGAAAGGTGAAGCAGTAGCATTTTATAGAGCAGAGAACATTTTTATACTGTTCTCTTAAATCTTCTTAGAAGCTCTTGAACAAAATGTTTACACTGTAAACAGAATTTAGTAAATGAGCCACAAGACTTATCATGACAACCTGCCTATCCCTCCTGAACCATTGTATTTCTATCCCATTCATTCCTAACATCTGCTGCTGCTGCCCCTCTATCCCATATTTACTCAGTTATAGTACTCTTTCTGTAGCCTTAAAACATCTCCTGTTGATTTACATCCACTTCTCTTCTATTGTCTGTTTTTGGCTGCTGGATTTTCTGTTTTTCTTTCTGTAAAGAGGAAAAAAATAAGATGGTTACTCATTTTCATTGCTCATGACTAAGAACAAGATAACAATGTGAATAAGCCCTGTACAAATGTCCATGATCAGATAAAACCATGAGGAAGCGATGTGTATGCCTCCCCAAAGCTCTTCAGCCAACAGCTAGCAGTCCAGCCCAGCTTCTGGGGTGTAACTTGTGCTCTCCTACCGCTGCTTCTGACCTTCAGTGCTCCAACTCCTGCTTCCCTGCACAGGCAGTGCAGCTCAGCCCTAGCCAGAACTCACTGCCTGCTTACCGGGGTCCTGAGCTCATGAGTTCTGTGAAATCTGGTGATTATTATGCTGGCATTCAAGAAGAGTAAAGGGTAGGCCTGAAGAGCATGCCAGTGGCTTACAAAAGTCAGGTTCTGACCTCAGGTTTCTTAAAGTGAAAGGATTTACATGAACCTACTGCTCAGTCAAGCTGTGCATTTCTTTAATAAGAAAAAACTCTTTTTTCTTTAAAGAAAAAAATAAAAAAGAGCGGTGTATAAGGAAACATAAATCTGAGCTCTCTGGAATTAAATCTCCACCAGAAGCCACCTCTAGTGCTAATCTTCTGCCAGCGACTGGCATCTGCTCTTTCTTTCATTGTGATTTTCTTCAAAGGGGTTCAGCCATATAGAAGGTTTTATAGATAGAAAATAGAGTGATTACCACCAGGTAAAACAGCAACTCTGTTTTTGTAAGCCAGGGAAGCGTGGCTAATTGCAAGCAACTTCCCCCTTCATCATCAACTCTCAAACACCAGACTGGCACTCGGAAGCCTGGGTTCTCAGTTCAGCCACAGGCTCCCTGGGTGGATTTGGGCAAGCCAATAATGAGGAACCATCATCCCGTGCCTCAGTTTCCAGCTCCAAGTAATGGAGTAAGGCAGAGTCACATTAATGGTTGTGTGCAAGGATATTGGCTTCGCAGGCAAGCCTCAGGCAGTTCCTTCAAGAGTACATTCCCCATCAGTCCTGTGAAAAAAACATTTCAGACAAACTTCTCAGGAAAATTCTGCAACAATACCCTTAGTGCTTAGGGTCCCAGTGCACTGTGTGTAGGACAGACAGGTTCACACCCTCCAAAGATCTGCCTTCTGAAAAACAGAGGAAATAAACCTGCTATTCTGTCCAGTCCTTCTCCTGCCTCTCTACCAGGTGGTTAGGTGGTCAGCTAATTTATTTTGTGTTGCTTTCCATTAGGAGTGGAGGATTGATGCCTGGAAGTATTTTAATGGCACTGTTGACCTTGATAATAAAACTGTCCCTTCTAGTTCATATTGGTAATGGCATCCAATACCCACTGAGTCACAGAGAAGCAGCAATTCTAATAACACTACTGGTGAGAAATCTCATGGAAAGACATTAGTGGAGAGGCCCATTTTCAGTGCTGTTTCCCTTCTTCTATCAGGCCCATCAGCACTGTGTGCAATTTGCCTCTCCATTAGTAGATATTAGGGGCTACGGTGATGCTCTCAACCATTTTGCTCTCTTGCAACTTGCTGGGTGCTCAACACCATGTGAGACCGACAGCTGCAACTGCTACTAGCTGCTGTCTCAGGGCTGTGTGTAATTTGGAGAACAATTTACATAATTCTGAAACCTAAAAATACCCCTGCACAAATAAAATGCATCAATATGTGTTGTTCTAACAAACACAGAAATGGCTGCTGCTTTCCGGTGCATTTTGAAACACGGATTCTCAATGCCTCTTCTCCATCTGCCGAGGCTGACATTTATGTGAGATATTTAAGGACAGAGGGCAAGTGATAATTATCCTCAACATGCATCACAGGCTTTTTGTCAAATGATTAGAAAGGTGCCTTCCAGAATAATTAGCTGTCTGAAATGTCTGAGCCCCTGTCTGATGCATGTTGACTAAATGGGAGATGAAGTCTGAAGATTAAGCTAGAAGACGGCAGATTCCCACCCCAGAGCTCACCTGTCCACTCATTTCTTTCCTCAGCCCTGCTGATAATGTTCTCAAGTGTGCAGTGCCGCCCACCCTGCTTTGCTCTGTTAAATAAGAACACTTGTTTTTCAAGTCTCCTTGGTGATGTAAGGGGAATATTTGTGACCTTTTCATTTCCACATAACAAGCATCCTTACAGGTCATGGCAGAACAGCCTGTGACAAAACAAGCTTCCCTGAGCTAGCAAGTCAAGACCACCAGCAGGAATTTCTATTTGGATTGCTGCTAAAATGTGTAAGTTAATTACCTTCAGCAACAATATGGGCATGTACCCCAGAAGGATCTACCTGAGGTCGTGGTGACTTTGAGTTATTACCACTGCAGTGGTCATGGCACTGGCAGTGAAATGTTGTATTTGTGTCTGGCAGAGATTTTATGATTTATTATTTATATGATTTTAGTCTTCTTAGTTTTCTACTGTGAAGTCTAGAGGACTATGAAAGATATGGCCAAAGAGTAGCAGCAAATCACATGAACTCTTATTCTCTTTAGTAAAAAACATCAAGATATACGTACTAGTTCTCTATGTCGTCTGTAGGCCTTAGGTGTCTTGTACCTAGCAATTCTTGAGGACCAGAAGATGTGAGAGAAATCTCTGCACCATATTGGTAGGGTCACTGTACTGAGCTGTAAATGATGGCTGAAAGGATGAATGGGGAAAAGAGACCATCCAAAACCAGAGTGAAGATGACTCAGGCATTGCGCTGCTTCCTGTGATGTTCTACTTGAAGAAATGCAAATGGATTAATCTGACAATAGCTGCGGCACAGCCTCAGTCGCTAATCTCATTGTAAATAGAGATACTCAACCAAAAATCAGGTCCAAGCAGCTGTGAACTGGAGTGTACTCCAAAACTGGCTCTAACCTTCACTGGACTGGGACTTTCTCAAAAGAGAAGTATTTGTTGTGATAGGACAGTAGTCAAGCAATTTGTCAACTGGAAAATGTCTAGACGGCAGCTGCTGAGCATTGCAGGGGTGTCTACTTACAGTACATGGGCTTAATTATCACTCTTTCCCTATACAATCACAAAGTCCTTGGTCTCTATTTGATTGGCTGGGCTGTTAGATTTCCCTACTAGGCTCATCAAGAATGTACTTCTGGGTCCAACACTGCCGCAGGCATGTGGCCATGCAGTTATGTCAACTTAATAGAGCTGCACTTATGTCAAAACTGAAAGTGATGCCTCAGCCATGCTGGCGAAACTTTCAGGAATACCCTAATTGTGTGACTGATTTCAGTGGAAGTCAAGAGCTTAGAACATTTGGAAAACCTCTGAGCCAAAATTAGGCCAGATGTCAGTAGGTACCGACTCTATTTGTTGATTGATTTGGGCTAGAGCTTTCCTTCCTTGGTTCGGTTAGGCAGAGCCCAGCAGAACAGGCACTCAGCTCAACAAGTTCCACCAAATGAAAAAAATATCCAAAATATTTTGCTATCACTCAGTGTTCCAGTGACTACTACAATTTTGCCTGGGACAAATTGTTTACCTTCTCACAGGTGGAAGACTAATATTTTACTGAGAATAGCAAATATTTGGCTTAGGACAAAGGCATATTAATCTCTTTTTTTTTTCCACATTCAACACTCCGTACCTTTCTTTGTCCACAGTCTTTAGAAGCCACTCATTTGGCAAAATCAGAAATTAATTTGCCCTATTGAGAGGATGTGCTATTAATGAGTCTGGTGGCGTAGAAGGGAGACACGGCTGAAACCTGTGTCATATTGAGCTCCTCTAGGAAAGACCAGGAGGTTGACTTCTCTTGGATTAATCTGTTTTGCTCTTTATTCTAATAATTTTAACTTCTTGCTTCTCATATCATAAAAATATTTTCTCCTTCCATCCTTAGTTGCCTTAGGTAATTATTCAAGTCAGTGGATTTACACAGATGTCAAAAAAAGAAGAAAAGTCAGTCATGCATTGTGGTGATTGCCCTTCACGCCCTTGCTTTGTTTGCTGCACACTTCTGCCCGTGGTGTACAAGTTACATTCATTTTGTACCATCACTGAAAGCCACATCAGTCGAAGTTGCACTTTATTACAAACATTTGTTTTCTTTCCTGCTAGCACAGCCAGGCTGACTCTCATCCAGCTACACTGGTTTTACAGCACATAATGACAGTGATCACAATAACTGTTCCTCATTTACTGGCTTGACATAATACTCAGACCAGTAAAATACCATTGACACCACTACACTGGTGGCCTGAAAATTGTTTGACACTGTACATTTAAGATAAAGTTTAATGCATTCTCCTCCTGGTTTTTTTTCCCTTTATAATGACAGAACTGCCTGGGATGATATAGTTCAAGTCAGCTATTTTTTTCAGTTCTGTCCAATTATACCTGGACAAACCAAGTTGGTACATCCTGAAAAAGGGTAAGACCAAGAGATTTCAAGCAGACTTGTTGTGCATGCACAACTGATGTGAGCATTTGATGTATTGAGGATGGATTGAACCATGTGTATATGTGCAGATTATTTCTAAAAGCAGTACTGCACCATCTAAAGCAATAAAGTTGGGAAGTCTGCATGTACACTGTACAAGAAATATTGCATGTGTTTTTACTCTTCTTTGGTTTCAGATCAGGCCTTTTGGATGCCACTTTCTCAGTTCTGACAGCAATGGCAATGGATGCATCTGTTGCACAAAGACTTTTCGTCAGGGGCAGACAGTGGTCAGAGTAACTGCAAGCCTCTTGGCTGCCCCCTTGGTTCTCACCAAAAAAGAAAAACCTGAACTATGTATTCAGAAGGGTTATGAAAGGAAACCTACAGTGTTATTTTAAAATCCAGAGCAATTAACTGTGGGAATGTGGATGCATGTCTTGTCTGCACGCTTTCAACCCTGCTTAGAAGAGAACCGGTCCTAGGTGGTGGCTTTGCTGTGCTCAGTACAACTCGATAGTCTTCCCAGACATACAGTATTCACTGAAAGAATAGACAGCTCTCAGTCCAAGTTTGCCAAAACTTCCTATGCAAAGCAATACCTCTGCAGTTTTCCCAAAGTGCTTTTCCTATGAGTAAATATCTCAAATGAGGAGTAAATACAGCAAAGGAAAAGGGGAATGTCAGAATCTGGTTTTGCCTTGGCAGGGAATGATTTTCACAGCTTTCTCATACATTGTCTAAATGTTCAGACAATTTCTTTCTCCCATTTCCCCTCTAGAAGTGAACGATTAGGCCAGGAACTATATATTCAAATGAAGAAGAGTTTTCTTTAAGCACATGCATTGTTATAAACAGCCTTGGGTTTTGCAATGAATGGGCGAGGACTGCAGTGTACTGAACACCATTCAAGAAGATTAACATATGGTAAGAATGTCGTCTTGAAAACTCTATTTCTCCTTAATCATCCCTATTTAGAAGTCTTTCCTGCCTCAAAACCCACCTATGAATCCAGAAAATAGGGCAACATTTGGCTTAGTACTGTAGACTCTCCACATACCCAGCTGTCACATCACTGAACAGCTGCCTCAATTGATTCAAATGGGAGAAGGACATTGCCCAACCATCAGGTGGTTATTCCAGGAAATATGGGCTTTAGGCTTAACGTGCCAAACCCTCAAACATGTGATTAACTCACAGTTTAAGTCCAGATTCAACACTGAAGAGCATTGCTGAGTAAGAGTTGACGTGTGTTACAAGTTAAGAACGTGACTGAGTGAAGAATTTCTGCTCAACCCCATGACACTGAGGTTAACAGGAGGTCAGCCAGGGATTCCCCCAGGAGGCAGACTGGGTTCCTTGGGCAGAAGTCAGAAAGTATAATAGGCTTCTTGGGTGGACAGTGCTGTTTTGCAAAGAGATGTAGAGATGGTAGGGTTTGATAGGGGACCTCAAAAAAAGAATGAGGACAAATGCACATTTTTTAACGAGCTCTAACAAAACTCTATTGAGTGTTTGTCCATTTAGTTGTGTTTTTATTATTTCCATTGTCCTTTGTTTCCTGTATGTTGTTGTGGTGCATCTAGGAGAAAATCACGAACATTTACATTGAGAGTTCTCCAGAATTTCCATTTAAAATGATCCACTTTGTTACAGTAATTAGCTTTGTAAGTGAAACAAAGCACACAACACTGACAATAGTTGCTAGTGATCACTTCACTTCCTAATCAGGCTGCTCCTTCAAGCATTCTAATTTATTTTACTAATGATTATAGGGCAGACGCTGCACGTATTTGCACCTCTAGGAACAGCAGTGAAATAGAGAAGCAGAAAATCTTGCCCAGTATGCCTAATCCTGAAGTATCTCGAGTAATTTGAGGGCCAAGCAGTTATAGATAAATAACTTTCAGATGTTTGTTGACTTCAGATCTAAATTTACTAACTTATATCAGCTGCTGTGAAGTAGGTATATCTGTTCGGTGCTGAAGTGTTTCTGGGAGAGGGATGGTTGGTGCTGCCTTCTCCTCATGGCACTGACAAGATGGGGATGACTTGCACCTACTTGCTTCGAGTTCTCCATAAGAACAAATAACCTCCCAGTTCATTATGCACCTTTAAATCAAAGCACCCCTCATCTCAGAGAGAAAAAACTTGGCTTCCTTGAGAAGAATGATAATGAGAGGCTGGTGAGGGGCTTAAACTATTAATCCTGTGACAGAAATACAGGTCCAGTCATATCAGCGTAATCCTCCACAATTAAATCCCAACCGAGTATTAATGTTCTCTATCTTTTATGATTCAAAGCCAGCTCAGCTAGTCCCTTTAGTGTGCTATTTTGCCTCCTTGTTCTAGGGATGCATCAGACAGACTTGGGCTATAGTTTGCCTTTTGTGAAAGGGCAAAATAATCAATGTAGGTACAACAGATTGGTGCCTGTGTAGGCAAACACAGAATCACAGAATCACAGAATCACAGAATAGTAGGGGTTGGAAGGGACCTCTGTGGGTCATCTAGTCCAACCCCCCTGCCGAAGCAGGGTCACCTACAGTAGGCTGCACAGGATCTTGTCCAGGCGGGTCTTGAATATCTCCAGAGAAGGAGACTCCACAACCTCCCTGGGCAGCCTGTTCCAGTGCTCCGTCACCCTCAGAGAGAAGAAGTTCTTCCTCATGTTCAGACGGAACTTCCTGTGCCTCAGTTTGTGCCCATTGCCCCTTGTCCTGAAACACATGCGTGTATAGGCGTATACAGGTGCTGCAGGGAATATTCGGGACTGCCTTTTCTCCACGTCCATGGCATGACCCTCACCACCTGTAGTTTCTTCCAGAATTCACTGAAGAGCTGAGATACCCGCAGTAAACTTGTATCTGGATGGGCTTGGTATAGGAGTAGTGACTTTGGCTATTTTTCTTTCTAAGTGAAAGCTATTAGCTGAATCAGTGTACTGGACAGACTGCTGCACTGCTTGGGTGTGCTCCCTCTCTTTCCCTTGGTCTGTGTGTCCGTGTGTTGTTTAGCTGCCTGGCGTGTTTTTTGGAAAGTGCACAAAGGAGTTGTGGTGGGGGGAGGGGTGTGAATCTAAAAAAATTCCTATTTCATCAAATGAAAAATGCATTTGAGATCATCAGGCTTGAAACACGGAGAACATTTCAAAACACTGCGATTTCTGCCATGCAGTCTGTGGGATGCTATCAACAGCAGAGCCTTCATCCTCCAAAGGCTCATCTTCTTCATGATTTGGCAAAGCAAGTCTCTGGGCTGACTTGTAGTGGTGCAGAACTGCTCACACACAGCTGAGCAGTTCTTGTCACAGATTTATGCTGACTGGTTCATTCACTTCTGGGAGGCAGAAAAACAGTCGTTTGAGAGTCGCTATGTCGCTTGGAGTTTGTGCCCAAGAACCATAAACAGCCTAAAGCTATAACAGCAGACTTCATGACCAAAATATTTCCTCTTTCTAACCCCTTAGGACTCTGCTACTGCTGTCCGTTTCCTCTTCCACAGTTATAATCCTATTTGTGGTGCCACATCTTTGTTTGGAAGAGCTATGTAGAAGTAAACGTTAGTTTGAGGGGATACCATATACAGACACAATTTTCTTGTGATCAGAGCTGATTCTTATCAATAAAAATAAAATAAAGCTCAAGGAGGACAAATGCAGACAGGAGTAATACACACAAGGACTCAAAGTTAAGGAAGGATCGTAAATTCCGCCCCCAGTTCTGTTCTGCTGGAATGGATTTGGAGTTGCCATATGTATGGCTCATTCATCTGTCCTCCTCACCAGTTTCTCTGTTTGTCACCAATAGAATAAATGCTTATTTATCCAACAGGGCAAAGATGCATCCATCAGTATTTGCAAAATACATGTTACTGAGAACACAAAATACATTGTATATTTAAGACCCTTGGTTCGTTAAGATGCCTCTGAGTGGAAGAATTAGTTCTCTGCCAAGCTCGTTCCAGAGGCTTTGAAAGGAAAAACAGGACAGTTTTCCTGCAGTTACCATTTGGGCCTGGTCCTGCCATGTCTAGTAGTGATAGCATCCCTGTTGCAGCCAGCAGCAGGGGATTCAGTGCTCCCTGTGGATAAGGCAGAGCTGCCCTTGGTGCAATGCCTGGGGAGGGCCGAGGAATTTGGTCCAGCAGTGCAGAGTTCAGCATTTCCTTCTGCTCACAGGTTCTGCAGAAAGGCAAAAGCTGCAAGATCTCGATGAGACTGAAATATTAATTCTCTGTTATTGCATCAAGTTTGACTAACAAGCCGCATGAATAAATCTGCAGTCTTAGTTTCTGCCAGTGCTAAGTTTCTATGGCAACAACCACCCATCTCATCTTTAG
This sequence comes from Opisthocomus hoazin, assembly GCF_030867145.1. Taxonomy (NCBI): domain Eukaryota; kingdom Metazoa; phylum Chordata; class Aves; order Opisthocomiformes; family Opisthocomidae; genus Opisthocomus; species Opisthocomus hoazin. The sequence goes on from NC_134435.1 coordinate 11,018,507, forward strand.
GAATTTCATTAGCAAGCGAGGGAAATGAAACAAAAAAAAAATCCCACCCCAAATCAAAAAAGATTTGTCAAATCAAATGCAGCATCTCCTTTCCCCACCTCACTTTTTCGCAAAAATCCACTTGGATTTTTTCTCATTTGTAAAGGTGTTTTGTAAAATTCACATCATTGTCTTAGACAAAAAAAAAAACCCCAGCAAATGCTTTTCTACACCCGAATCAAAGAGGGAGGGATCATAAACATGCAGACTGGAGATGCACTGGAGGAGTGAACACGGCTGTTGCAGTGCATTCAGCATTCAGATGAGCCCGTTTGCGTACACACGCAGAGCTGAGCGCTGTCTCCTTTCCCAACACTGGAAGTGGGAGAGAGAGCTGGGAGTGGGAGACCTTTTATAAACGCTAATGGAGGAGCAGGTGACATTTGGGAAGTTATAACAGAGCTTTATGCTTTTGTGTATGCGTCTACTTCTGCTCACAGGGCCTCAGTGTTCGATATTCCTGACATGGGAATTGAGTTTGTTGGGTTTAGAAAGCATGGCTGTGCTTTCTCCTCCTGTCACCTTGGGCTGCCCTACACCCTTGTGACAGATAAAACAAATGCAATTTAAAAAGTCAATTGAATCAAATTGTTTTAGAAAAAAAAAAAAAAGACACATGCACAGATAAAAAAGGAGGAAGCAATGCACAGTCTCTGCTGTGTAAAATAGGTTGGTGCTTACATTGTCCTACCACCCTCTCCTCTGAGCGGTTTTGTTGCCACCTTTAAGCGGGGACTGCAGAGCTGTTGCACTGCTCAATTTGGGGAATTTGGCTTTGGCTTCACTTAAGAGGTTAAAAGGTGTTACCCTTAACACAGCGAGCATCAGGGTCTCAGCTCTTGCCCTGGACCCTCTGGTGCCATGGTGCAGGGAGACGTAGAGAGCCCGCAGCCCTGCGTGCAGCGTAGGAGAGATGTTGGTCCCTGTCATTTCTGGTTGCCTGGCCTGAGGCTGCAGAGGCAGCACCATAGCCGTGCTGGAGGGACGTGGAAGGAAATCGAGGGGCTGGAGAAGTCTCAGTTAACAGCGGAGAGGTGGGGGCACGGGCAAAGGAGCCCAGGCTGTGCACTTGAGGAAGGATTTTGGGGCAGGAAGGATGTGGTTTAATCCAATGTTTGTTCTTCCAGTTCACCTGGAGTTAACGCTGCAGTTGGAACAAAACGCTCTGTTACAGCCAATACCACTATAAAGCAAATAGCAGCTAGAGAAGGCTTTTATGAATCCTTTCTGTTGGCCCATGAATACACAAGTACACCAGGTTGACTGGGAAAAATCCCATATAAATGATACAAAACAATGGTTAAAAGAGTGTTCTGCTTCTGCTGTCATTTTTATCTGCAACCAGATGCCAGCTAGGAAGCCCCCAGAGACTGTATTATTTCAGAAATACTGACTGTAATACCTTTTTCACTTCAGTTTTACAGTCAGCATTTCTGCTGACATCAGTGAAGAAATCTCCCAATTATGTCAGTGTAAGTGGATGGAGAAACATACCTGCCGCTAACAAACATCAACATTCAGATTATTTTCCCCACTTTGCCTAGAAATGGCCAATCAAGACTTTTACAATCACAATTCATTCCATACTCCCTGGTGAGCTATATAATTCATCCAGCGAGAGACAGTATCACAAAACATAGCTAACATATCAAATCACAACATGAATTTTGTATAGTGAATTACAACTATTCACAAAAGGCTGTTAGTGAACAATCTTCAGCCCAATTTCATTATTCATGGAAGAAATTTATAAGCAATTCTGAATAACAAATAAATCTGAGAACTTTGTGAACCATCCAGAACCAATTCAGGAGCTGGGAAGGGAAGCAATATTTGTGGAATAAATTATTTGCTGTGAAATTGGTTGGTTGGTTTTTTCCAGCACACCCTTGGGGGCTACAGGCCTGATACTTAAAAATCAACTAATGCGTATTCCAAAAAGGGAATAACATTATTTATTCAGCTGTATCCATGAAGAATGCAAAGTGACGGAGGTAAACCAATTCTTTGTTCAGAATTTGCCCACCAGTAGAGACATAAGTTCTGGGGAAAGGTATTAACATTTTCTTTTGGATTTGTCTCTTAGCTGTCCCTCTGGATGATTTATGTTTTCTCCTGTCCACAACAAAATCCAGATAGCTTTGAACAGAATGTCTGGCTTCCAGTTTTTGTCGTAACTATAAATTGCCACACCCTTTTTCTCCTCTTCCAAGAGTCTGCAGGAAGGCATTCAGCAGTGCAAGCTCCTGGTAGGGGCAAATGCTACCAGGGAAAGAGGGGACAAAGCAGTAGAGTCACGGACATTGTCTCTCCAAGATTCTGGCTGTAAGCCTGGCCTTAGCATGGATTGTGTTGCATGAATGCAGTGCAAAGGTAGATTCAGGATATGTGCTTAGACTAGTGATCTGTCCTGATCATCTGCCAAATGAAGAAGTGCTGGACGTCATGCTGAAGCATGATTTCATTGGGCACTATTGCATGATCCTGTCTGTAGAGCCCCAAAACTCGAGCTATACACACCTCTTAGCATAGACACAGTGGTTTATCATCACCACTAGAGTCCGGTCTGCAAAGGGGACTTGAATCCACACTTCCCTGATAGTATTAATATGCCCTAATAGCTGCAAACAGGCTTTGGATTCAGGACTAAAGGTGGGCTTTGGGTTCTCAGACAAATCTACCAGAAGGGAATAAGCATTGAAAGGGCCTTACTTGTCCAGTCAAACTCTAACATACTGAACTGAGAACATCCCCTTTTGTAGTGATAAGGGTACTTACTGTCATTTGCCTTGAATAGAAGTTGCTGGTGAAAAATTGGTGTTACACCGTTTGGATGTTCAGACTGTGTTATTTGATGAGCCCTTCTAAGAACACTTATGCATGGCTCTATTACCGAAACTAAGAAAGGCTTCCATGGCCATAGCTACAGTGTTGGGCCAAAGAACATAAAAGTACCGTATTGCAATGTATTCTGGCCAAACCATTCCAGCTCTGAAAGGGCTGCAGTGGGTGGTTTTAGTTTTAGATTTTTATTGAGCAGCCAGATCCCCTTTGTACCCTTGATTCATCCTTGTTACGTGATTCATCCTAATTGTATTCGTTAGTATTGTTGCAGATACTGTACAGAATGTTCAAAGCGAGCCAGCTGGGGAGCTGGAGTGGCTGGCATCCTTAATGCACGAAGACTAGTGCTTCTTTTCTCTTGGTGTCGTAAGACAGAATTCTAGTGCTATTTTAATGTTGCTTTTCATTATACAAGTTTCCTGTGCCCACCAAGGAGAAAAACACTAGCAGCAATTAGATAACTCGCACCAGCTGCACTCAGGGTCTTGGATCCACCCTACATTTCACCACCCGAAGAACCACACAGTGCAAGGCCATGGTATGAATAATGAGGATGTTGAGGATGTTTCCCATTAGGGAAAGTGCTTTCCATTGTCATTGCAGACACTCCCCTATTGTCTACATGTCCACCAGGCATTCTGCAAAATTTTCTTCTCAAACCAGTCTTGCATCCATGTGATTACCATAAAACCACCCGTGCTTGCACCAGCTTTCTGTGGGGAAGCTCATGCTGTAGGATTTTCATGCATTTTTCAAGGATCTGATACTCATGTTGGTGACCCTGTTTGAACACCTTTCTTTGGAAATAGGCTGAGACATCAGGTGGACAAAAAAACTCCAAAGCAGGTAATTTCACTTGCTTTGGCATTTTCTTTTACAAACCAGTTTTTAAAATGTCAGTAGAGACATTATTTCATAGGCTTTTTCTGTTAAAGCTGAGTTACAACATGGCATTTTCTCCCACACTGCCACTATTTCACCATGTAGCTCTCAACCAAAACATCTTCTCTTCTTTCTTGTCCGTGGATGTCTGCTTGTCCCCTTCCCCTATTCCTTGTGTTCACTTCACTTGGCTGTATATGTTTGCAGTGTTCAGCATCCCTAATCAACACCTCAGTATTTGCTTTTTGATGTAATTATATATTTGAGACCCAGTTAAGAATAGCCTTTGTGTACTACGCGCCTAATAATGGTGAGAAATACTATATGTCTCAAAGACTCTGTAAGCTAAATAGACCAGACAGATGGAGACTGAGAAAAAGAGTATATCATCCCCATTTCACAGATGAGAAATGGAGTCACTGAATGAAAAGGTGACATGATCAGGGACGAGATTTAGCTGATCTCTGAACAGTATTAAACTAAACACCATTTTATAACTCTCTTTAAAATATTATAAGGCAACTAAGGAAAAAAAACTAGAGAAAGAAATGACAATGCATAGATGCTGCAGGATAAACCTTGCCCTTGTTCACTTCATTCTCTCCGCTCCCCCACGAATTTCAAACATCACTCAAGAGCAAGCTTCTATTATTAGGCAAAACTCTCTCTGATACTTCAAAAGGCAGTTTCCCCTCTTTCTGTAAGAAGAGAGGGAATATGATGGTAGGAACCTAATTATGAGCGCTCTCAAAAAAACCTGGACTAGCTGATTTGCACTTAGCCCGTTTGACAGAAAGAAACTGAACAGTATACTTGAGCTGTAATTATTATTGTCAGTCACTCTTCACGGTGACAACAAATAATTATTTTTAAAAAGCATGAAAACAGAATTAACCCTTTCCTCAGATATTGTCTCTCTAAAGTGACACCGTCAGTTGTCATTGCAGTTCAGAATACCGGTCGCAGAGATGCTGATTTTGGTTAGTTTTTCTCCCATTAAAATACCCTGTACTGAATTGAGAGTGCAGTTTTCGGCAATGCCTAGTAGTTTGGAGTCCTGTAGCTCCTGCAGGTTAGCTTAGCAGAGTCTGGGTTTCAGAACGAGGTCGTTCAAGTGGGGTTTTTTTAGCAATCAGGCCTTTTTCAGATACTTCAGAAATGGGTGCCAAATTCTGGTGAGACCCTTGCCTTCAGAATGAAATGACTTATTCAAATTTCGACACAGAAGTGTGTTTCAGGCATCAACCATGTCTCATATTCACCCAGTCTCACGTTAGGTAAGAGCTGTTGTGGCAGTGACATCAGGAGCATGGTCACTTTGGGCTTTCTGTAGGGCCAGAGATTCAGCATTGCTGCACCACCAGCCCAGGACTGCACTTGTCTCCTCTGTACCCCGTGAGCCTGAGTCCCACCCTGACCTGCAATATCTTGTTGTCCCCCAGCCCTGGAAGGTCACCATCCACCAGTGGATGGAGCCTGGGCAGGTGCTTCTCTCTCTGCTGGGATATTGATCCAGCTGCAGGACACTGAAAACACAAAAAGGTAGCAGGAAAAGGCCAGCTGTAGGAAACCACTCTCCTCTGGTACGCAACTTTCATTACTGTAGGCAGCGAGAAAGAGTGGAGGGTGAATATTAAAGCATGGTCTAGAACACTTTGATTTACAGCTTTGTTTGTACATCTGTTCATGTTTTAAGACAGGCACAGATTTAGCTAGATGGTAGGGGGGGCTGTAGCCCCTCTTTTGGGACTTCTCAGTGCTGCCTTCAGCTCCAACTCATCCTCTGCAAGGTTGGGGCTCCCCAGCAGCCCTTTTACCCTGTGTTGGTGAGGTGTATCTCCACCCTGTTAACCCAGACTTAACCATATCAGTATTTCTTTAGAAGCAAAAATAAAGATGCAGGACCAGAAGCACATATTTCTTTCAGCCTAACAGATCTCACAGCCTTTAATATAAGGGAAAAATGTACCGAGGCCACTTGAACAGAGAAGGCAACTGAGTATGGAGGAATCAACTGAGGCATCTGCATCCCTCCAGCCAGGCAACTAGAAGCTGTAAACCCTGATTCCCTTATTCTGCTCAGCCCATGGACCAACCCTCCTGGGAGAGCAGTGCAGCCTGGCAGGTATCCCCAGTTGCTGTCTGTGGCTGTGTGCTGGCATGAAGCATCGCCCTCGGTAATGCACTGGGAGTGTGGGGATGCCGTGGCCAAACTTCCCCAGCGGGGACAAAGCGTGCCAGTCAGGGGAAAGAATGCAACCATCAATAAGCACACGATTTTTAATCAGTTCAATATGTGGCCAGTGTCTGTAGGAAATCTGTTTGCAATCGTTCCTTATTAAAGACAGATGACAAGCTGTTTTCCAGGCGTAAACTTCTGCCTTTCTTCTCCAGAATGCCAAGACAATTACGTGTGGCATTATTATTTTTTCCCCTCACTTTCTTTCCTTTTCTGAAAGGGTTCTCCCACACACATGGAAACTCCTCATTCCCAATGCATTTACAGTGGCAGGAGTTGATAAATAGAGTGTTGCACTATTAAATCACAACAAGCTCAAATGCGGGGAGGAGAGGAGGCCTCCCCACTGCTCAGTAATGCTTTGATTCAAACCAAAGCAAAAGAAGACAAGGCAGAAAAATGTGCAGTTTCAATGCAGACCCGTCTGTTGTTATCTTGCCCCATTTCCCTGAGTGTTATGGTGAAGTGCATTGTACATCCGTAGAATTTCCCAGTCCCTGCACATGGTGCAAGGTGCTGACTAGAGGTGACATGTTTCGCACCAAAAGACAAGCAAGAAAAAAACCAAAACAGGCATTTCGTTCTCTGAAGTGATTACTCTTAAGCTGGCTCTATATACTTCTGAGAAGTAGCAGACTTGCTTGCCCCATTGCCGAGTGCCAAGGTTAGATCAGTGTCAACAGTCCCTGCCTCCTGTGGAGACCTTCCACACTCAGATCTGTGAATTCCACTTCCATTTGCTGCTCCTGGAGGATCCTCACACTGATTAGGAAAGTCCTCCTGTTCACTATTCTCTATTCAAGCTCTTTGTGAAAATCTGCAAATCCAGAAAGTTAAATGCCGAAAAAGGTCCAGATGCTCCCTCTCAGTCCCAAAAGCTATCACAGGCAGAGGCAGCCATAGCCATCTCCTGCTATGTTTCAAAGAAAAAGAGGTAAAGAGATGGGTCGTGTTATTCCAGTGCTGATCAGCTGGGTCTCAGCTGTACCAAGGCTTTAGCACGCTGGCTCAAGGGATGGACAGAAGGACCCTCACACCTCTGTTTTTCACACCCTTTCTGTCTCTGCCAGTCTACAGCAGCTCTGACCCTCCTAAGGGGGCTGCTTTTAAAATCCATGATTCCTAGGGAATGATCTAGACATCTGCATGAGCCAGGACACACCAGTCTTGAAAGCTCAGGAGAGACCTGTTATGGCCAGCTCTGGTGGTGCCCTTTTGGGCAATTTCAGTGATGATGGCACTGGTGGAAACCTCTCCCCAGCAACTGTCGCAGGAGGATCCGTATGGAGATGCCATCCTTTGTGCTTCAGTCTTCTCATTATTTTTTCCATGGAATAGAGTGATCTAGACCACAGTACAGGTGTCCTTGGTCTTGTACCAGGGAATGGGTGACTGTTAGTCACCAAGAGCTTCATGACAAGGAGTGCAGGACACCAGAGAAGGAGTTAAGAGAATGCCACATAGACGGCATTTCTTGTGGATGTGAGATAGACTACTCACAATTGTCAAGCAAAGGCCAGATCCTGCTCTTTCCACCTTGGGGGAGAAAAAGACATCCCCAAGGCTCCTGTTATAGGCACAGAAACAGTTAAAAGCAAATCTCTACCACCATGTCCCAAACTGCACTGTTGGCACTAACCTAAGCTGCATTGGCCACTGTATAATTGGACAGAACAAGAGCTTTGCTGGGGAACAAACACTTGTTTGCTTAATTCTAATTCTTCGGCTCCAAGGACCTTCCTGGTGGGTGCTTAAGAGGCTATTGTTGGAGCTGAATAGAGCCATCAGGACCTGGCCCTAGAAGAAACAATCTAGGTAATCACACCTGGCATTGCAGAGTAGATTTGATACTGAAATGAAGCATGATTGCATAAGTAATTGAGAAATGGGCAGGTAGACTTTTGATAGGAGGTATTATTTTTCTCTTGTGAGAAGGGAAGGACACATCATTTCAATTGGATTATACTTATGTCCTAAGAAGCTCGCATACGTAATCACACTACAGCCATTACTGATTCATTCTACCTCCAGCGATTTCATTTTAGTCTTGGGTTTTCTAGTTTGGGTAATTGTTCCCTTTGTTTTACTCTCCTGGCCATCAAATGGTGCTCTGGAGACTATTTCATAACTGCTAGAGATTTCTCAGTGTGTGGAGGGGTGGTGCACATACAGAGACACATACAGCAACCAGCAAACTTGGACCTTCTGCAATTTAGTGCAGAAGGGAAGACCAGCTGGAGTGCAGCAGTCTCTAATTTAGTCTCTGATAAAAGTGTCCAGGAGAAATGAGGTTCTGGGGGGAATACTAGCAGTATTGTTCTACCTCCACAGAGGGATAACCTCGCTTAGGCACGTCCATCGTTCTGTTACATTTTTTAAGAGCTGAAACCTGCAGCTGAACCTCTGAGGGGTGAAAGAAGAAGGCAGGAGCGGCAGGACTGATGCGAACTGACCTTCCAGATACCCATGAGTGACACGCATCAGTGAGACTTGGCCAAAAGGGAGAGGGAACACCCAACCCAGGGCTAGATGAAGAATGAGTGTTCTTGTAGACATTTCAGAGAGGCTGCTGAAAGCAGGCAGCAGCCATTTCTTGCCTGTGCAGTCTCTTCCCTGCCCCTGATATGTCCACACCCACTCACGCAGGGCTGGGAAAGTAAATCAAAAAACTGAAGCGATGCAACAGGTCTGTATCTGCAGGGTTAGTGATTTTTCTATGAACAGTGCTATATATAAGGGCTCAGATTAAAGACAGTTATAGTAATTGCATCATTCACTTTCTGCCTTATTTTTAGCGCTAGATGTTCATTTAAACATATATGGAGAGGGTGTGCATACAGGAAGACAAAAGCTTTTAACCTATAATATCCTGATAGTGAGAATTATCAACACTGCTCAGGAATAAATACATGGAAATGCTACACCTGACAACACAGTCGTGAGCTGTGAAAGCAGCCCTCAAATGATGGGACATGAATAGTCAAGTAAAATACAGCAGATGGATGGAGGGATAGACACACAGATAAACAGATAAACGAGGTTCTGTATCTCCAGATGCAGTTAGGCAATTATCTCTCAAAGAAACCAAAAGGGGTAATTCAAATTAATACTTTGGAGAATCTAAGTTTATATCAATATAAAAGAACTATGGTGCGTTTTGGCATTAATTCCTCGCCTTAATACGAATACCAAGGTCCAGGTCCCTCCCGGAGCCATCGTTTTGTTGATCGTTCCGAGACGCCTATCTCGGTACTTGCTGGGCATTAAAGGCTTTTGCAAAATTGATTGGCATTGACCATCTGGGCCAGATTTTCAAAGGAATTTTGTCTCCTTTGAGACAGGGAGCAGATTGCATGTCACAGTGCTCCTGGAGGGTAATGAGATGGTTTGAAATTCTGGCCGCAAGTGACACAAGAGAAGCAGCTGGTTGCTGAGCACTTACAAATGTGATTCTAAGCCCTTGCAAAAACCAGGATCAGGTGATTGGGGGTGCATGCAATCAACATCACCTTTTGATTTTGAATTTTGTCCAAACATAGCTGTCACCACAGAGAAATGCCTTTCCTGCATGGAGTTTTTGACATCAATGCCTGAATGCCTACCTCTCTGGCTGTCCAGCCACTGGCCTACTCTCTGATTACAGTGCAAGGGCTTTTTCTTCCAAGATCACCCTCTGCTTTCATTTCTCATCTTCATCCCAGTGAAAATAATAGGACTAGTTGCAATAGAAGCCTTTGAACTAAGTGATTTCACCCATTTACAATTCAGGCAACCTACAGGTATCTTAGATGAAGGCCTAACCCCAAATAAATTGGATAACATGTTGGATTATTTCTTTCTCCAAATTACTGATTTACAGAGAAGGAGGAAAATTTACATGCAGAAGGAAAGCAGGAGAAGGTTATTGGGGGTGGGAGGGAGAAAGGAAGGCAAGCTAGGCACAGAACAGACCAGATATTTTTCCTCTTTTATTTCAAAAAAAAATCCCTGCCAATATGCTAGCTGTGCCATCTGGCATCCATGATAAATTTGACTATGTGTAATTGCAAGCTGCAGAGAATTTTAGAGAGGCTGGAAATTTCTCTGTCTAGGTTCTTATGTAGCCATTATCACTGTAATCGTTGAATACAGGAAAGCAAAATTTTCTTTTTTGATACTCTCCCGGAATGAAAAGCTCTTCAGTCACTTACTGTCTTTTTCACTTGGGCTTGTTTCATTTGAACAGCAAAGCAAAGGTGATGTTAGTTTCCTCCCCATCCTTCATGAATATTTCATGTAATTTTAAAACTGTAATTTTAGAGAGACAGAGAACATAAAATTAACCTATTTCTAAACAAATTCCCCACCATAGATTTGTAAATCAGGGAAGAATTTTAAACTTTGAATTTACATTTCAACTTTTCTCCATTTCTTTCGCTTCATGTTTTCTTTACACATTTCACTTTGAGTGATTAACCTCTGTCAGTTAGTTTCACTCCTATATCTAACTATTTAGGATACTTTCTGCTTTTCATGTATTATTTTTACATTTCTGGAGTATGAGAATTTCTTTCACCAGTGAAGCAACACAGAAGCAGGGAACGAGTATTCAAAGCAGGCCTCGCCAAATTCTTTTCCATATGTATGGCTGCTGCTATTTTATTCTTTCCTAGAATTTACATTTATCCAGAGAAAAAATAAAGACTTTATCAACCATTAGGTCAGGTGAAAGAGGCCTATGAGATACCGTTTAGGAATTCCTGTGCCCTAGAGAAAAGCTGGACCCCCCAGAGCTCTTGCACCCTTTACAGCTGCCTGGAGATGCTCTCATTTGCACTGTTTGGCCATGACCCCTATTGGCTCATCCACCAGCTCTGCGCACTTAGAGCACGCTGGGGTCAGGTCACGCCTCCCCCCATCCCAGCACACCTCTCTGCGCTGAGTTAAGTGGATAGTGGTGAGCATATTAGTTCTGCACCACCTGCCAGTCTCTGCCATGCCACAATAAAGATCACTGAGCTGGCTCTGGATGCTTTCCAGATCTTGTGGGCAAAAGGGCAGGACACCAGGGAGACTGTGGCATCCCAGGACACAACACACAGACAAACCAGGGCATGCTGCTTTACAAGCACCGAGAAATATTTTTATATTGTTCCAGTGACCCCATTCCCTTTGCAATTCCCTCCACAAATTACAGAAGCACGAGGAGGCGGCGGTGCTTTCGTGTCACGCAGTCCATTTGCTTCTTGCTGTACGTGGAACAAGACTACCTGTGGTCTCAGACCTGTGAGTGCATTTGCTCACGTGTTCGCACTGACCTCGGTGTAGTGCAGTAACACGTGTGTGTGACTGCTAGGCTGGGGCCAGGTCATGAAGCGGAGCAACTGAAACGGGGAAACTTCAACCTGAACATGCAAAGAGACACCCATGAGTGGCATGAAGAGCATGTGGGGCAAAAGCTGTGTGTAGACTGTCTAACATAGCAGGGGGAAAAGAAAAAGTAAACATACATAGTGCAAATAATAAGCTATCCAGGGAGGAGGGATGCATTAGGAACAGGTCTATAACCGCCTGGCTGCTGCTGTGCCAGAAATGCTACAGCACCATCAGATCACAAACAACCTCTGACCTCTGCCTGCCAAGTGCTCCTCTGGTTGCTCTTTAGCTTATTTCAGGGAACGGAGCTGAGCTACTTTAAATAGTAGATCACTGCTAGCTTAATTTGTTTTGATTGAAGGTCATGAAGGAGTGACCACACCAGAAGCTCAATCACAGCTGAGGGGCAGTGAGGACCTGGTGGCAGATGGTGAGGATGCTTTCCTTCCAGCCTTCACAGATGGTGCCCGAAGAAGTCCCATGTCCACGGCATCAGTCCCAACGGCTCAGAGAGGTGGTTCAGATCCAGAGCTGCATTTACTGAAATCCTTCCCTTAATATCTTAATGGATCAAATTTTCTCTGCTTTCTTGGTGTTCATATGCAGAGAAACAAACAGAAAACATCTTGCTATGAAATAATTAGTGTGTTGAAGAGAGGAAAAGCTGAGAAAGAGGGAGGGCTATATTTCCCAGGGAAGCAAAGGCTGTGTTGTCAGCCTTGGAGAAGGTGAAGGAGCAATGAAGCTAAATTGGGTGTGCCAGGCAGGGTGCCATCAGTCATCAGCCTGGAGTTAATGAAGTGGCAGTTTTGCATGTGCACACACCTCTTTGGACTTCAATCCTGATGCTGCAACGAACCGTGCAGGACAGCATGGCCAGATAGTGCTGTGTTCTGCTGCGAGCACCAGCCTCTTCCAAAGATCCAAAGATCAAGGTGCAATAATTGTGTGGAGCTGACCACAAACTAAGGCATGAAGTCCACGGCTGTATCTGGCTGCTCGTGCAAAGGCCAGTGGGCACGGGCAGTGCAGGAAGCACCTGGGGCCTTAGCTGCATCTGTGATGGCATGTGTTTTAAGTGCGAGTGTAACCCCTGTTCCTGAACTCTCGTTGCAAACCCTTAGCTTTGGGGAACACACTCAGAAATCATCACACAACCTCTCCGGGGAAAAAGTCAGTATCTAGTTCAAACAATGTCACTGTCTCCCCGCTGATAAAACAGACATAGAAGTCAGGACTGGTTTAACAACCTCCTTTCTCAGAAGTTCCCAACCATCAAATTTCAAGGGTTGCTCCTTTGATCTCAGAAGCACTAGAAAGATGTTTTTCATTTTTCTTTCCTTTTCCTTTTTTTTTAAAATTTCACTAGCATGTCATGGCACAATACCCAACCCTGCATAGCTCAGAAGACTTCTGCTACTCTGGATTGTTTTTGTTTCTAGCTAGTCTCTAATTATTCTAGTCTTGCTGAAGTGGGAAGGGAAAGGGAAAGGGAGAATGGGAGCATCAGTTTGAGCATCTCGCTAAGTGAAAATGAGAAAGCTAAGAGGAGAAAAGACATCGCTACAGTTTGTAATTGTTTTTGTGCTTCAATCATTCAGGAAATAAATTGCTGTAGAAAAAAAGAAAGGATCTTTGAACATCCAAAGCAGAACAGAGCCAATAAAGGCTCTGCATTCTTTTGAAAAGCAGCCCCTTTTCCTCAGCCCATTTCCACTCCTTCTCATTAGTTCAGATAACTCTCCTAACGTTAATTCATTAGGCTCTTCCAGGATTATTTCCCTTCAAACAGCTGCTGAGAAAATAGAAATAATCTCCTTGTCGCTGATTGAGCCTGTGATTGCGACTGCCAACAATACATCTCCCGCCGGCGCCGTGGGGAGGTGCCAGGTCTCAGCCCCGGGTGGCTGTTTGATGTTCAGGAGAACAGAGGGAATGAGGGCAGGAAACCTGATTTGGGCTAAGTTTTATGGCTTGCTTTTATTTCATAGATAATTGGCAGCCGTGATTTAAGGGGGGATCCATCTTTCACTGAAAGCAAAGAACAGCCTTCCCTGACAGTAATGGGGATGGTTTCTGAGGGGGTGAGGTTTAAATGGGTCCTAGACAGTGGGGGGGGTTCCTTCTTTTTCCCTTTTTCACTGATATCTCACAGCTGCAATAACTGTGACTATCATTTTGCTGCCTGGGAGACGGCTTTTTCCCAGTGGCTCTTTCTCAGTCGTTTGGTGTCCCTCTTACCCTGGGAGGCTCTGGTCCCAGGTAGGCAGCTCATCTGCAGTCAGGGTGAGGTTATGCGGTTACGCATCCTCCTGCAAACTGAGGGCCTCAGTTAATGCAAATAGGGAGAAGATAAAGCATTAACCCTCCCAGTTTTTAAGCCTTTCTTTTTCTCCTCTTTCCAAAAACTTTAAAGCAGAATCAAAAAGCCTTTCCTGTAACCCAGGGTACAGCAGTGAGGTTGATCTGATCTTCAGAGGGTTCCTTACCTCATACGCCTCCAACATATTTCACAGGAAGAAAAGGGGTAGAAAAAACCTGAAAGTAACTTTATTTTCTTGCAGTCTACCCCTGGCCAGTACAGAAAGCCCCCAATCCTAGAAGCAACAGAGAAGAAATGAGGTGATATGTTATACAGGTCTTTTTCAATTCAACAGGACAAGGACCGTGACTTGACTTATGGGATCCAGCCTTGTTTTTCCTCAGCCTTAATGGCCAGCTGTCAGGCAGGTTCTGCAAGCCTCAGTTTCCCCATATGTGAAAAAAAAAGCAAGGGAGAATACGCAATGCTGTGCATTAGCAGCAGCATACATAAAGTCCTCTGAACATGCAAGATGGTGCATAAGATCCTGCATGCTCATGAATTGCCTATTACATCTGCTGGGTCCTCAACCGCAGAGTGTAGCCCCCAGAGACTGCTGCATGCAGCAGCCCAGGAACCACCCAGTGTTGCTCAGGGCTGGATAACATAGGCAGCTTAGGACAAGGGAGTAGAGTTCTTATTCTCTGGGAGGATGGGAATAATTTCTCTGCAACAATTTTTCACTTTTCTACTCCATCTTCTTGCCTTCTTCATGATGAGATCACCCAAATCCAAGCAACATGGAAGCATCTTATGGCTGTGTAAATGCCAAGAGCTTTTTATTCCGCATTTGCCAGCCCTTCACAGGTTTTCTGGTGCATCAATGCATTTTGCAAAGCTGTTTCCAGCTCTTTTCTGGCTGTTGTAGAACAAGACAAATTATCAAGGATTCAAAATAGCACAAAAGGTGTCACTTGATATTCATTAGTCAGCCAGATATTTCATTATGATCCCACATATCTTCTACCTGTTTAAGGAAGCAGAAACACACACATTCATATTCATAAGCTTTTTCAGACATATACCAAGTAAACCAATGACCAGAGGATCCAAGCACTTCAGTATATTCCTTCCTTCCTTCCTTCCCTCCACCACACCATCCATTCATCCCCCATCTCCCCAAAAGGATAAAAATAACCCAACATGTGAGCTGCCATTTGATGCGAGGTTTCCAGCAGCTATGGGGTTGTGTGGAAGGCAGCCGGGTAGCCTAGCAACAGGATGCAGCTATCTGAGGCAGGTCCAGATGAAAAGCAGAGGAGGACTGATTTTCCTTGGGGTGGGGGTAGTAGCAGGATGGGGGAAAGTTCACCCTCTGTGCCCAAAAAGCAGATTTTACTCAAGGTTGTGGTTGCATTTATATCTCCACCCTACTCCTGGTTGTTGTCTGGGAGGGAGGCACTTCTCCTCATAAAGGTTGGAGAGCTGACATCCCATTCACATGAGTGGGGTGGAAATCAAGACCTGAAAGGCATTAGGACTGAGGGGAGACCTACAGAAAAATGCCTGTGTTGTATCTTATAATGGTCCCTATATGCTCTGTGTTACCAGGACAGTTTGCCTCTAATCATTTCCCTCACACACACAGAGCAAAGATTCACATGATCACTAGAGGGAATCTTCTGCAATTTATGGTCTCAGCCTGTATCCTCACAACCCATGGGGCTTTTGCTGGAAGCTTCAGCGGTGCTTCATCAAGCCCTTGCATCGCATTCTGACAGCGCTGCCCTTTCAAACTGGCTGCACGGCAGCTATTCCATGCCCCTTTAACCACACCTGGCCCTTCTTTCACATGATCAGCCCTTCAAGTCTGCAACAGAGGTAGCATTACCTACCACCTCAGTCTGGGCACCAGATGAAGGCTGGAGCCTTTCCTCTGACATCGGCTGGTGGTCCAACCTTGAGTCAACTCTTTGATCTCACCAGGTTTCAGTTTTGCCATTTGTGAAGGAGGAACAATGATATTTACGTCCCTTCATGAGGCATTCGGCAAGCTAGACATGAAAAACACCTATAAAAATGCAAAGTATGACTATGATTTATTTAACAGCTCTTCCACCCCAGTCGTCAGCCTCTTCATTACCAAGACTGACAACTGTGCTGAATGCAGAAGCAGACAACTTGCAGCTTTCCTGAAATGAGCCTGAGCTCTCCCTTGCAGGGAGCACACAGACTGGCTCCGAGGCAGCAGGAAGGGAGGACTTGGCTGGAAAGGAGGTTTGACACGTTAGCAAAGGGATGCCCTGGTTCAAATCAGGTACCTTCATCTCAGGGTATAATTCTGCATGCAGGAGGACAGTGGCTGGAGTTAACAGCTGTGTGGAACTTCTCATCCCTTGTGACTGCAAGGCACAACCTAACACAAACCACAACCCAGATGTGCTGCAGAAGGGCAGGAGTGACAAGGACAGAGCAGCTGTAGGAGAGTGGGACAAATGATGACATGGCACAGGATTTCAAACCAAGGAGAGGCATCCCTTTTCTAGAGAATTTGGTTAATATATCATTTTCACTGTCAATTAAAATAGCCTGCTGAGGAGAAGACTCCACTGTCAGGATCAATAACAGGCCTTCTTTCCTTTCCATCATTACTGTGACCAGTTTTGCTTTCTTCTAAATGCAAATCTATCACCAGCCCATAAGTGAAAGTCTCATATAAAAACGGCAAGCAAAGTCCATGGACAATGTACAGATGACTGATTCACTAATGCCAACACTGTTAATAGTGCCCTACATCAGCCGTGTACTTTGGAGCTGAATCCTAGTGAAGAGGATGAGCGGTCTTTTAAACGATCTGATCTATACACTCCTCACCAGGGACTCCCATGCATTGATCTGTAAAGATGGGCATTTCGTTTCCGTAATTTGTCTCAGATAGGTTTCTCTTCGAGTTCTCTAGATGTGTTTGCAGTCAGCTCTCCTCTGTATTTCAAAATGCTTTTCAGCCCAGACAGGACAATTTGTAAAAGGCTTATATGTGTGTGCATGTGTTTTGTGGGTGGTTTTAGCCAAAATTTTTCAGTGCAGGCTGCTATTTCAAAGATAAGCATTAAATTACTTCTGGATAAATTCCATTTCTTCACTTTACTACTGATACAGAAGACGAGGCTCTTACACACACACGGCATCCCCTAGGACAAGAGCAGGGGTTACCGCTGAGCTACATGTTGTCCTTCCATTCCCATGGAGACCTCAGAACTCATCTTCACATACCTCTTTTCTCCCCTTCCTCCCAACTCCTCCTCTCTGCTACTAGTGAGTGAAACTGATGCAGTTCTTCATGTAACTGGCCGGTCCGGTGCTCTTCTTTTGAGAGCAGCTCTGACTCTTTCTGTGAAAGTAAACTCACCTTTTCTGACCTGTTGAATGGCTTCACATATTTCATAAGAGCCCAAAAAGCACTGAAGCAGACAACTCTTCAAACTGTTTCACCCTGATTTAACATCAGATTTTAGGTCTGAAATGTCATGAAGTTAGGCATATAATGATAAAACTAGGTCCCAAGGCAGCAAAGCATTTAAGCATGTACTTTAAGCATATGAATAAGCTCACTGGCTGTGTAAGGAAATACAGTTTTGGTGGAAAACAAGGTCATGTTCTTTGCCAGGCTGGGGAGTTAGTAGCCCAAAGTGTCAGTGTGTAAACAAATCAGGAAAGTGCACGCGTAAATCATCGCCTTTAAGCCTTTGTTGGGGAAATTACTCAAGTACAGACATAATTGCAGCAACTGTGTGAGCACTTTGCTCCTGCCAATGGGTCTGAAAGTTGCTCAAAATCCAGGTGTTTTACCTTTTACTCATTATAACAACATCAACACACTGATGCCGAAATTGATGTCCTCTACACATCCCTTGTACTTGCTGGCCATTCCATTCTCCTGCAGCAGATCCTGAAGTCTTCAGTAAAACTGCAGTTTTATTCCCAGAGGACAGAGACTGAAATGCATTTCAGTGGTTTGCCTTCTTCATACTTATTGCTTCAGCAGTCTCTCTGGCAAGTCTCTGCTAGGCTGGTGTTGCAGTTTGCTGAAGTTAATGCAGGTTTGGAGGCTCTCTGCCTCCCCCCCCTCCTGAGAAGGGGACTAGATTTTTCTGATAGATCTCATCCAGCAGACTGGAAGGGGGGGAGGGGGATTTTCCTGATCCTGTCTACATCAGCACTGTCACCTGGAGCTGGCAGAAACCCCACTGGTTTCTTCATCACAGCCCCTCCTCTGGCTCGCTGAAGAGCTGCACTGTGTTTCAGTGCTGCCTCACCTACAGCATCCCCAAGGCCCAAGGAGAACAGTGCTCTTGTCCTGATCTCAGCCACAACCAACGCTAACGCGCAGGGAGCTAACCTGGAGGGTTTTAACATCCCCACTCCCGACCTCCATCATGCCAGATTTGCTCTCTGGCTGTGTTTTCTAAGCCCTTGTTTAGCAGCATTGCTTCTCCCTCCTTCAGCCGCTCGCCTAATGAAGCTGCCCCATCCTCTGCTCTGTTCTCTGACACACAGATTAGCCAACGGCTACAAATAAAGGCACCAGCTTTGCTTTTCTGGAAGGGATTAGTGTGCTTCCAGAAGAATATCAAATCCACAAGCCGGTCCCTTTGTTCTGCTCCACTTCATGCACATGTGTTTCTGTAGAGCCTTATAAAAAAGAAATGAAAAAAAATGGGGGGGGGGGGGCGAGGGGAAGAGAGGGGGAGGAAAAGAGACAGATTGCTTTGCTATTGCCTGGTATTATCTCTCCTCGACTTTATCGGTGGTGGAGAGAAGGCAGCAGTGTCAAAGCAACAGTGGATTCCCTGGATGGTGCAGCCGCTCACCATGCTGCGAGTCAGATGTTAATAATTATTTAGCAGTTGAATGTGCAGAGAGAGAGATGGGGGGGGGGGGGCGAAATTGAATTTACATGCATCACTACAGTGGCCTTTAAAAGTCTTCGCATGAAAGATGCATGACTGCCCATGCATTATTTATTCAGCAATGAATAGAATTTCCCAAAGATCAGACTCGCAGGTCCAGACTGACAAATTTGGCAGAATTAAGCATCGTGTCTATCAGCCCAGTAGCAGATATGAAGGGTAACGGTGCTTCAACACGTAAGGCATTGCTGCTTTGTTGCAGAAATCTGGCTTCAGAAGGACGCGCAGGGTTTACTCTGACCAGTGCTCCCTTGCCAGCCTGTGTTTAGCAGAAGAGAGTCCTGTTTTTCCATTCATCGTGGATTCAGATTGGGTTCACTCCCCCTTTCCACAATGAAAAGCCTTTTAACGCTAAGTATCTGTGGCAGAATCTAGTCGTTTCAATCCACAAAGCACCATTTGTTTCAGGTTTTCTTGTGTTTATTCTGTCATCAGCAAGGCAGCTTGAATACAACCTTGAGGCTCTCAGCTGACAAATGCCCCCAAAATTCTCTCTGAATCTCTTTTTGCCTTTCCAATTGTAATTCTTATTTGAAAATAATTTTGTGCAGTCTCTACTCCAGCTGCCTCCAGAATACCAATGAAGTACATCTGAGACAGCAACTCTGTTTTCACCAGCTGGTCTGATCCAGTGCTAGGCAGGATGCAGACCCTACCAAATAGGATAGGGTACCCCACACTATACACATAGGCATGTACTCATCGCGCCCGGCACGCCGATACCCCTACAGACCAAACTTCTAAGCAAAATCTTTGCTGTCTGACAGTACATCCCACCAGCGGGGGAAGAGCTGGACCGTGTAGTGTGGGGAAAGCTCTGCATGCAGAGCACCCAGCTCCAAGTTCCAGCGCAGCATTACCAAACCTCGTTAGCTAATGAATGGGGGAACATCTCGTCACTCTGTAGGCTCTCATTCTAGAAACATAAATCAGAAATTCTTGGGAGTTCTTTCCCTGTCATGGCTAGGAAGCCATGAAGACAGGCACACATCAGTTTTTTGTACAGCTTAGCAGCTTATTAAAAAGGAGCACGTTTAACTTGTGTGCGGGTCTCCTTACAGAGCCATTTATTAACCTGTTTGCTGTTGAGCTCCCCTGGGGAGACCCCTGACATAGAAGAGGTGAGCTACAGGTTTTGAAGTCTAATGAACACGTACCCATTGCTTAGTGACGGGAGGAACATATCTGTAATCACTGTATTTTCCTTGCATGTATTGAGTTTTGAGTGGGAAGAAGTGCCTCTCTGTTACAGCTGCTCCAGAGAGTCTGTCCCGTTGAACAGGGCAGACAGACCCAGCCCAACCAGCAGGACCTGATGGAGGCAAATGGCCTGGGGTCATGAGTAGGAACAAGTGTGTGGAGAGGCATGAGCTGGATGGATATCATCACGATTTCCATGGCAAGAGACGAAGCAGAGGGGGCAAGCAAAAAATGCAGGTGGGGAGTGAAACAGACACAAGGCAATTTGGGGCAAGGGGGGGCAAATGGTGCAAAGTGCTACCAAGCACAGGCTGGAAGAGTGCAGCCAAGCCCCTGCTTGCTTTGACTCACTCCTTTCATGTGCAAGCTTTCTTAACTCCACACACACTTTCATCTGTGGAAGGATGGGAAATGCTGCTTGCAGCAAATTGACACTGCTGCCCTGCAGGTTGTCTGTCTGCTGTGGGGACAGAGGGCTCAGGGGACAGATATGTCATGGGAAGCGACAGCAAACACCTTGTATCCCACCACCATGCCCCCTTCTTTGTGCAGAGGGGTCCGTATCATGAAACCTAGTTCTGCACTCAGAAGGGAAATGAAAAATGGTGTGAAATGGGTGCAAACCGTGCACACAATTAGAAAACCGTAGGGTTTATCAGCTTGGTACACCGCTATTCCTGTATAATGTCAGTAAGATTTTCCCCACCACCATCACCCTCACTAGTGCTATAAGTGCATAATACACATCCTACAAGTACAGGAGCATCTCAGGAGCAATCTACTCTGGAGCTTGCTTGAAAATTGCTGTTTGCTGTAATGGTACCCAAGGGAGCACTGCTCTCTAATATTTGTTTAAAGCAGACTGGTAAAAGTAAAGTAATGCCCTTACTCACTTTCTGAATGCAGGCTGTTCCCCACAACATTGGGCAAAATTGAATTGCTGAAAGAATAGCAACAGATTGCTCTGCTCTGGAGTGAGGGATCCTAATCCAATCAAAACATGCAGGCAGAGGGCTGAAGCCTATGCAGGAGACAAAGAGTATCTACAGTTGGCATTTGGTATGATGCTTATAGCAAGGTTGCCTACCTCAACATGAGCTGGATTTCGGCTTGTTTTGTTGCCTGGTTAGGATTTTGTTTGGCTTTTGGTTTTTTGTTTGTTTTTCAATAGATGTATGGTCTTCTAAGAACCTCAGAAGAGGGAGAAAGCAAGTGCAGTAGCAGTGTGTGACTTTGCCTTTTGCCAAAGCCAAGATGACAAAGGCTTTTTTGGAGTCTCAAGCTCTAAATGCGTTTAGGAAACAGTCCAGTGGGAAAGTGCTGTCAAGGTGATATCACTTGACATGCATGGACTTCCATAACGAATCCAGTGGGAGAAGGAGGGATACAGAACTGCCTGGGAAAAGCTAGAGGCACTGAGGATCTGCCTGCCTCGTACACAGTGTTGTGTTTTCACGAGGCAGGCTTAGTAAGTGAGTGGGGTGGTGGGAGACCATTCACATCTGCCCACTGAGTGTTAGGGGAGCCTGGGCAGCCCCTACTGCCCTTCAGCCACCTCCCCTTTGCATTCAGAAAATAATAATCCCCTGTGCCTAAAATATCTTCTTTCATGCTGAGACTGCTGCTTTTCACTGCCTATGCTCTGCTTCGCAACAGTCAGTCTGATGAAGGTGACATAGCTCACTCAGAGAAGCATTTTTTTCCTTTCCATTGAAGTTGCTCAGTGTCAGTCTCTCCCTTTGTACATCTGCACACTTAAGACTGTCTCACTGAGGCCTGATCATGTATGAAGTGGTGCCTTTTCATACAAGGTTTCTCAACAGCACTTCAGCCCTGCTCTGCCTTAATAACAGCTGCAAAACTCAGCCCTGGAAATCACCCATGCAAGGTAATCACCCTGTGTGAATCTTAGTATTAATATTTGTGAAGTGCTTTGAGATCCCAGCAGTGAAATTGTGTTACAATGAAATATTAAACTACACAGATCCCTACAACATTGCAGGCAATCACCAAGTGACCTGAGAGGCTTTTTGTTCTTCCCCAAGCTCTTCATTTCCCTGTACAAACTACGGTTCACTAGGTACAAGACCATCTGCAGTTCAGTTGTAAGGAATAGCTTCGTACCATTTCCAGGCAAGAATAGGGGGCTGATAATAGAATGTAATGCAGAATCTTTTATTGCTTGAGTCATATTTATTGTTAATTCAGCTACCATTAACACATGCAAAGAGAGAACTAAAGTGACTGTCCTTAAAAAATATATCAGTTGTAATAATTCTAGGCTTTGTTATTCCAATTGTGCACTGTCATGTTCATTGGTATCAGAATGGCTCTGTGAAATTGCTGTGGACGTATAAGGCTATTTTCATAATTCACTTTTGACACACATTCTGGGCTGCTGCTTTTACAGTGGACTTTTGCTTCTAGCCTTTAATCATTCGGGTTGTATAAAGCTTTCTCTGTATTCTCATCACAACAAGCAATCATTCCAGAACAGGTATATATCTCTCCTGAATTCAGTACTTCTGCACATTCCAGGCAGGTGTGGACTCATCAATTCTCAGCGTGCTTCGATTTATCTTTATGGACTGCAACCATTTCAGAAACATTCAGTGTTGCACCTAGAGCTTACCCTGGGTTCTTTCAGAGTTGCATTTTAATAGGTTATATTATATCACAAAAATCCTGTAAACCAACTTTTTTTTTAAAGATGTCTTACAACAGTTTGTGATTACTGTAATAACTTCCATATGTAGATCTCGAAGCGTACATCACTAAATGAGGTTTATGGCACTCCTTGAAGATGTATAAATGTTATTATTTCAACTTTATGGGCAGAGAATTTAAATAATGAGAAGGAACGGTGACATATCTAATGTCATGCTGGAACTATGTTAAAGAGACTAGGATAACATGAAATCGAATATAACTCTGACCTCCTAAATCTCACTTCATTAATTTAAACTCCTTCTTATCCAGAGGGCTGTACATTGATGTACTACCACTGGGGCTTTTTTCTGAGAATGAAAAGGGCTATGACCCCTCATGCTGAGCTTGGTCAGAGTTCTACATTTTGACTACTCAGTGGTTAGAAACACAGAAATGAGTTTTCTTTATTTGAAAATGTAATTTCTAATGTAAATAAAACTTAGTCATAACAAAAATGTTTCTTTCTCCCTTTCAGTGAGATGGGTATGTTGTGTCCCTCCTGCCTAGAGATCCCTGGCAATGGAAAGCAGGAGCTACCTCTGCAAGTGGCCTTTTGAACTCTGCATAGCTGAGAGCTTCTTTATGTCCCTGTAACCAGAGTGAATTAGTGGACTTTAATTTCAGAGCCATTCCTTTTGTGTCCACATCTTGCTAACCTTTAATTACACTTTCATGCTCACTCTCTCTGGCTCTGTAATTGACCACAAATTTGGTTGCACGGCCCAACTCAAAGGCAAAGGCACATAACTGTATTAAGGTCAATTATCATTTGCTGCAGTTCTGCAAAGTGAGCTGCTTCTGGTAAACCATGTTATTAAACAGACGGTTATTCAATGCTA
This sequence comes from Opisthocomus hoazin, assembly GCF_030867145.1. NCBI lineage: Eukaryota > Metazoa > Chordata > Aves > Opisthocomiformes > Opisthocomidae > Opisthocomus > Opisthocomus hoazin. The sequence goes on from NC_134435.1 coordinate 11,041,886, forward strand.
AACTTGCCTTAGTTGTTCTTTTTCCTCAAAGTAACACTAACAGGTTACCAGCATCACAGAGGACTGCAGTGTCAGAGGCAATAGGGCAGCCAAATCTCATTGCATGCCTGTGATCGGGGTTTGAAATTCATTAAAAAGGAATAGTTGATGGTGGACTATGGTTTCATCTGCTTTACAGACAGTTCTTCTGGAAGGTCTAACATCTGAACCTATCAAAGTTTTGCCACATTAATTAAGTTGTCTAATACCCTGTCAAATTAGTATGCATTTCACAAATGAAAATGGAGCACTCAAAGTTCAGTTTGTCTAAAGCCAGTCTGAACATCAGTGGCAAAGGATCATAAAAGCTAGAGATGGGAAAAGCCTGTGAGAACATTGCGTCACTCCTCTTTTGTGCAGGATTATTCTTAAAGAATAATAGGATGAACTGTTCGCAGCAGAGGTTTTAAAATCCCATTTAAAAAAGTAAATTAAAAGTGTTAGGGTGATTTTTGTATGGTGCTAACTGGGAAATCAATCCATACCCTTGTTTTATATCTAAAAAAATGCCATAGAAATAAAACATCTATATAAATGTGGGGAACTGTGTCAGGTAGAGTAATTAGGGAACTTTTATATCGGTGAAAGATGATTTCTACCTTCTATATAGCATTATAGATTTCAACAACTAGCAGGGGATTTCTGAATTGCATGGTGTTTTCACAGCTGAGTTTCTCAAGGAGTAGCCAAACTGAAATAGATCCTTGTATTGAACAAAACAAACAAACAAACAAAGACCAAAACCCCCAGAGCTGATATTTTTTATCCCCAGTAAGCCATAATCTGCGAGGAAGTTGTGTACACACCTGGCTTTGGGTGAATGAATGGTCAGGTATGTACTGGAGCCAGGCAGGAGATGGTGTTCCTAGCTAAATTGGGATCAATTACTGGTTAGCACCTATTACGGATATTCTTCATCTCTGCTGTCTTTTCAGAGAGGTAGCTGCTGCTGGATTACAGATGCTTCTGCTGTTTGTTCAAGGCAGTTGCTATGTGTGGCCAAGCAGCATTATTTATATATCAGCTAGAAGCACCCATGAGGTACAGCTGTATTTCCCATTGCACATCATCTTGCTGTGGCTGTGAAGTATCGCTCAGATTTTTTTTTTGTAATAAACATCACACATATGGAAAAAAATGCACATGGAAAACGGTGCAGTTTTCATTTATGCAGTCTAATGTGGTGGCTTTTAAGAGAGAGATAAGGAAACTGTACCACTCTGTCAAAACTGAACTTGGTAACAGAATCAGAAAATAATTGCAGTTTAAGAGAGAAATGCTTCAAATGCCAGGAATAAAGGGCATCTCATTATGATTTGAAGGTCTATGATTCATCTGTTACCTGGAATCTGCAGAGGATTCAATAGGAAAGCCATTGTTGTATTTCCTCTATACTTGCTGAAATTCAGTTTCATTTTGTATTCTTCTTTGACATTAAAATATTGATGTTTACATCACTACTACACCTAGGTGCCAAAACTGGTAATGGGAAGACAGTGGACTGCAGCTAACATGAAAATTAGGAGAAAAGTAAGTTCTCTTCCAGGAGATTTACGGCTCCCAGTAGTTTTGTGGCATGAGGTGGCTTTTACTGCTTGGGAAAGGAATCTTATGTTTTTATAGCTCAGGATGGGAAGCGGTTTAGGATTTTAGACCATGAATAAAATAGCATTGCACTTACTTTTTAATTTGCTTACAGTCAACATTTTTGGTCAGGATAGTCCTTGAATCTACAGTGCCAGAAAGTGTCATCTTTCTGTCAGCCCTGGAACAATTCAATTTCTGTGTGATACGCGTCAAACCTCCCAGCCTGCCCACCACTGCCAGAGGCTGAGCCACGCCACAGGCAGGATACGGCCCCTCGTTGCTGAAGTTCACCCCAGGCACATCGCAGTGGTCCAAGCCCAGTCTCAGGCTCCCGTCTTCCCAAGGGACCCTGTTGCAGGGGGCTCTGCCCAGCAAAAGGAGACAGCCCCCAAGGACCTCCAGTCAGCAGGCACACGCAGCACCCAGGCTGACGCTTCCAAAGACTAAACCTGAGCAACTATGGGAACAGACCATATCAGTTCATCTCATCTTGATTTAAAGCCGGGATTTCCTGACACTCTTGATCACTTGTTCCAATGGTAAAGTGTCCTTGCTGTTAAAAAAATAATTTTAATCACTTTATTTCTAATTTAATCTTTGCTGAATTCAACTTCCAGCAATTTAATACCTTTGTCTGTTAGAATAAAAAACCCTCTTGTATCAAATATTCTCCCTACGTAGGTACTCACAAACTGTGATTAAATTGTCTCTTAATCTTCTTTTCAATAAGCTTAATTGAACACCATAATACCAGTTGATTCTCCCAAAAAAGGGAGAATCTTGATAACTGATTTTCCGAAGAATCTTAAAGCCGCAGGAACAAACAAATTGTCCTACTTCCTCTCTCCTCTTTTTTTCTTCTGACCTCTGTTAAATAAAAACAAAAAATGTGGCAAGGAATCTGTCTTCTGCCTGCTTAGCTGAAGTTCATTTCCAAGGCAGGTTGATGATATGACAAATCAAAATATTAAAAGTCCTCCATGGTGCCAAGGTGCTCTTGGCACTGAAATTGAAATTAATCTGAATAATGAAAGAAATGGAATAAATTCTGAGATATATGGATAGGACATATCCTCCAAGATACCTTGGTAGAGCTATTAAATGGTAACTGGTTATCTATGATCACTTTCACAAACTATAATTGCTTTTCCCTCTTTATGGCTCTTTTAAGAGATTGCTATTTCTCTTCCCAGCGGCAGGCGAGCTCCCCTGCCAGGCACTCCCACTCCTCACCACCAGCCGATGCTGCCCGTGGGCCAGGAGGGAGCATCTTCCCCATGGTCTGGAGCTCCTCCGAAATCCAAGCAGAGGTTCCCACGCTACCTGTCTCCCCGGCTGCTCACCTCGTCCCCCCCAGCACCTTCCCACCTCTGCCTGGCATTCCCTGGGCCAGGGACCGCTCACCCGGCTGTGTTGTTGGAGAGGTGTTGGCAGTCTCTGGCAAACGCAGGGGCCAGGAATGGAGCTGGAATTATCGTGTAATTCTGAGCTTCACAATGTGACGGGAACTAATGCTTGGTATTTTGTGTTCCCTTTCCTCGTATGGAGTCAAGGACTACAAGGTGCTTTTTTTTCTTTTCCCCTGTCAGATCTGCGCAAAACTCTCTCTTTTTCTGTTCGCACCGCAAGCAGCACCAAGCCATCAAACGCTGGGTGTTGCTGCCTCTCTGTAATCCTAGGCTAAATGCACAATGTGATCTAAGGGTATCCTTAATCTAAGGGGTCTAAACAGCTGTTCCTCCCAGTGCAGCAAGAGAGCTTGTATTCCCAAGACAGCTAACAAAGCTCAGCTCACTATAGTTTGCAACATCATTTTAAGTATGTCAGACGTTTAATTGACACCTTAGAAATAGGGACATCTACCCAGCAGCCTGTTGACCTGTTCCACTGATCATCAATCCCACATCGCGCTGCTTAAAACACTCCCAAGAATCAACGCTACAGGAAAGCACTCCATCCAGGCGGAGGCTGTGAGCTCACCCTGCATGAATATGGCTGGCACAGACATCATCCTCTCCTGTTAAAGGATTTTGAATTATTTTTTAAATTGTTAAATTTTAAAAGCTACATCTGAGCCCAGTGCATCGCAAGAGATGTTTCAATCAAGAAATTGGGCGTGTCCCTCCACAGTGGCCTTGTGCAGTTGTTGGCAGCGCTGTGAAACACTGCCAGCAACAAACAAAGGCGACACCCAGAAAATGAGCAATGGTGAACTAAAGCTTGGATGCCAACTTTGCTTTGCCATTTATTCCACTGCCTTTGTCAGGCATTTTGGCAAGGTGTCAAAAGCTACAACGTTAGTGTGTATGCAGAGCTGCACCGCCTCTTGCGCGTGTATCTGATTTGAACACGTTCACTGAGAATCTGCTTCCCTGCGAATCCCTGCACATACGTCCTCCTGCTTCAGCCACGGGTACGATCAGAAATAGTGTCTGTGTGACAGCTCTGAACAGATGGAAAATACTGGTGTCAATGTCTCAATTATTAAGCTTCTGTGTAGTCCCTGTGATTGCTGACATGCTCTAAAGAGCTAAATACATGCACTAAGCCTTTTGCCTAGGCTTCCAGGTGTTGCTGGGTTTTGAGTTCTCAGTTCTGCACAGCGTTACTTAGAGTAGCCAATCCATTGTAGTTCTTGGCATTTTCTCTTTGACATCTTAACTCCTTCCTAAATCTCTAACATAAATGCATCCCTAAACAAATGCCTCTCGCTCTTCCACTGCCTATTTTTATGTACTGCCAGAGGGCCTGCTGTGGGCCATCACTAAGAGAAAACATTAATTGTGAGTAGATGTTTTCAATGCAAAAGCCTCAATGGGAAAAAAGGTACTTTGGTTGCTCGTGGGAGTCCGTGGAACTGCAGGTCTCTGGGTTTTACATCTGTGTAGCCCCGGGTGGCTTTGAGGGGAGATTTCGCAGTTGTGCACATACACACACAGAGCAGACAACATAATCCTGTAATCTGGTTACATCTGGTGCTTAGTTGCCAAGGAATTGCCCGCATTACAGCAGTTGCCAGGTCAGTAAAATTCTCTATGGTGCATATGCAAAAGAAACCCAGCGGGTATCAGAGAAACTCCTCCTAAGTCTGATGCTAGGCATGTGCTTAACTAAGCCTTACACTGGAAAAACATCCGTAAACATTCAGAAAATCAAAGATGTATTGCTCTGAATAGCTTAAGAATATTTAGAATAAATTTCACTAACATATGTTCACTGCACACTGGTTTCTTCTTTTCTTGCTAATATGTTTCTGGTTGCCCATTCATTTTATGATTAACAAACCCAGTGGGATAAATAATTGTTTCCAGCAGCTTAACGTGTAGTTCTTGGGACAATGGCCTGGAAACTCAGTACAGTACTGTTTATCAGCTATTTCCCATGCTCTGGCAGCCAAATAAAGATCCCTGGAAAGTGTTGCTGTTGACGTTCAGTAAAGTTGTTGCCCACTTCTTGGTGTGCCATAAACTCTGAATTACCCACGCTGTGCCTCACGAGGCTGTTGGACCTGGCAGGAGACTGTTCTGGCTCCACTCATCAGCCACATCTGTGGAGATATTGATTATTTACACCCCAGCTGCCTTAAAACTAAAGCAGTTGAGAAAGCAAGAGAGAAAAGCAGCATTCCCAGGAAAATGGCTGAAGCATGTCCAGCTTGTGGTTCCTTCATACTGTGAGTCTCCTGCAGGAAATGAGTATTTGAATATGTTATTCTTAAGGGAAGCACTTAATCACAAGCTTAGCTCTAAACAAGCTTAAATGGTTTGATGGATTTTCTGACTGAGGGGAAAAAGTAGGTGGGAGGAAAGAAAGCAGCATAGAGGAGTCCAAAAGAATAAAAGAGAAAGCAAAAAAATCCCCAACCCTAAGACACACAGAAGAAATACAGAGAAGCAAAGAGAACTAAAAAGTTAGGTATTTAATCGGGAGAGGGAAAAGGAGAATTCAGGTGTAGTTGAAGGAAAATCAAGGCAGTACAGGCTAAACACCTTCTCCCCCCCAACTCTGGAAATGAAAAATCAAAGACCATATACCGCTGTCTTCATCTTGAGTTACTATTCTAGTGAGTCAGAATAAATTATTTGTACTCTACAACCCACTTCATGTTTTTCTGATATGCAACTGGAATACTTATTATTATTACGAGGAGTAGCTGGTTTCTGGGGCAGTACTAACAAACCAGATCTGTTCTTTCCATTTCTCCTTCGTGTTCTGCTTCTACAAGATGAATGTGAATGAAATCAGAGCTCCAACCCCGGCAGTCACACCCACAGCATCGTGAGATGTGAGTCACCCCAGGAATTTGCAGCTATGTGGCAGGTGAGGTGCCAGTGCTTCGGCGCCTTTCCGATGCTGCAGTCAGCGAGAGCTGAGCAGCCTCTCTGCTGCTCCTGCCTGTGCCACTTTTGCTCAGCTAACTCAAGATGGATGTTAAAAATCCCGTCTGAGAGGAGGTTGTGCTGCAATATGCTCCTATATCCTGTGCTAGAGCTTGTGCCATGCTGCAGAGCGGCAGCGTACGTCATATGTGCAAACCCAAAGTACACGAACAGTAAATATAGCATCAGAGTTCTTCTGCCTTATGCTCAAACACATTTCCAGGGTAGCACGTGTTGTGGGGTAGTGGAAGTTGCAGGGATGTGATATTCAGGTCTGCAGCAAGGGAGGAGCAGAAAAGCAGACACCCATCACCTATGAGGGACAGTAGCTCCTTGCTCTTAGTGGGACCCCGGATTGCCTTCGCAGCAGTGTCTTACCTCAGCAAGCCGTATCACGCTCCTGGTGAAACACTCCAGAGCATGGAGAGGAGAGCTGCCCCTGCTGATTGCAAGGGCGGGGGGCAGGAGGGCAAGGAGACATTTATCCTAGGACAACACTGCCTTATTAGGGGCTTAAATGTATCCTGCTCTGTCACACACCTTGCTGCTCAGCAATCACTCACTGCAGGGAACTGCTGAGCTTTAGGACTTGCATCCTCATCCACAGCGAGCGCACCTGCTATTGATGCTTATTACTGTGAGTCTGTGACGCCAGGAAGAGTTAGTGAAGTTAGGAGGAAAGTAAATTTTCAAATCTTTTACAATTCCCTGCCCTGCTGATTCTCCTCAGTATATTTGGGCTTCCTAGGCTGGCTTCGCACTGGGGTTCACCTCCTCGGGCCAACATGAAAACTCAAAAGGTAGCAGCTTTAGCTGCAAGTGGTTCAGCCCAGGCTGATGAGATCTCCCCTGTCACCCCAGAGGAGAAGGCAGTTCCTGCAAACTGCAGGTAAAAGCAGCGTGGGCTGTGTGACCTGCTGAGGACAAGCTGAACATGGCGAAGGGATGTGGAGGCTCGAAGCAGCGGAAAGCAGAGCTTGTTTCGGGAGCTTAGAAACCGAGCAAGCCTCAAGTCAGCAGAGGCACGGGCGTGAGCAGAGGCAGTTCCCTGTAGACAGAGGGTTATCTGTGATCGTCCAGTCGCTGGGCTGAAGGCTGGGGAGTACAGGTGGTGAAACAGCAAGGGAACTGAGCCTGTTCCATTGCCAGTCAAGGACCCCTGCAGCTCGGCAGGCTGCAGTGCCGCAGGCAGTGAGCAGCCTGCAGAAGGGAGGAAGAGGGGTAGCAGGGACGTAACGAGGAGTCTGGGCATGGCCGGTGGAGTGCAGAGCCAGGGACCTTCATTTCTGCATGAATCTTAACCTTCCAGTGCCGTGCGTGGTCTAATCACCAAAACTCAATTGGGAAAGCAGCAAATATATAGAATAACAAGCTGCCCCTCAAAAGCGCTAGATCTGCCCAGAGCAGCCCCTACTCTCCCGTCTCAGAGCACCAGTCAAGGCAGACAAACTCCCACGCAGGCTCTTTGCCTGGGGGAAGGAGCAGAGAAGGACAAAGGAAAGTGTTCCTCTAAATCTTGCACATGCGCGGCCAAGAATTTAATTACATGCCATCTTTTGAGTCTGTCCCATACCTTTCTCCCTCAGGGGCTTGCTGGTTTCTTTCCACATTGAAACTAATCCCAATCACCTTGTTTGGATGGTTTAACGCCTTGGCTGGCCCAGATGTCTTACTGCTTCTGCCAAGGTACTGTTTCATTCTAAAATTCATGTTTCCTGACAGAAGACTCCGCATGGTACAGATGATTTTGCTCAATGAACAAGAGCAATTGGGAAATATGAAAGACTTACTGACAGAAAAGAGAAGTGTCAGACGGCTTGCAAAGCTCGAGGATCTCTGTCACTGGATGTCTGTTTTCTCAGAGGACCTATACTGTGAAGATGAAGTCCTCCAGGTAAAACCAAAGCTCATGTCCAGGGGTGCTTCCTTTCCATTCCTGGGGTTTTGGACTCATCCTTCCACAGCTGTTAGGAAATAGCATCTTGTGAGCGTTTGCCAACAGTGAAAATCTGCTGATCACAGCACGAGGGAGTGGGTGCTTAATGTCAGGGATATGGGTATTAACTGTATGCACAGTTAATCTTTGACATGAGAGAGGATCTGGGAGATCTTTGGTGGTATCTCACAGGCTAGCATCTGGGGCTACCACCAAAGGAAGGAGGTTGGATTCCAACTGCTTTGCTGCTGTTGGTTTGCATGCAGGTCATCCAGTGTGCCTCAGAGACACTCTTTCCTCACAGGGACATTGCTTTGGTTTTGATTATTGTGCAGTTTATGTCCAGCAACGCTCATCACAAACTCTGCATGACTGCAAATTTGTCCTTGTTTTAGGTTAAAAAATAGAAACTTCAGATCTGACTAAAGAAAGGAGCAATCTGGAGAATATTTCTTTGGGATCCCTTAGTGAGCTCTTTCCAAGTGTTGTTTTGGGTTGATGTTTAGTTCTCAGCCTATGTAGAGTCTAGCGTACCAGTTAGTGTACTGTGTGTAACTGGTTTTCTCTTGCACTTCCAGTTTGATCCTGGCTGCCTCTATATTTGTCCTCTACTCAGTCAATGCACAGTCTTCATTAGCATTCTGACTTGGGCTTCAGGTTTTGCTGGAATATGGGAAAGCAAAGGGAGACTACAAAAATTATAACCATGGGCCAGGAAACATATGTGACCTTTGCATTTGTCACAGCCGCTTAGAGCAGAGGGTGCTGTTTGCTTCATAACCATTGCAATATCCTTCACAGGTGGTTAATGCATTCTGCGAGCACATGAAAGAATAATTGGATAGCCACTTTTTTAAGCTGTATGTAACCAACCATATCAAGTTTATCACTAAATGTCACAGTTTATCATAATCTAATCACCAGAGAGCCAGAAGAATGAACATACTTGTCTCCATCAATAAACTAGTGATTATTCTGACAATAACTAGGTTTATTTTCTTTATTTCCGTAAATGTTTGAAGTCTTATGAAGATGCTCTGGAGAAAGGATTATTTATGTTGGCATCCAGACAGTACAGTGATGGGAGATTTAGAAAAGCTAAAGGAAGATGTTCACTTAGAGATGATCCTAAAAGTCTTAATCATTTTCATTCTGCAGAAGGAAATTGGGACATCAGATTATTTATCAGATTAAAAATGCACTGCCTGTTCCATCTTGTAACATGCAAGCCTAATGCACAATAACATCACTGGAAAACTAGTAACAAGGAAAGAGCCAAAATTTCTGCTTTAGTTTTTATTTTTAAGATAACACAGCTGTTCTCCTGCCAGTTGGCCCTTCTTTCATGTCCCATTTTAGGAATTTATGTAGTATCAAATGCTGACATGTTACCAAAGAAAACCACTCCGCTGACAATAGTAAAAACCGTTTTGAACAGAAAAAAAATTTTAAAAATGGCCCCAGGTCTCCAGGATGTTGTAACATGAAGAAAGTTATAATTTGTGCCCAGGGGGATGACAAACTGCGTCTCTGGTGGCTGAGCAAATCTAACACCACATGACACCTGCGCGCCCATGCGTTCCTGGAGACAGGTGTGTGCTGCGCTATTTCATAAAAACAGATGTCCTCAGCCCGTGCACCAAGTTGCCTGAACCTCGTACGAGAAAATAGAGATGTCAGGAAAGGAAAACAATTTCCTCCGTGATCCATTTGCCCTTGCAGCTATTCCTCACGCCTCCAGACTTAAGAGCCAACATCTGACGGGCACTTGGGCGGTAGCAGCTGCTCTGGGCTTGGAAGGAGGAAGCGTATGAGGAAGAGCTGGAAAATATTTTTGTGACAAAAATAGCAATACATCAGCCTGAGTGAATGATAAGAGATAAGGATGCTTTTTCCTCGCTCAAGTGGAAATACTAGTGACAGCAGTCTAGGGAAGCTTTGCCAAATTTGGCCGCCAGAGTCAGATGGGTGCTTGCAGTGCAGTCCTGGTTGATGACCTCTTCCTTTACCTGCAGAGAGCTACCTGTTTGAGAGCATTTCCCCTCGATTTCCTTGGAAACACAGGGGAGGTCCCACGAGACAGGGACTTCTCTGTGAGTTCCTCACCCATCTCGAGTGTGTATTTAGGGTGACAGACTGAAATCCCCGAGCAGGGATCCAGGAGATATGGCTTCAATGCTTCTCTCTTTACAACTTCTCTCTCTCCCACCCTGACCCTTGAAGCTGTCACATCCCTTTAGCTGCGACTTCCCCAGCCAGATTGATGGGGAATAGCCAAAATGACTTTTCTCTGTCCTGCTCTGTTTTATCATACTACACATGCGTGAAGTACCTAGCAACAAAAAATCTGGATTTTTTCAGTGCTTCTGTAACATAACAAGACGACAGTTCCACACATTTTCTTCTAAGGTCTTCTGTGACTTTCTGTGACTCTGCAGTCAGCCTGGTTTTCCTGGAGGCACTGAGAAAGGGCTTGTGTGGAAAACAAGCAGAGCCATTAGTCCCTAAAAAAGGGTTAAATGAGAACCAAAGAAAGTTGAAATCTGGGTCTTGAGCAGGTTTGCCACTTCACAACTTGGGTTTATAGCTGCTGGAGATCTCCTTTGAAAATGTCCTTTAACCCCTTTAAAACATTCATTTTAAAGCTTCTTTTAGCCTGACATTTCTGTAACACGTCACTCCAAAATATCTTCTTAACAGCTGCTGGCAGTTCATGGCATCTCGGTGACCTAAATGATGCTTTTGTGCAACAGTGGCCTGCAAACAGCAAATGCTCTGGATGCTTTTGCATTTCCTACAGCCCCGCTGTGGAGAAGAGGCGAGGGGGAAACAGCAGCCGCAGAAGGCACAAAATCGGGGGACAGGAGGCAGGGGACAGGCTAGAGAAGATGGGTGGGGGACAGGAAGCACTGTTCCTGCGAAGGGAGAATTGAATTCCAGACCTAGTGGGAGCTGGGTAGCCACTGGTCCCTTGTCAGGGACAGATGAGTGCCCTGCTGCCTGCCGCCCCTGGCAGCCCCTGCCGTGCTGCTGCCGGTGCCCATGCTGCGGAGGACATCACCCCCACGGCTCAGGACACCTCTAATCCCTCCAGCACCTGGGGCACACCACTGCTTTCCACTCTGCAGTGGTTATTCTGCAGGGTGAGATCTCAGCCAGGTACTTTTCCACTTACTTAACTGAAATTATGTTAATTAGATGAACAAGGCCAATGAGAGCTCCATTGTATTCAGCCCCCTCCATACTCATAACGAGAAGCAGACCCTGCATCGTGGGGCATCTCACCTGGACAGGCAGGACAATGACCAAGAGGATTTCTGCCCCCCTCAATTCCTTCACGCAAAATGAGTGAATATATATTTTGTCTTCCTGGTGAACAATGCTTTTAAAAAAGGCAGACAGTGCTTTCTTCTTTCCTTTTTCGATTACTGTTTACAACTATTTTCTAATGCATTTGCGAACTACTTCAAAAACTTTCTTGGAATTCATACACGCCAGAGTCATCTGGATGTAGTACAAACAAGCAATCATAAAAGGGGGGTGAAAAAAAAATTTAAAGTCACTTGCAGTTTAGTAAGTTTTCAGATGGAAGAAAAAAGGAATAGCTCAGAGCTGCTGTGTGAGAAACTCTGAACTTATTTATTTCTGTTGTCTCACTTCTTATTTTAATGCATTGCAGTTGAATTAGCCTTGGCAGGATTTAGAGCCCTTTTGGTCTGCTGGGTACGCCAAGTCTTTAATGTCCCGAGTGGTCCTATGATCTGTTAATTACCTTATTGCATGCAAAGCTCTATAGGGCTATTTCTCTACAAGAATTCTTTGTCAGGATCAAATTAGTTCTGGGGACTCCTTTCTGTGTGATGTCAAGCATCCTCAGCTCCACATGGAGAGTGTAAGATCCTCCGCTCGTCGCAAGATGCGATCAGCCCTTTGCAGGATGAGGTGTGTGAAGTAAACGATCAAAGTGGCCCATTAGATAACTCCGCACTTTCGTCGTTAACCACCCTGCAGATTGCAGGTTTACATTTTTCATTTTGTATTCCAAGCACCATGCTTAATTTTGACATTCCCTCTCTTTGTGAGGACAGCTCTGGTGCTCGGCTCTGGAGGGCTGAACAGCAGGTAACAGCTGAACTGAGGCGCGAAAACCTCATCCTGTTGCCTGCTAACCCAGAGGAACTGCCATAAGCAAGGGGAGTTTTGGATGAATGGTGTTTCTATAATGGACAGCCCCATTCAAAGGCAATAGGCGAAAAGGCATTGCAACAAATAGTTCAGAGAGATTTGCGTTTTTCCCATTTACACAATATCTTTCATCCCTGCCCGGCAGAAATACCAGTTGATTAGAGGCACCCACTTTCCCATCCCCTAAACCCCATGTTATAGTGTGCTTTTCTTCAGCCAAAACTATCGCCCATTACCTTCTGAAATCGCAAATTTCTGCTTCTGTGAGTAGCAAAGATCCCCAGGTTCATGGTCCCCATGGCAGCAGTGTCTCCTGGGTGCTCCTTATGTCTTTCCAAAGCTCAGTGACTGCAGGGTCTCCTTTAATAACATCACTGTGGTATTGTTTCAGCTTTCGTTTCTGACTGTTCTCATCTGCACAGGGGAAATGTATAAAGCTTCTCCTTCCGAGGACAGCTCCTTAGAGGAGGTTGTCGCTGTATCCTCCACCCTGAGCATCTTTCTTCCAGTCCCTGCCAAAGCAAGGCTATCTGGACTCTTGCTGGGGTCTGGCAGAGGCAGGCAGCCAGCTCCCCTCCAGCCCCGGAGGTGGCCGTGCGGAGCAGAGCAGTGCTCTGAGCCCAGCTGCCAGGTGGGCCTCCATGGAATACTGCTCAGGGCAGCGGCACAGGGCTTTGCTCTGGGTCTAACGCTCTGTAAGGCCTTACAATAAGCTCCCCAGGGTAACTGTTGTGGTGGGCTCTGCCTACTCCTGCTCCTCCACTCTGCTGCAACTGGGAAACAGTCCCCATGCCTCTCGGTCATAATGCTATTTTGTGCAACTAGGACATCTCTCCTCTGAGAGTCTTGGACATGTTTATGATCCACAGGGACTGAGTCCCCACAGGTTCCCTGCTGAGGGAGGTGAACATGGGAGTCCATCCATCAGACACTGCCTGCAGGTGGAATTTCTAGAGGTTGAGGAGAAACTTCGGTTACTGCAGTCCATCCCACTGTGCCCTGACCAGTTGCCCCTCCATCTTCGGCTCCCTCCAGCCAGCCAGCGGCTGCATCAGCCCCAGCTCCTCATCTGGATTAGGCATCTGATTCAGCACCAGATTAAATACATGTTCAGCTAAGGCACAGGGGTAAGAATGCACTGTAGGGTTTTGCTGACCCTCAAAGAGGTTGCTTTTAAAAAGCCACTGTATTTAGACCACAGGAAAAAAAGGCTTACAAATCAGAGAAAAAAGGGGATTATAAATAGGAATCAAACTAAGCTGTAATTTCTTCATATGTCTTATTCCTTCAGAAGGCCATCCCTGATAACTCCCTGACTAACTGCTTGGGCTGGGCAGCTCATTTTGGCTGCATTTTCAGATTTTCTTCTTTTCTCGGTTTCTGGTACAACTTCTGGAAGTGGCAGGATAGGGACATTACAAAGACACAGAGGGAGCGGGGCCAATTTTCTGCACCGCTAAGTGAGCACCACTTTCAATAGTGCGGCAGTACCTAAATGTGCCCTTGATAAGCAGAACTTGCTAATACCGTCCCCAGTGAGCAGCAGTCGTTACCAATCACAATTATTAGGCTAACTCAGTTTCCAGAGAGACATCCAACTGAAGAGATCGGCTTATTAAAGCTGTGCAAATTTGTTATCAGTGCCTGCAGATGGGGAAACGTGATGCCCACTTTGCTTTTTATTGCTTTTCCCAAGGTGGTTGCTGTCGGTCAGCAGCGGGGTTAAACTGACCTGCTCTAACAGGGCTACTCCTCTCACACCTTCTCAGGCAGAAACAACCATGTCGGTGGGGCAAATGGTTGCGTTGCATCTCCAGGGGAGAAATGGGTCTGGGACCCCAACATCCTGACACCGCGTCCCTTGTTGGAGCCGCTGCGCTGGTGCCGTGGCCATGCGTTTTCTTCTCCGTGTTGGCTCTTTGCCACAGCACAGCATGCCTGATGCCATTACCATAGTGATGGGCTTTCACCAAATGGGAGTTAAATTATACCAGGAATGGAAATCAGTAGGATTTTTCTTGACTTTCCTTGAGGGAAATAACAACTGCAGCAGCATTCATAATAATATTTGTACAAAGTTAAATACTGGATTTAGTGCTCATACATATAAAGAAGGACTATTTAATTCCTGAAAAAGAGAGGCCAAAGCCATTTCTTTTAGTAGTGGCCCTGGAATTACAGAGCTGATATGAGTTTTATGGATGAAACTGCAGACATTTTATTCAATTTTTTTTTTCTTCTGAAATATATAGGAAGAATACTGAGGTGAAACAAGTTGGGGTTCGCAAAAAGTCCTTCACAAATGTGGTGGAGGACCATTTAATAGGATATTAGGAGACACGGAGAGAATTGACTTCTATAATCATTTAGAAGCTCCTCAGAAGGAAAAAACTCCTAAGTAAAAATTAAGTCTTAATTAGCTAAACTCATGTTTAGCATACACAGTATAGACAAGGGAAGAAGCATATATATGATATTCAGATGCAAGAGAAAACTGCTCATGGTAAACAGAAGGATTAGGAAGAAAATCACAATGTAAAACACCACAGTTGTGAGATTATATGAAGATATGGTTTATGCTGACAGGAAGGTCAGAGGAAAAGACGCACGGGTGCTGCAGAATCAGAGCATATAATGAGAGTAAACTGTATCAGAGATGGACAATAGACTGCCTGGTTCTCTAGTACCAGAGCTAAATGAAGACTACGGTATAAATGAGACACAGTCATCAGACAGACAAGGACAAGAAATATACAATTAAAGAATGGGGAAAAAAAAGCCCCAAGGTGGAGATAGTTTTCTTTGAAAAGGCCATGTTAAAAAAATAATATGAAAAATGAGAGTCTTGTCAAAGCTGGATTAAAAGAAGAAACTACAAGTATAGTCATGTCTGCACCAATACACGAAAGAAAAGATAAAAGGTAGAAAGATGTAATCCTGACTATGCAGCAATGCCCCAGGGTGTATTAGTTGTATTACAGGAGGATGTACAGAGCTACCCAGAGGTAGGTATGAAGCACAATATGACAAATGTGGCAGGACTGAGCACTAGACACTCTGCCAGTACGAGCTACATATTACACTGTGAGTCTGACAAAATGATAAGGACATAAGAAGATAAGAATAATGGAATTTCTCATTCATTGCTTTTCTTAAAATATTTCCTAAAGGTCCTGGCAAGGCCAGCATAAACACAAGGTATGACAGTGCTTTACTGTGGGCTTTGCCACTCAGTTAGTGTGGCTCGTTGGAAACAGAAAAATATAGATATACACCTGCAGCTATGAATGTAATTTGGTAAGGGCTGTAAAAAAATATGAGAAATGTATTTATTTGTACATGCCTGGGATCTCATGAAGGAGGTGTCACACCACATGACTGAGAAGCTGGACCCACTGAGCCCTTCTGGGAGCTGTGTTGATGGCAGCATCTAAATCCTGGAGGAAAGCTTTTGAAAGGACTCCTCGGCTCTCCCTGCCCTACGTTTGTGCCCCCCGTAACAGTCCTTGACTGATGACAACTGTTTCCTTAAGGTTATGCCATGGGAGTGGCACAAACTGGAAACAGGGAAAGCCAGGAACAGTGTCACTGGAGGATCTCACAGTGCCACATTTATAGCCACCCCCTTTTCTCCTAGCTAGCTATTAGACTCGCTGCTTCAGTATCTTGAAACACCGTGCTCAGCAATTCATATTTTGCAGGCTGGTACAATTTACTACAGCCTTATCCTCTAAGCCACATTTAGTAGCCTATGCAAGGTGCACGAACACCTGATTTGTAAACAAAAGCGCAGTGACTGTGTATCCTTTGTTTGGATTATAAACCTCAGCCAAGTGCTTTGGGGGTCAAGGCTTCCCACTGTGCGCTGCTTTCTGAAAGGGACTCTGTTAAATTATATATGTGCTTGTATAAAAATGGCAGGCGTTTGCTGCAAGCTGGGTTAATAAATAGCTATATTGTACAACTGCCTCATTCACTCTAAAGGGTAAGTTCCTTTGTCATGCAGGGTCACCGAAAGCCAAAGCCAAGAGCGCAGGGGTCAGCTTGGGCTTGGATCTTCCTGGGGATGGATTTCCCCTGTGGGCTTTCTGTTCAGTTTTAGGTACATAGCGTTTGCAGTCACAGCCCTGGGACTGTGATTCAGGGGTGTGATTTTTATTCTCTCCCCCTCTCTCCCATGCATGGGTGTTGTTTAGAGCCATGGCCAGGCTATTTATCTTTGGCAGCCTCCTTCACTGCTGTCTCTCAGGTGGGCAGGGGTCCTCCCACCCTCCACCCACTCCATGTGCAGGTCCAGGAGCTGCACTGTAAATACTGATTGTGGTTCTTATTTGCTTTTTTTGCCTTTCTGATGTTTCCACAACCACATGTGATGGAGGCGCTTGGTTCCCTATAACAAACCGCTGCGTTCGACTCACACCATTTGAAGGACTAAAAGCAAGTTATGGCAGAGCTCCCTTTCCCTCCTCCCAGATGAAGAACAATACCACTGTAGCCCGATATGCAACCCCCCATCCCGACTTTTTTTGGGGGTGATTCAACCACATATCAATGGGCTGCAATACAATCTCGACAGACAAAGATCATGTCCAGCCTCAAAGGAATAGTTAAAGTAGAGCAGGAAGCTTCTCTCTAGCTTTGGCAAAGCATCGAGGTGACCAAGGGGGTTCATACCACACAACTGCCTCCTCCAGTTCCCTCTCGCAGCCCGGTCAGAGCCCAGGCTGTGCCCTGTCCACCCCTCGCCACGGATGGGCTGCGCTGGGGCTGGCGTGTGCCGGGAGCTGCCGCTGAGCCTAATCGGGAGAGGCAGCAGTCTGCGGGTATTTGCAGGCTCCTGTAGTTAAAAGAAGCACAAATGCTTTTTTAATATCCTGTATATCATTCTGATTAACAGCTGGGGGACATTGAGGCTGATACAGTCTCTGCGTGGTGGAACGAGCCGGAACAAAGGCAACCACAAAAACATTTCCTCTTATTCCTAACCCCTCTGCCCGGGGGGTGGGTGGAAGTGCTAAACTTTCCAGTACTTGGAAAGAGGGAAATGGTGATATGAAAAGGAGACTGTCAAAGAAATATCCTCCATTTCCAGCTCCTCCTCCGACTTCGTACTCCCCTTCACCGCCTCCTCCCTGCGCACACACTCTTCAGCGTAACCTTTACGAACTTTCAGACTAAAGAACAGAGCTGTTCTTCAAAAAGAAGTGGGGGGGGGTGGGGTGGTCCCAATATTATGCTACCCTGCACCAAGGCTGGGTCTGCACACCCTGGTTTGCCATCGTAGCAGGGTTTGGGACAAGAAGGGTCCACAGCCTCGGAATTCTCCTCCGGGGAATAAAACCGATGAAGCTCAGTTCGAGACTCCCACGGCTGTGGCAAACAGACCAAGGTCAAAGGAAATGTGTCATGCTTCAGGCCCCAACAGCAATCCTTTAAATACACTTTCTCTCTGGAATGCTAGATTTAATTCTGAACATCAGTGAATTAATATGGGATAAAAGTGTTGATTCTGGTACCTTGTGTTGATATTTTGACAAAATGAAGGTGCTGAAAGCAGAGAATAAAATATATTCATGAATAGGAGAAACAGTTGCGCTTTATTCTACACCTCCCTAAATTAAATAATTTCTTTTCAGTTTGCTTAGCTCCTGAGTGGGAAAATTGCCGAAAGTGGACAAGACTATTAAAGAGAGTTATAGCTGGCATAAATGGACCTTCGAGGAGAGAAATGATAGGACTGTATTAGAAAAATAGATCTTGTGCAGCCCAGCAAAAAGGAACAGTTTGGGTTTACAGTGTAATTTGCAAAACCTGCAGGTGATTGCAGGAATACTGACAGGGTAAAAAAATCAATGGTGTGAATCATTAAAAAACAGAGGGCCAGATCCTCCATTAATACGAACTGGCTTGGCCCTTAGCATCTCTAGGATATATAGCGAACTACAAGTGAGTCTAGCAAGACAATTTTGAAGGGCAATGCAAGGATGAGACAAAAAATGCCTCTTTATAATTTGGGATGAGTGTCATATTCGTTAGTGGTGAAGCTGCGAGTAAATCATTCTGACTATTACAAGAACAAGCCAAAAATTCCCTTAAGATGCTCTGCGCCATCATATATACTGTGTGTGGTAAAAGTATTACCAAAACCAATTTGAAAAATGTTTTAGAAGGTAAAAAACACACCTTTAGTGCTATCTACTACTAAAGCCTAAAGCAAGGTTTCTTGGCATCATACAGGATCCAGAGAAAAGCATTGGAAACACCTGAAATTACCTTAAAATAGTCATTCTATATCTGAAAGCTACCTAAGTGGAAATCTAGGGGGTTTCAGTCAATGGAAGATTTGCTATTGATCTTAAGGCATCCAAAAACCTGCCCTGAGGTAGCATTCCACACTGTGGGAACCTGGCATGGTAGTTGGTGAATTGTAGCTCCTCAGGAGGCTGAGACTTTCCCCTTCCTAGTGGGATGGAGGCACAGGGATGCTCTTTCTGAAGAGTTCAGTTCCCCTGTGGCATCAGGCCTAATGACGGATGTTCAGGTTTTCTGAAAATCTGGACATCCACTTCAGAAACGAGGACAGCCATGGGATAATTGCTTGGAAATGTGTGGGGTTCCTTGAAGAAAACTCACCGTGTCCCTGGTGAAGGGCTGATTCTTCCCCACCCTAGTTATTATTCCAGCAAAACTACCCCAGGTAATGCCACCCGCAGAAGTGGGCATGCACATCTTCCCCGGCCAGCCGCAGGAGCTCGGAGGGCTGGGACTGATGGCTGTTTACCCGCAAAGTACACAGCAGCGAGCTGCTGCTTTGTCTTCAAACGTAGGAAAGGAAACTCCCCAGGAGCTGCCAGACTGAATTCAAATTAGAAAGCAGCACTGAGCCAGCTCATGTAGTGTGTAAGGACCGTCACCAAAAATCCCTGGGCACCAACACTCCTCTCCTTTCCACATGCCTCGGCAGTCACCACCCACCCGTTTGCCATCATAACGGTTTGGAGGTAGGATTGGTCTGGGATAAGTTTGATAGCCTTGGCACGCTCTGTGTTCAGGGGGATCAGACAGTAACATCCTCTTATTTCTCCACAGAGTCATTTGTCAGCAGGTGCTCGCAGTCATTCTGGGTTATATAGTATCTGGTCCTTTTTATAGTTACAGGCTCATTACATTGATAATTAATCTGATAATGCCTATATGTCTGCTGTTATCTCCGAGGAACATGCAGCCTGAGTGGCCAGCCATTAACACACCTCACCACTCACTGTCTAACAGCAAGGATGAAAGCTTCCCTGAACTCCACTCACTCTCCTTCCAGCCAGACTTTACAGTCAACACGAGATTATACCCAGGTGGGGTTTTTTTTAAGTGTGATTTTTCAGTTCTTGAGCCAAGCCTTGTTCTTGAGGTTGATGGTGGCATTCCCAGCCCAAGTTGATGGGATCACAGCCTGAAAGACAAGTGAGAGATCCTGCTCCTTTGGCCTCTTGCTCGCAGCAGGGAGTTTTGCAGCTCCAGCCCTTGCCAACTCTCTGAGCTCGTGACGCAGCAGGCAGCCTGCCTGGGCAAGGGACGCGTGCTTATAAACAGCAGTCTAGTGGTTACGAATGGCGATCTACGTGAGTCTCCAACTGCAGCCTCGCAGACTTATTTCATGTCTCACAAATATTAAAAAATTAAGTCTTTAAAATTAAGAAAATCCAGCCTCGGGTGAGATTCTTCAGCAGGATACCCCTGATCTTCCCCAGGGAAAAAATGGTATGCCCATGCCTGGCTTTAGGAAAACCCCTGAGCAGGGCACCCAGCCCCTCTCCAGGTCAGGCAGCCCTGCAGGAATGAGGTTTTGTGACAGCCACAGATTTTGAGTTTGTGTTTTCTCATTTCCATGTGTCTGAAGGAATCGGTGACCGGGAGGCCTTCTGTTTGGCTCTGAAAGCTGCTGTCTGCCTTGTGTTCCTTGTGCCACTATACAGCTCTGATACAGGGAAAGGAAACAAAAGAGATTTTAGAAACAAGGGGAGGGCAGCACATAAGTGATTTCTGCTGAAGCAAATGAAGCCGTGCTGTAGCTAGGGAGGGAAATAAATGGAAAAAAGACAGAAATTAAAAAAAAAAATCAGATGGAGCATTTAATCTCAACTACAATGCAGTTCTTTCCAATGGAAGCTGAATCGAGTGGTCTTCAACCAATCCAGAGAAATAGAATTCAAACTGAAATTTTATGTCCCTGGCTCGCACCCTGCTGAGCCCACTGCTGCGGCCGGAGAGGGCTGAGCCCGAGGAGCTGCCGGCCACCGGCTCCCGCTCCCACCCGCGCCGCTCTCACCGGGCCTTGCGAAGGGGTCTTGCAGCCCCTGAGAGCAAGCAGCAACAATCCCTCCCGGCGTCACGAGCCTGTGCCTCTCCCTTTAACCTCCAGGAGTTCTTTCTCCATCCATCAGGAAAGAATGTGGCATCAGGCTGTTTTCCTAAAATGACTCTGAGGGTTTTTATTTCTCGCAGCAGGCAGCTCCCCGACACAAAACGCATCGCAGGCGGAGGTAATCAGGGATCCCAGACCAGCAGCCTAACCACACCAACTAACTTCCTCTCATCTTTCCACCCAATTACATGCTCTCTGAAAGTAATTAGGTTGTCTTGTTTAGTCCCTGCACAAGTGATTACAGAGAGATTCTCGCTCCTGTGAGCAGTGGAATTATTCACAGCAGATACAGCCCAGATAAAAGCACGCTCACGACGGCCTTAGTGTGCTTCAAGAGCTTATTTGTGCTGTTTGATTTTAAATACCCACCAAAGATTGAGCTCATGTCACTTCAATGCATTGCACTGTCCACACTGCAGGAACAGCTCTCTGCCTCGGCAGCTCTCAATAAGCAGAAGAGGACAACTGCCATTCGGTAATAAAAAACTGAAAAAAAAAAAAATCAAAAAATAACACACTATCATATAAACGTCTGAATTCTCATGGGAGCCAGAAAATCTAACTTAAAGAGCCGTATAGCTGAAGGCATACCAGCATTCCTGGCGATGCTCAAGCGTCCACTCCTTCGCTCACAGGTGGCACAAATCAACATTTATTTGTTCCCACCTCTGATACACACCTCAGGACTTAGGAACTCTTGGCAGGTTAATGCAGAGGGAGAACCCCTTGCTAAAGGCAGAATCCAGGCAAGGGGTAGAGAGGGCTGAGTCCAGACCTGCCACTAAATGCAAACACAACAGATCTGAATCTGCGCCTGGGTCCATTCAGTGCCCTGAGCCCAAGGATCTGCCTTCTGTTGACGGCCAGCTGGGCTGTGCCGCCGGGCATGGGTGCTCCTGGCCCTGCGGTGACTCGGGGCTGGGCGAGTCTCTTTGCTGGATGAAACCGCAGGGGGTTTGCATGGGCTGCGCTACAGGGAGCTTCATGCACCGCATTGGAGGTTCCCACCGTGCAACTGGGTCTCCCAGTTTAACTTCTGAGACTTCACAGTTGATCCTAGAGGCCATGGAAAGCAGAACCCAAACAGCACCCAAATAAAGGCAAGAGGTTGGGAGGGACACAATTTCTTGTCTGTTTTATGACTTTAATATTTGGTAGATTTCTTCCTGATTGGGGATTGCCTAATCCTCCTCCTTCCAGAGCAATGCAGCTCTGGGCACGGGGGCTTTGCTGGCAGCAACCGCTTCCAGACTTCATCTTGGTGCAGGGCTGTGCATGCTCTGCTCTGTAACCATTGCTAAGACTGTATCCACCAACGTATATACTGCTGAAATGTAAAGCTCTAAATACCATCCTGCTTGTTCTCCAGCCTCTCTCCTCTTTCTATCCCATAAACTTCCCCCTTACCACCACTCTCCTGCATTTCACTGTCTTATGTCAATTTTAAAGGGTTCCCCCAGGAACAATTTTATTATCTGTGGCAGAATAGCGGTAGATTTAAACACACTCAGTTGAAGTTGCTCAGATTCTCAGAACAGCCTTTCTTCCACCGCGGGGCTGTGGGTTTTGTTTAGACGGCTCTCCCTGAGGGCTCGGTTGCAGAAAGCCAGCAGTGGGATTTGAGATGGAATTAGGTACTATAGGCCTCTTCTGTCTGAGGATTACATAGTGCGTTTTGTCATAGGCTCACAGACTTTAAAGGGAGGGAGGGGAAATTTTCTGTAATCAGCCAGATCACGCACGGCTGTTCAACGCGGCGCTGTGGTTCAGCCCTGGGTGGTGATGCAGGGGCGAGACCCCAGCCCCACATGTGCTGATTTAGGTCCCAGGATGCCATGGGACTTGCAGCACCTTCAGACCCTGTCTGCAGTGTGGAAACTGGCAGCGAAGCTCTGCAAATGCAGCATGCACTGTCCTGCAGCTGGTGGCAACCCATCTCTCATACCGACTTTTTGCCTTAGTCTTGGACAGAAAGGATGAAATAACCTGTGGAACAGATGGGAAGGGAGTGCAGGGGAGTTGCCGAGTACCTCCTGACTTCCAGCCGGGAGATGAAAAGCTGTCGTTCCCCTCCGGGAGTGTCTGGCTTTGTTTGAAGATCTGCTCTGCACAGGCAGAGCGTGGTGGCCAGAGCACGGCTCCTCGCGCCGCTGCTCTCTGGGGTAACACGCGTGGCCACTCAGTGCCCGGGGTTTGGCTGCCCACAGCCCGTCCTTCCTCGGTGTAATCCCAGTGCCCCCGGCTCCCCTGCTGGCTGTGCCCACTTTGGTCTTGTCTCTGCCCAGCTGCTGCCCTGCTGCAAAGAGCCCACACTCTGATGCAGGGGTAAAACTATCTGGAGGTAAGCGAAACTACTTGAAAGTGAAAAATTTGTGATGAACACATTTGCTGCTCAAAAGAAACCACTTTTAGGGAAATATATTATCTATTCTACCCTACGTTTGTGTAAAGGCTTAGAAAAAATGTGTTTGCTCTTAGCTTTTGGAGGGCTTTGTTGTTTCTCTATCCATTACGTGGTGCTGCGTATAAACCTGTGATTCCTTAACCCGCTGTTACATCACCCAGGCATTCACTGACACAACACAAAGCCCACAACAGTGTCTGCTAGTGTCTCAGCCCTCTACATACTGTTTACTAAGATGAACTTCTGCAGCCCAATGTGGTTCATCAGTTTTCCTCATGTGGGGAAACTGAGGCAGGCATATGCATGGTGCCATGGTTTGGGACTGTCGCCATCATGGCCAGGACTGCAGGGCAGGTGTGCAGCCTGCTCAGCTGGGTCAGAAACACGATCCCATCGCTCTGCTGAAAGAAAAAAAAAAAAAGGCAAAGACATAAATAAATTCTTCATCGCTCCATTTAGCATTGCCTTTTCTCTCTCTCTCTCTCTCTCTCTCTCTCTCTCTCTGTCCTGGCAGGAGGATGAAGAAATGTTTCTCATTTTGTCAGCTCATGTTTTTAAAACCCTGTTCTTCTTTAACTTACTTACATTGCACAGATATCAAATTGGGGATGGACTGTGGGCTGAATTATCTGTATTTTTGATGCTTGAAATGTGTTGTCAGGCTGTAACCTGCTACAAAATCTCGCTGCAACTCCAAACCAATTAGTGGGCAGCTCTGTCTCACCCGGTGCCATTGATTCATAAATTTTAATAAATAAGAGCAAATTGTTACAGACAACTGTTTTCTGTGCATTTTAACCAGGTGCAATGTTAGCTGTGCTGGCAGGGTGGTGACCAAGGGAACTCGTCCTGCATTCCCTTTGCTTGCTGAACTGACATTTCCATTCACTGCTTGCCCAGAGACACAACGTGAGCTCGGGTACCCGGGGCTTATTGTTCCCGCAGAATTATTTTCTCCATAAAGTGTTTGATCACCACAGTGACTGCCATTTGCTGGAGAACAGGACTGAAATAAATAAACCCTTACTGAGACTCGCTGGCTAATGTGGGAAGGGAAGCGTGGGCACACGGTACCTCTCGCTGCACACCTCCCCTGGGGCATGGAGCAGGGGGTCCTTGGTGCAGCTGCAAAGCCTCGGGGCTAAGCGTTTTAAAACCAGTTCACCTCCAACAGGGCTTTTCACCGCCCAGTGACTGCTTCAGGCTGTGGGTTTGCTTTCTCCCAGCCTCACCGAATTCAGGAATCGCTGAGCCCTTGGGCAAGTTGTTTCACCTCCGTGCAGGTATCGGTCCTGCCTCCTTTGGCCACCCGCCCTCTCTCTTCAGCCAAGTGTTTCTTAGGCACTGCCTTTTTGCAGTGTGTTTGCAGAGGCTGTAGCACAGAGAAACCCTGAGTTCAGTTTGGACCTTCAGGTTTTCCTCTGTGCAGCAATAATGCATCTATGGGGACTACAAAAAGCAGTATAAGACCCATTTCTTTAATAGCAGTAAATTCTCACTGAATCAGAATTGGTTCTAGCAGGTGGATTATGGCTGTATGTCCCTTAAAGTCATAACAACAGTAATGGGAGGAGGTGTTTTCTTGAAAACATACTTACAGTTTACCTGAGTTGCCTCTTCGTGTTTGCATGTGTTTTTTTGTGGGCAGCACTGGGGTGTACACAGCTAGCCGGAGGCAGATAGCTGTACACACACGCACACGTGCACGTCGGCAGAGGGCCGGTTTACAGCCCGGCTGTGCCCCTCTGTGTGCCCTCTGACTGCGATGGTGCGTTCAGACCCTCACAGTCCTGCTCCAGTTTTAATGGGCCTTGTAATAACTTTTCACAGAGGCGACCACCAATACCTATGAAATATCAGCTGTTGTAGTGACCCAGAAGTTTTATTTCTCACACTCCCTCCATCAGGCAGGTTATTAATATGCATCTGTGCAAAAATCAACAGCTTCTCCATCACGTACATGCCAAAACATACTGGAAATAACAGGGCTGAAGAGATGGCCAGGCATCCTTTTTTTCTAGGCAGTCAGCACTGTGCCACACAGATTGAATGCAGCGGCGAAAAGCAACAGAACCCTGGTGTTGCCTAAGGAACAGAACAGATTTTTCTCCCTTTCTTTGTTTATTTAGTTTGAGGAGGTTAAAGCGGCACGTCCTGTTGTTTTGGTTTTTTTTAAAAAGAGCTTCATTGTCATTTTATGAAGCAAAGTCAAGACACAGAAGTAAAACAACAACCGAGTATGTTGCAAGGCAAAGTGACAGCACAGATATGGACCGTAACCAGATTAATGTAATTTGTATGAGCCAAAGACTTTTACATCTTAATTACTCATCTTAAGGTCTCAGTGATTATGTCAATTGATCAAAACCATCAGAAAAGTACCTTCTCAAGGGATAACGCGGAGCGAGGAGGGAATGCTACATCTTTAAAGGTTAAGTGACTGCGACACCTCCGTGAACTGGAGCCTGAGTCAGCTCACGCTGAGCGGCGATGCCGGAGCCCCGCGGGACCCCACTTCTGCTGACACCGCCTCTTCCACAGCAAGATCACAGACCCACTGCTCTCCCTCTGTTATTCTCTGCTAGACCTTCAGCCTGAGGATCAGAGCGAGAAAAATGGTTCTTCTGAAATATCCAGTACTTGCAGGCTCAAGCCAAAACTCCACTCAGAGGAGCTTGTGCAACCTGTAACCTGCTCGCAGCCCTTAGCACCCGTCAGCTAACGGGGCTGCACTGGAAATGCTGGTCCTGCTTAAACTCACGGAGCATCCGTATCTCCAAATCGTTGCCACGTGTGTTTGTTTGCACCCTCCTAGCAGAGTGCCCAGGAATCCTCTCGTTTATAAGAGCACAGATATTACCACGGCTCCTCTCCAATAACAGCTGAGACTCTGCAAAACAAAATGGCAACTCCGACAAGCTGCATGTTGGGGGGGGCGATGGCCCGTAAATTGGCACGGTGTGGGCTCATTTGCACCACTGCCCGTGTGAGGTAGCTGGAGTTTGCTGAAGATACTTGTACAGGAAAGTGTTGGAAACGTTGGTGGGTCAAATGTTTTTGGAAAAAGACAGCTTCAGCTTCCCCTTCATTAACGAATTTGTGAAAACGTCTGAAAAAAAAAAGTTTGGTTTTTTTCACTAAGTACTTCAGTTGTTACCACTATAATTTTGAAATTCCCTTCACCTTTATTTTCGCTTTTTCCTTTAACATTTATACTTGTAAATTCCCAAAGATGCTCCAGCTCTACTAAAAAAATTTCATTTTTGGCAGAAGAAATGATCTTAAGCCACGCACAACCCTCCTCAACAATTCCTTGTTTTCTTGATGGCAAGGGGGAGTTGTTTTTCCAGTGAGCCAAAACTCCATAATTCATGCAGTAATTCTACTTGCTGCTATAAAAATAGCCACATCTTCCCAGTGGATTAAGCTGTCTTGCACACCAGACTAGCCAGTCCAGACCTCTGCCAAATGCTATATTTACATTTCCAAACTGGAATCTGTTTCTAATACATTTTTATGGGGAGTTTTGACCCTTTATATTTGTTGTTAATGAGCTTTCATCTCTATAATAGCCTTTCATCCCAAAGGATCCTGAAGAGTAATTGTAATAACCTGGCATACAAAATATACACAGAAATCAATTTACCCACCATTGAAATGTAGCCACGACTGGAGGGGTTGAGAATAAGTGACTGTTTAGCAGAAACGTATGCAACGCTGCGGTGCTGCTTCCATTTGAGTGACAGGGCGAGCTAATTACCTGCACTGGCTGTTGTCCAGGCGAGCAGGGTTCACCCACAGGCCTGCAAAGCAGCTTGTGGAGAAGATATTTTAGTGACTGCAAGGGTTTGGGAGCTTGGGGTTTTGGGTTGTTGAAAGGCCACTGGTAGCTGCACACTTACCCAGCTGGGAGATAGTACTGGTGGAGTCCCAGCATCGGTCCCTGCAAAGAGCTGGTGCCACAGCGTTCAAACAGCGGCTGGAAAGCTGCTGCCAGCAGCTGGCATCGTCGCTGGGCATCGCTCCTTTTGCCACAGCAGACAGCTCCTCCCTTGGCTTTGCACTGTGTGCTCAAAGCAACCCGCCGGCACGGACCTGCTGGCTCTACAGGAGAGCTGGGCTCGCCGTGCCTGCGCAGCCCCACGCAGCACGAGCTTGGCTCTCCTCAGCCCCCGGGCTGCGAAGGGCTAGACTCTCCCTGGCCGTCTGCAGCTGGCGAATGCTGGCCTTCAACCAGCCGCGCCGATGGAAGAGGGCACGGGAGCGGTGAGTAACAATGTCGGCATCCATCACTGATTGCCACGGGGAAGCCTCGGCACCCAATTCATCTAAAACGCCGCTGCCCGAGTGGTGTAAATATTTTATTAATGGCTGCCTCAGTTTGCAGTGTTTTCATTACTGCTCACACCAACAGTGCTCACCCCTTGTATTATCAGCAAGGTGAGCCACGGGCATCTTGTCCCCGACCCCCCGGCCCTGCGCGAATGGGGGCTGCGGGTGGCTGCGGCAGCCCCTCCGCACAGGCAGGAGCCCTCGTCGGAGGGAAGCGATGCACAGCCCAGCAGCCGGGTCCTGCCACGGCAGTGGCTCGGGCCCTGGCATCCCACCGTGTCAGAGCAGTGCAGGGCGCTGGCCGTGCCAGGATGAACTGGGTAACCTGCCCTTCAGAGGCTTTTCCTCTTCCTCTCGCTCTGTTTTTACCACTCACAGTCTGCGGGACAGAAGTCTCTCCAGCACTAATCCTGCCCGGGCTTGCCTGCTAACAAGCTGTTCAGGCATAACGCCATTGCATTTATCACCTTGCTTCCAATTGCCGTGGATGATTTTCCATGACAGAGCAACCCACGACCCATCAAATGGCTTGTCGGCCACCCTCCCCAGTAACGTGACACTCAATCAAAAGGACTTTACCTCTTCTGCCCCGCAAAGGGCACCAGCCCGGGTGAGAGGGGGAGCTGAGTGCCAGAGACCCCTGACTTTGCTGGGCACTCACCCAGTGCTCTCAGTGGGATTCCTGTAACGCCCCTGCCACTGCTGGCATTTTAAAAAAGCAAAGGAAAAAGAGACGGCAGGAAGGAGCCTTCCCTTCCCCCGTCCCCTCCCGTAAGTCATTTTCTCTGGCCTATTTTACAGGAACTGAAAATCTATTAGAGGAATAGCTTAATCCGGTTTGACTGTAATAATTAGGGTGCTTTAAAAAACCCTGACTAATCGTATAAAATGTGATTGTAGACAGCTCAGTGCACGACCCTTACACTTATCACTTGAGGTATTATTACAAACCAGAAACAGCTGGCAAGCACGGAGGAGGATAAAGGGGAAAAAAAAAAATCACATGCAAAGCGACGGGGACTGTTCCTTTTCCAATCTCGTAACAGAGGCACTGGCAGCACCTTGAGCTGTCTTTCTAATGCAGATCCAAAGCGTGAAGTCACCTCCAAGACGCTGGAAGACACCTCTGTTTTCGCCCACGGTGTGCCAGCGGGCTCCTGCCGCCAGCACCTTCTTCTCACACGCTGGTTTTGCAGGCAGCCCAAGCGGATTTGAATCAGCGGCGGAGCGATTCCCCTCAGGGCACGCCGCGGCCAGCAGATGCTTGTAGCAACAACGGGCAGCTTTTCCAAAACAAGACAGTCTGTATTAGTCAAGCAGCATCCAGTGCTTTAGGGTCATCGGGTTACGACAGGAAAGCAATGCTTGCTTCCCTGTCTTGGCTGGTTGCAATCTCTTTTTCTCTTGCTCTCAGTCTTTCTCAGGCTCCAACAGCCACAATTTCACCTTCCCTTTCCAAGCCTAGGCTGGGGGCAGCTGAGTTTCCATCATGGCATCACCACACCTTTAGTAAAGCTATTTTCTTTCCACACATTCTGTCAGTCAGCCCACAGGATTGCTGCCTGCTCAGGATGCCCTTGTCCCCCACAAGATGAGTTCATTCATGTGCTGACATCTTCTTCATCCCTCCCTACCACTCCAGCTACGACAAACAAACAGTCCAGGCACCCATCTCCCACATGACTGTCTCAGAAGAGAAATCAACTTGTCCAGTCCCAGTGGTCCACAAGCACATTTTGGTGGAGAATTAAAAATCTGACCCCAGTGCAGCAATCCAGTATAACAGAGAAGATGGCCCAAAGGGACTCCTGCTTTAGCGGGGTCAGTCACAGAGTTTGCAGCTGACTTCACTTGGCCATCACATAAATGTTGGGAGAAGCACAGGGAAGGCTCTTGTTGGTCGGTACCATTCAGAGCTGAGACTGAGCCCTTGGCCAGACACGAGCTCACAAAAACACTATTCTGTAGGAGTCAGGAGATTTAGACCGCAGAGAGAGAACACAGCTAGGGTGAGACTCTACTACCACCAACACGCTACTGCAACCAGCATTGAAAACATATGATCAACCTTAAAGAAGGCTTTTGAAATCTGAAATAAGAAGAAGATGTACTACAATTTCAATTTACTCTCTCTCTTTGTTACTGTGATTAAAAGACGTGGTTGATCTTGGAAGCTCTACTGCAGCTTGCACAAAAAGTGTAATAACAACATGCACAGTAATGGAACTTGCAGCTGGAGTTGGGTTGTTTGGTTTCTTTTGCTCTCCCATGAGTCTTCCTTGGGTCTTTTTTTTTCCATTCTGCGCCATACAGATTTTGATCTTTCCTTTATTAAATAGGAATGGTTATCCCTACTGACTCACTTGTCTAATAATAGCTAGAACCTTTTAATGGAAATGATTTGATTCCTGGGTTTTTTAGATTTAAGTAAACATATGGTTAGAGTATTACTGGGAAAATGGCAATAGAAATACCATGGTCAAATTATCCTGTGACTCAATTCTGCAAAGCGTGATGAATCCTTTTTAATACATTTCACAAGTACTCGGTGGTGACCTCTAACACCAGAGTGGTTTCTCCCCTATGGCAGCTCAATTTCACAACTCTGAATACACTTCTTTTTTGAAGGAAAACCATCCAAAGGTTTTTATAAAACATTCTTTAGCCTTTGGGAATGAGCCAATTTAATGCCAGGGTATCACTCCATTTCAGAGAGTTGAAGGGTTTGAGGAAACACAATCTGCTTTCTGAACAATGTGAGATGAACATAGTTGTGGGCTTGTTAGAAATCAAGCTGCAGAGTTTGGATACAGAGGTCAACTTCTTCAAAGTTCAGACACGGCTCTTGGTCTGTCACCTGTATTTCCCTGCAGCGCTCCTTTTTGTAACAGCCTTCTTATGGAGCCTGCTCCAGCATATATGAACACTTCCACCAGGAGAAGATGACAAAGGAGACATTACTGCCAGCCAAAGTTTCTATCATTTGTTGGCCTTAAAATGGGAAGGGAGGGGAGGTGCCTCCATAAAGTCCAGCATCACCGATAGAGTATCAGCTTGGTTTTACTTACTGTTCATCTATTTGCAATTGAAAAATGGGCAGGAACTTAGGCAATAAACCCCCAGCCATTAAATGGGAAAATAGCAAGCTCTGAAAATGCCTCCTGAGTCACCTGGGGTCCCGTGCAAAGGCGCAGTCTCCGCTGCAGCCACACTCGGCAGCACCAGGCATGCACACATCACCACTCACCACCTCCCAGCCCATGGCACGAGTCACCAGAAGAAACCTGCTGGAGCCACAGAGACACTCAGTCACATCTAGCTTTATTTTAATCCCGTCAGAAAAGTTCAAGAATTACACCAAAAAATACTTCAGTCTCTTCTACCTACTGACAAAAAATACACCACAAAATTATAAACTGTTCAGTGGTTTGCTGGAGTTCTGATTGTTGGTGGAGGGGGTGGTTTGTACATTTTGAGTGAGAAATGAATTTACAGGTGGAAGGAGAAGGAAGGATAGGAAATCAGACAATGGCATTTGGCACTACATTTTTAGCTACACTATACAGTTATTTATCATGATGCCTGTTAGGACTGAGGAGTTCTGCCCTCATTTACACCCTCTAGTGTCTACGTATGCGAAATGGAGGACAAAACTGCCCAATGCGGAGGAAGAAGGGGCCAGTTACTAATTTCCATCCCAGTCTAGCCACAAATCTGAAAAAGCAGCCTTAGCCAAACGTGAACCTGTGCACTCTGCTCCTGCTGCTCAGTCTTACCCTGCCTGCGCTGCCAAGGAGCAGAGCTGCTTTACAGCAACGGCTTACAGCTCTGAAAAAAAGAGAACCCTTTTTTTTAAAATCCCACCAGTCTGCACTAATTGCACACACCATTTCTGGGGAGAGGATGTTTTACATTGGCCAGGACTGGATTAAGCTTGGGGTCTGGACTGCGTTTGCAAGCAGAGATTTGATGGGACCCTTGTACTCTGAGAGCATGCTACGGCCATCCCTCTCTAATTACCTAGAATGACATTAAATACTTCAGTACCTGAAGCTAAAGCAGGGAAGCAGGAGCATCCCATTTCATGGGTGAGGGAAAATTAGGGGCTAAAAAGTTAGGGGCTCAATAATGCTCTATACCATCAGCACTCTTGAGAGGCTCCTCAACTCGTAATGGTATTTCTTTGTCTCTTGGTGACCCTCAGGAGAGAGGTCCCAAAGGATGAAACCTCACATAACTTGCCAAAGATCATGCAGGAAATCTGTGCCAGAAGCAGAGATAAAGCCCGGATCTCCTGACTCCTAGCCCTGTGCTCAGAAGTATATTCATGATTTCACCATAGCAGCCTCTGTCTGCTTCCATCCTGCTCCATATCCAAATAGCAAGCAGGATTTCAGGCTCAGAGCCCAGCCAAGCTCACCAGTACAGTGGCAGCTCATTATGAATATCTACATCTTTCTGGATTTACTTAGGCCACTGCGCAGGGGAGTGTGTGCACATGTGTGTGCACGTGTGTATGTCTGAGGGAGGAGGGGATGCTTGTATTTCTCTATCAGCAAACAAACACTGAGGCTAGATCCAATTTGACAGCAAAATATCCTCCCTTTGGCAAGCTAAACACCACCACAATGTCTTTGTATTGGGTTCTTTCTACCCCTCTCTTGAAAGCATTTCAGCTGTTGCTTCACTGCACGTTAATCCTCTGTCACAGCTTTCCAGCAATGATAAAACTTTGCAGGATTCTCTGTGCTGCTTTTATCCTCTCTGGCTGTTTATCTAATTTGCTTTTTTTGTTTTTTAATTTCTTTTTCTAACAAATAGTTAAGCAATGATTTAAAAATATTTTTACATCGTAAGGTACAGTCAACATCAAACATGCCTTTGTACAAGAGCTCGACTCGGTTACAAATCAACAAGAACAATGCACGAAAAGAAATATCCATTAAGATGACTCCTGCACTTGGGTTTTATTTATTCCTGTTGTGCTGTTAGCACAGCACCCTCAGCTAGAGCAACGCAGTATAGACACGGTGTTTTCCCCCCACCCTCCCACTTTGCCCATCACCACTTGTTAAATTTAATGACCTTCTGTCTTGGCAGCCTTGGCTTCATGGTTTACCGATCCTGAAGACAGCCAGGGAGATACGGCCCGGGAGCTGGTCTGCTTGGCCATGCTGTAGTGGCTGATGACGGTGTAGAACCTGCCCCGAGAGTTGGAATCCTGTGCAGAGTAGTACGCATCCAGCGAGGCTGGGATGCACCGCTTGTGCTGGAAAGGGGAAGAAAGCAAGAGAAGTAAAGAGTGGTCCCATCAGCCTCAGGCTCTCACTCTAAAAATCTCAGCTTAGCTGTTTGCACGGATGACGTTTGACTCCGACTTGCTGCAGTGAGAGCATCTGCGGTGCAGCCCCGACTGCCTTTCAGCGCCATGGGAATGCACAAAGTTTAGAGTCAGGCAGCAGCCTTCAAAACCTGTTGCTATTGGCAACCCTGATTGCAGGCTGATTTCATCTGTGGATGGGAAATGGGGACTGTAAAATGAAGGTCCGACTGCTTGGGTACGTTACCGGCACTCACAGAGACCGAGGCCCCTTGCTGGAGTCCTAGCAGGGCTGGCCGACCAGCTCTTACCACATGCTGGACTGAAAGCTCTGTAGAGCGAAGTCCAGAGTTAATCTCCAGGCAAGCAGAGAACGGGCAGAGGCGGAGTAAACTGCTTGCTGCTCTGCTACAGCGTCTTAGCTACGACCTGTAGGATGACCGCCTTGGTCGGAGATGGCAGGGAGCGCAGCCCAGCTGGCCAGCCCCTGTCAGAGCTTCCTGCCCGTGCAGACACTGCCCCTGCGCCTCCGCTGCGCTAGCGCGGACACTTGTGTGCTAAGAACTGCACAGACAAAAAACAACTCACTTTGCAACAGCTGTAAAAGAGCAATCAAACGGTAACACATGACAAAGGGCCCCAGTAAAATTATTATTAAATTATGAGATATCCCAACTCCCAGTTCAATGTGACTAGCTGAAATCTGAGTCCAAAACCTTCCATCTTTTCAGAAGTTCAGGTTTGGATCTGATTCTGAACTTCATGACTCCGTCCTAACTTCATTTTTATATAACCTAAGAGAATAATTCACGCTGACTAATATACATTCTTACCCTATTTTCCACCCCACAGACCCCAGTGTGGTCAAGACTCCTGTGAGTTTCTGAGTTTATTCACAGTAAGGAGTCAGTGAACTATTTTGCAAACTTTATTTTTTTTTAAATCTCAACAGACCAGGCAAACAGTTGCCAGTGAATATTCCATATAAAATCACTGGGCAGCAGGGTTTTAGCAATTAAGTTACGTGGGTTTGTTCCTGACAGAGGCTCGAAAGCACCTAAAAATTAACTACATGGCCAAATTCAGATTTCTTTCACAAAGGACAGAAGTGCCAGCACTCTGGAAGTTTGCTTTGCATTAAAATGTATGCCAGTAAACCTCAGTCACTTAAACGTGTGGGAAGCAAATGCAGGATTACAGCGGCAATAAATCCATTCACAAATATGACAGATTGTTCCTGAACATCTGTCTGTAGTGTTCACCAAATGCTAATCCCAACAATTACAGTGTAACAGTAGCTGATGGAGGCAGATGCAAGTTCACATTTCCCATAACGCTTTTCCTTTTTCAACACATTCTTGCCAAATGTTCTGTTTGGCCTGGTCAAACAAGCAGACTAGACTGTAACCATGTAGTCAATTAGAGTCTATCATTATCTCAGGCAATTCATCCGTCTGAAGTTTCTTACCTTATAAACAAATCCATCTGGGCAACTGTGGTCATAAGTAAAGGCTTTGTATACCACAAGAAACACTATGCAGGCAAGGAATGCAAGAGCCAGACTTATGAGAATAGTGACCTACAAAAGAAGGATAATGTTACTCTACATATGTTAAAATGGCATATGAGCGACCTCGTAATTAAATGACTCATAGTAGCAGCCATCCTAACAGACTGCAGTCTTCACTCCACTGTGCAGTACTTAACTAAGCATGGTAATTGAATGAATGCTAGATCCAATAGCCCTGAATTCTCACATCATTTCCGTCTCCCCACAGACCTTCAGGAGTGCACATTCCTGTGTTTAACCCCTTGTAAATGTATGGATTTTGCTGAGGCATTTGATGTTCTCGGTGGCTTTGTGTTTCCATCCTCTCAGCTGTCCAACCAGCATCACCATCTGCTGGCCCAGCAGGATCTGCCAGCGGTCAGAGTCCGCATCCAGGGTTTAATCTGGGCAAATAAGGTGCCTTACAAAGATGGTGAGATCCTGCTTTTCTGATAGCAGAGGTAGGTGAGCAAGCAGGAGGAACGAAGCCTTTGTAACACACATCCTTTGGGCCTTCTGGGCAATGTGACAAGGATAAGCTGTGCCTTGGAGAAGGGAGGGCGGGAGAAAGGGAATCCTGTATTTACAAAGCTGTAAAAGGAGAATACCCCAACCACTGACAAAGGCCAGCATGTAAATCCTGCAGCATGTCCAGGAGCAGATGCTGCTGTTGAAGGTACCAGACACAACACCTTCTTCTGGGCCCAGTTCTTCCCCCTCTTCTCATTCCCAAGCAGGGAATCCAAAGTACTGCTGCACCGTTCTGTTTCTTTGTGGTCACTCCCTTCTCTCCAGCCCTTCCAGGTCCCTCATAAATTGGTCATTAAACAGCATCTCCTGGCCCCATTCAGACGTCTCGACTGAGGCCCTGATCCTTGATTTTAGCCAAGCTGTGTCCTCTGTAAGGACTGAGCAAGGGTCCCAAATGGACTCTCGTTCTCTCCTTCCCCAAAGCTTCCTTGGTCCCAGCTGGTAATTCAACTAATGCAGCATAAAAGGCTGTGGACTTCTACTGCCTAAATTACAGCAACCCATCCTGTCGAGACTGCTGTCTCGCACTGATCCGGATTGTCATGAAAAAATATCATAAACCCTGGGGCTGCAGTGTTTTTGTGCTTGGTGAGCCTACACAAGAGCTCACGTTGAGGAAGCTCCTACGGCAAAAGTTTGAGGTCAGGCATGGCTTTACAGGAGGGACAGTGATCAACGAGGCTTTTTCCTACCCACAACCTCAATCTGTTTGCTTCAGGATCCCACTTTCCCATCACGGCACCAGAAGCTGAGACCAGGGCTGCACATTCTCCCTGGTCACATCAAAACCCATCCACTGAGAGAACCGCAGTGGCAGGACGTGGCAGCGACTGTTTGCCTGCAGGCATGCTGCCACCATACCATGCATGTGCTCATCCTCCCAGACCTGCTCCTGCCCCAATACCAGGGCTGCACCTACCTGTACTGAAGGTAATCATTGTCATTTACTGCCCCAGCAAGGGAAAAACACAATTTTTTCATCTCTGTCTAGTCCTTCAGGGTTCATCCACCCTTTTTTTGTTACAGTTATCTAGCTCACAAACCTCTTTATTTTCTTGAATGGGTGTTCAAAGAAATTGAAGAGTAGGTACAGGCAGAAGTTGTTCCTTACCTAATGTATAGGAGACTGGGAGTGGTAGAAAGTGGGGAAATACAGAGGTAATTCCTACAGTACAGTGGACAGACTTGTCAGGAACAGCAGCTAATAAAGAGCAAGCTAGCCACGCCTGGTAATTCATCACTGTACGATTAGTAATATTGTATCAATAAAGAGATACTAACTGCTTAATATAGGTTCACACTGAATTTTGTTCTAATTCTCTCCTCCAGTCATCGCAGCAGCTGTAATTCTGAGAACCTGTATGATATGCAATCCCTGCAGACTCAAAGGGGCCACTGTAATTGCTTGCAGCGCAGAAAAGACTTCTCATCCTCCTCAATCCTGCAGAAAGATACACTGCCTGGTGAGATGTATCCCTACATCTCACACAGCACATTAGGACTATTACTCAGAGAAACTAAAGCAGCCCTGGCAATGCCACCTGCAATGCTGGAAGATCCAGATATAGAATTTTGGTGGCTGTTTTGAGACAAAAAGCAAGAGTGAACATAAATCTGCATGTATGGTGTTAAATCTCATGCAACACATCCAGCTCAAAACTCAGGAAAGAGAGAGGTGTGGAGAGTATAACTATAACTAGCAGCAGAGATTCATAAGTTCATTGTTAAGTCAGAATATTTTAGAATAAAGTATAAAAAGGTACGAAAATTGGGGCTAACAGGCTTCTCCAGTGATGATCAGTTCACTGAGGCCCCGACCTGCCTTTTAGAGTAACTGCTCATATTAACCTCCTCCTTGGGGCCTAATCTGCTGCAAAATGGGTCAATTAAGCAAAAGGCAGCTGCAGAGGGAGAAGCACTTACTATGGGACCTCATCAGCGAACATGTGTAAGACTTCTGGTGTGCTGAAAAGGTAGCTGGTAGAAAAGGAGTGCAGATGTATGAATTGCACTAATCTGACCAAGAAAATACGGGCTCCACCTCCTCTCCATCACAGCACACTTGCCCACAAGTTTGAATGGAAATATTTCAGATCAGCTTTACGGCAGCCCATGGGTTCCCAACCTGGTGAAGCCACATCCCTTTTCATAGTGTTGAAGAATAATAAGTCTTATTTGGACTTAAGCGAGATGGAAATGAAATTTGCCATGATTTGTGCCCCGAAGAGAAGTCCTATCACACCTAAAAAAACTGTTCAAATGTCACTTTGAAAAAGTATAGCCAAAAGGAGAGACTTTGTGGATTAATTACACTAACACTTTACTTTTTCTAGTAGGAGACCTGGAAGAAAACCCTCTCCAACAACACCCATCACAACCCAGCTCTGGCAGACCAATGTGGAAGAGCATTTCCCACTGGAGAATAAATGTCCATCAACTGTTCTCCATTTAAAAGAGGAACATATTAGGCCTGGTACTTCCTTTGATAACAATTTACACAGTAGTGCAAAGGCGACAAAGACACAAGTCCCCTTTGAGGTTACTTTGAAAACACTAAAGCAAGATGTACATCTTACTCTACTAAAGCCAGTTCTTAGAGAGCAGCCCTGGCTAGAAATTCAGAAAATAAGAAATGCTCGGCTCTCCAGCTTGGTTGCTCTGTCATAAATATAACGTACAGTGAAAAAAGAAATCTTGCTTAGGTTAATCTAAAGGAACAAACTTGTGCTCAGGGCAAAGGAAGACACAAAGGGCAATGAAATTACACCAAACACCACCTGGGAATGCATAAAGCGTAACTCAGTGAGAAAGCACCTCTCGTTCCTGAACAATAAGAAGCTGCTCAGCCTCTAGCTTTCGTTAGCAAATACAACCTTCATCATCAAGGCTAGCAAGAGCTTCACACCAGCAGGACGCACACGCCCTGCACACATGATTCCTCCTGCCCGAATGTCTACCTACTTCCTTTCTGCCCCTCTGCATCCCTGTTTCCTCCACCCCAGAGGGATCCCTCAGGGCTGACTACACCCAGAGAAGAGGCTGTGAAAGGGAAACACCCCTGAGCAGTGGGATGTGTCCCTCACCCAGAATGACTCTGTGCCTGCGGTCCCCAAGAGTTGCCATCAAAGCTGCTTTGAAGGCTCCTCACTCCGAGCCAGTTAAAATGGCGAAGTTCTTCCTTCAGCCTTCAGAAACAGAAAGCACCAAGTTGTCTGGAGCGAGAATGAGTGTCCCTTGTTTTGTTAAATCCCACATACGTGCACAGCCTATGGAAATGACCATTAGTAATGTGATTTGACTGGTTCCTTTCCTCTTGTCTGCCCACTGAGCCCCTAAAAATAATAAATTCCCCTCTGCTCTGTCACTCTGCTCCAGCAAAGTGCAGACATCCAATTCATTAGCTCCCAGGAGCAGGTCCCTCCGCTCAGCTCCACCCTCCCTCCAGGGTGTAATTGAGCCCATTCTCACCTCTCTCCTGCCGTTTCATGCACTTGCAAAATTACAGCGTGACACAGTATTACACATGATGATACATAGTGTAAAATTGCTCTGGGATGAAATGTCAGGTAAGATGTTAAAACCCAGAGGGAAGGGAAAAAAAAATCCACCATCCCACCCCCCCCCACCCCTTTGCCATGCCAGAGGTAGGATCCACCTCTTTAGCTATTTCAGGGCATACAGAGCTTCATTAACATTCAAACACCAAAGAATCACAGAGCTGCAATACCTAATAAACCTCCACTTTTTTTTATGATTAACATGAACCTTGGCAGTCTCTAAGCAATATAAACACTCACAGAGGGGAAATAAAATTTAGTGAGCAGATAAAAACTAGAAGTGCTGCAGGCATGAATCTGTCATGTGTGACTGCTCGAGTGGGTAAAAGCAGGGGGGATTCGCCCACCTCTTCCCCAAACTCTTATATGGTTCCCAAAGGTTCCCTTAAGAGGGGAGTGTCTGCTGGAATGGAGAAGAGAGAACATCATTACCACACCAAAAAACTCCCCATCCTCCACAAAACATGGAAAGAGGCCCTTAACATCCGTGAAAGATGATGTCAACCTCCCACCAACACCAGTGCACTTGGCTTGGTTCCTCCCCACCTTTCCCACAGATTTAGTACATGTTGCATTTTCACAACAGCACAGATAAAAAAAAAGATACAGCCTCATCAAGCAACAGGACATCAGTTGCCACTAGGTTTTGTTCCAGTGAGATCATATCTAATTGCAATGGTGTTCCAGTTAACCTGGATTTCATGGTGTCCATTGAACCACCCTTCCTACTCTCTTTGATTTCAAGAGCTGCCCACGATTTTTCTTTTCATCAAATATTCCCTTTTTCCCTCTCTAGCTACAATGAAAAGCCTTATTGAAAAGCAAACCAGAGAACAATGCCACATCCAAACAGCAGGGCATTCTTTTAATAGCCTTTTCCATTGCAAGGTTTCTACATTTTTACTCCTTATTGTTTTCCTTGGCAAAAATTTTTGAGCTTGTTCCCTTAGTTTTCAGAGAGGGGGTGCACCCTTCACACTCCATGGAAGTCCACACCAGCAAGGAGCTGCTGGTCCCTCCAAAAATCGAGCCTGAGTAGCTTTGACAGCAATACTGAAAACCTGCTGAGCTACAGAGCCTGGAGGTAGCTTCACACCAGCGCTGGGCTGGTACTGCACATAAACCAGAGAGGCATTTCGGTGCCTTAGAGTTCTGGGAAACCTGAACTCTCTGGAAATACCTGGGGGAAAAAAGGAGGTGGAGAAAGGTGGATTCTGAACGGAGGTTGATGGGAATGCTACTGCGCAGAGCAGATATTCATAAGGAAGGATTTTCAGGCAGCGCATGTGGGGGAAGGGTCCGTCAGCAGATGGCAGTTCCCTCAAATTTATGCACTGTTTGAACTGAGTTGACAAATATTTTTTTTTCCCAGTGGGGACTGGATGCAGACGGCTCGCTATTAGTATTCAGCATCCAACCTGTACTGGTGAGTTGTGGGGGGTGTGGTTTTGTTCCCACTCAAGCCACATATTACTTGCGCTAGCAGCTGGAGGAACATAACTTATAATCATGGCCCTGGTGACTGGGCTTGTCATTCTACCTTTATGTTTTGTTCACAGGCTCTGCTGATGGTGGCACACACTGCGAGGACTCAGCATAAAAAATGGTATTAAAAAAATTGGATAGGGAGAGAAAATAACATGGGCATTCAAATGCAAGCCACCTCACAGTGAAATACAGAAGACATCCTACAAAACTAACTGCAAAGCAACACCTTTTGAAGAAGGGTTGTTTTTTCTAACCTAAACCACAATTAGTCTATGAAATTAATCACAATTAATCTAACAAATTTACTCTGTACACCATGGTTGGCAGAAGGAGCTCACTAAGACTCCAAAAAGATTAGACATTCATATGGAGAACCTCCACATGGCTCGAAGTAGGGCTTAAGTCAAAAGGCACAGTCCCCTCTTCCCCCACTGAACTGACGGCACGAACCAGCCATTCACACCCAGATCCACAAAGGCAGTCAGGTGTCTAAATCTCCTTTAATATGCTACAGGACACTAAAATCAGTAGGCACAGTTTTTAGGCTCAGATGTCTACAGACGGGTAAGACATCATCCACTTCGGGTATTCACACATTGCTCTGACACATCTGCCTCTAAAATGGGTTTCCAAATGAGATGGTCAGCTAGTCTGGTACAGCTCTGCAATCCTTGTGCTCCACTCAAACCAGCTCAAACCTATCACTGCTCATACTCAAGCAGCAGCCTTATCTTCTGCTGTCTAAAATTCACTTGGAAAA
Source organism: Opisthocomus hoazin (assembly GCF_030867145.1). Classification (NCBI taxonomy): domain Eukaryota; kingdom Metazoa; phylum Chordata; class Aves; order Opisthocomiformes; family Opisthocomidae; genus Opisthocomus; species Opisthocomus hoazin. The sequence continues at coordinate 11,082,372 of NC_134435.1, forward strand.
TCATCGTGCTGCCCTTTCACTGGGGGGAAAATAGCTGCATTCCGTCCAGCTTTGGAGGAACTTGGCAAGAACTGCCTGCTGTTTGTGGATGAAGCACAAGCCCCAGGTGCCCAGGCATTTGAAATCACACTCCACTTTCCCCGTAAGTGGAGTAATTCTCAGGATGAAAACAGCTGATGTGATCTCTATCAATCTGCCTGAAGAAAACAGTGCAGAATATCTCTTCTCTGCTCATGCAACCCTTGTGAGAGGCTAGCAAGCAGGGATTGTCATCATCGTGGGTGGCACTTCTTATATACCAAGCATGATTTTTTTTCTGAACCTGGCAAATAAATGTTTGATTCTGGACACCTTTCCCACTGCTCAGAGCACACAATATATATGCTTATATATGCTCAAAATAGGAGCACAGCCAAGAAGGTGCCACAACCAGGAAAAGCATTGCTGTCTATAGAAAAGAACAGCCAGACAAGCAGCACCCAGAGAAGAGTTAATGCTCTCAGAGTGTAGAGTTGAGTGTTGCTGTGAAGGAGATCAGTTTAATTCTCAGGTAAAGATCATTTACCATGGAAAAATCCCTACAAAATTCTGCACAGTTTTCGTAGTCTTAGCAGGTGTAACGGGAATAAGGGACCTCAGAAGCCAGATGCCTCTGTCCGTTCCTGCAGTCTCACCCTCTTCACATTCAAGTTTGTCAGCAAACGATGTCACCGCTGTCACCATGTCTGGTTTTCCAAGATACCTTCAATGTTGCTAGGTAGTGGGAAATCTTACGACCTTTAACAGACAATTCCATTGAATAAACTCTCTTGGTTTTAACATTTTTTTGTAGAAGAAGAAAGACACTGAATGAGGCAAAAATTGTTATAAACAAAATTGGCAGAAATTGTTATTTTCACACAAGGGCATAAGACCTATGCTTGGATACGCAACAAGGGTCTTTCTGTAGATAATGGCAATGCCATTACACCTGGAAACCTATCAATCCATTGACAACCTAGTCAACTTCTATGCGAGAAAATAAAATATCACAAAATCATCAATCCATTTGCCACAGGGCCAGTCCCAGAGGTCCTGCTGCTCAGTAGAAAGGTTTCAGCTGTAAAGGCATCTCTGTATATGTTCACACACTCATGATCTCATTATAAGGATTTCAGCTTGACCGTGAAAAATTCAGGAGGGTAATTTTTTTTCCCCTTCATCCCATAACTTCTTCCAGCTGATAATTAGATACAAGACTGACAACACTAGATCTCACCATGAAAGCTATAGCTAAAGTGAAAGACTCAGAAGCACTTCCCAGCGCCCAGATCCAGCTGTCTATCCTGGATGCCTCCTACCTGTATGCCAGGATGAAATCCAAGTGTGAACCACCCCATCATTCGAATCCGGGTTGATAATGTAAGAAAACCCAGGCGTGTAGGCAGAGAGGGAGTCACAGGCTGACAGGTCACTCAGATGGATCCACCAAGGGGATAAGGACTCTGGAACACTGCAGGAAGAGCTGCCGCCCTGCTCAGACTCAGTCTGAGAAACGGTACAGTGTGATGCCCAGCACCCTGTTACATAGCCCGATCTGCTCTGCAGTTGAAACTGATTAGGCTGCATTTTATTCGAAAATGGCATTTCACTCCTGATTTTTAACAATCTTTTTGTAATAAGTTGCTGGTTTTGCTGATTTTATGGCAACAGCTTCGCCTCCAAAATTTTGGAAGGCTAACTGGAAAAAGTGACACAACTGGGTATTTGTATTTGCTTGGTACTGTTCAAGAGGATACAGGATTTGTCCTTTATTATTGTAGCACAGCTTTATTCCAGATGGTTTCCAGACTCTTAAGTAGCATCTCTTAGGATGCTACTCTTAGGATACTATCTCTTAGGAGATGCTTTGTTGTCATGAATAGGTGATTTAGATCTCTTAAAGAATCACCATCAAAGGTATTAGCAAAAGTGGTTTTAACATGATGTTGTAAAAGTGCGACTTAACAAAGTTCGATGGCAAGGTTCACTCTATTACTGTACAGCACAATAATTTGAACAATGATTCAAAGGCACCAAGGCACAAACCAAAGTTACGAAGAGAAAATCAAAATTACGGAGACACAAGTCAAAGTTACCATACTACAACGTTATGCGTGATATTGGTAGCTTACCAACGATCTGCCATTGGTAAAAGGTCTCTCTGCCTCGAGGAGCAATCTTGAGAGGTGTCAGCTCAAGAGACCACCGTCATGCAGTCAGGCTGCTTAGCCACGAGAGCTCAGAGAATGCTCACTTGGCTGTCATATTTATGGAGTAAAGTGGTTCACTTGTAGCCAAACTGCATGTGATGGGAAAGGTATGCATGAGACTCCTTGTACCCACAACTTTATTCCTTGATAAATGAGCCTTGGAAAAGCCACCCTCTATTCATGTGTTAATCGCATGATCAGTGTTCCAATCTCATACACATCGATGCTTACAGTGTCACTCTGCTCCTCTGTGGGTTTTCATAGAACAGGTTGAAACTAGAGGAGTTGTTGGCCCATTTACAGCTTAGGCCTTTACATCCTTTGGAGCCTGTACCAAATTACCACTAGTTTGGTTAAGGGGTTGAATGTATCCGTCTCATTTGTAAGAGGGAAATGTCCTTAGCTATGTACCTAAATCTTCAGAGCTATAGGAAAATACTCCTTAGTAATGCATGGCTTCTTACATAAAGCTCAAGGTTTGGGGTTTTTTTTGTCCTTTATCTTAGAATCCATAACCATAAACCAACTGGGTCCCAATTCTCCTAGGAACACTGAACACCATCCATGAGGATGGTATCATCTTGTGGTCCAAAAACATCTCACATTTGCTCCACTATTTCCTGGGTTCCTTTCAGCCCACACAGCTCAGCAATCAAAGTCCAAAAGACTCGCAGAACAGAGACAAAGAAAAGAAAGAGCCATTTCTCCAACTACCCTAAAACCTCAAAGGTATCCACCTGAAACAGCACTAGCTGTCTCTGAGCCAATTTGCTATCCCAGCCATGTCCCTGTTGGCTCTACCCATCTCTGCATACACCACCCCACCATGCCTACACGAGTGAACCTCTCCAGGTTTGCAGATCTTAAATTTAAATAAAAAGAGAAGTGCCTGTCTTCTGAGATGACTACTCACCCACCAGCAAGTCCTCTGCTCTGCACCTTTTAATACTGTGAGTGCAGCACAAGTGTGGAACAAGAACACCATGTTTCTAAGCAATTTGTCAAATAATTAAATTATGCACACAATAACTAGCTGGCTCAATTATATTAGCCAGTCTCCATCATGTAATATAATTTCTAGTGGCTGTTTAGGGACTAATAGCCTCAGATCTTTTTAACTGTGTCTGGTGCCAGCTGCGGTCTGCATCACATCTTTCTGTGCCAAGTCAAACCCCTTGAATGGAAAGTTCACGGCTTGGTTTCCAAGCCCCCATTCCTTATGGAAGTTCTAAAACGCCATTTTCAATAAAGATGCTTCCACCATTAAATATTAGTGAATTTCCACTTAGGTAAATAAAAAGCTTTTTTTGGTTTGCTTTTTCTTTTCTGCCATTTAATGCCATAAAAAAAAAATATATTGAGATGCTATAATATTGCTTCCAGGATCACCAAATAAATACATGGCCTTTTTGGCAAACCATACAGATGTTTAAAGGTCTTTTCCCCCTTCTCCTACATGAATATTTTCTTCCTTTTTCAACTGTCATAAGCCTTCCCTCCTTATTTCTGTGAGTCGGCTACCTTCAAAAGAAAAGAAGCAAAACCCCTAAACGAAACAAGTGGGCTGATTCAGGAACACTTCTTATAAAGGTGCTTTTCTTCCCAAACCCATGGTCCTAATAACACCCAACACACCATTTCATGAGCTGAGCAATGCTGGAAGAGGCTTCCTTCTAGATCACTAATTCGAGATGTTTTTTCAATTAATCAGGCTGCAGCAGACAGATACATCATCTCCACAGCTACCTCTTCATTAGTGACACGCTGCAGTTTCCCACTGCATTGTGCAAAGCCTTGACTGTGACAGTTCCTCCCGGTCACTTCACGTGGGACATGACAACGGATGCCTCAGCTCATCAAGGGCCCTTTTTAAATGCATTAAAAGGAATACAAGATAAACCAAGTCATCAATAAAATGTCTCCTTGCCTACCCTTTGCCTGCCACGAGTCAACCTCTGAAGAGTCTCCTACATGTCAAATCATCCCCTGTCCCCACTTCCCTCACATCGGGTTTGGGGCAGGGAAAGCATTAGAGGCCCTGAATAAGAACAGGTCCAGGGATCAGCACACAGCAACAGACTTGGGAAATGCAGGTCGAGTTCTTTGCTCTGCTGCTGCCTTTCTTCAACACCTGACACATGCTCAGGCCCAGCTCGCTCCCCACTGGCACTCACAAACACTCCAGCAAGATCCACCCAAAGCTGCAAGCATCTCAGTCCCCAAAGGCTTGGCTTTTTCTGGGCCCGTGTGTGCAAAACACCCAAGCACCAACACCATCCCACAGCCAAGGATCAGACTGATTCTAGGGGAGAGCTGAGGTCTGTTTGCTTTATGAAATTACCACAGGGAGGGTGAATTTCAAAGCAAACTATTCAGACCTGAGTATCAACGTACTGGGCTAAGGCACAAAATGGTATTCCTCCAGGCATGTTTTCTTGTGTATTTGCCTCTCCCATCACTTTCTTGTATTTTGATTTTACATGTGACACTACCATTTTCTTCATCAGCCATCAACAACAGAAGACTGGATTTAAAAATCCTCAGAATAATTTAAGCTCTTTATATGCCAGGGCACAAGATAACTTTCCCCTACCACTCCCCAGTCCCACAGACTTCTTAGATAAAATGAAGTTGAAGGTCAACCTTGCACAAATTAAAACACTTTTGTTCAGTGCATTCTTGTGGTTAAGAAAAAAAATCAATTAGAAGTTCATTCCTTCAGGAAGGTCAACATATTCACACATATTTCAGCATCTATGTCTACCATCATGGGTCAGGAAATAAAGCCAATAATACGGTAGCATTCATGGTCCAGTACACTCACTTCTCTTAACTTGTTATGTAGGTGCTTCATACAAGGACAAAGCGAGGACTTGGCGAGCAAAGTGTCCCCTGGGTAATTTAAGAATTAAAAGTCTTTCTATTTTAAATTAGAAATGTGAAGCTTTATTGCTGCAAGTGACTTATAAAAGCCACTCTTTTAAAAACAAACAACAAAAATGAATAATCTAGATGATTATGATGACTTCTAAGGCGTGAGGCCAGTTCCATTAGCTGTGGATCTGACCCAACAGGCTTAATACACCTGCCAGTACTAGCAAGAGGGAGCTCAGGTCTGTTTAACATTCAATCAGCAGCCTGTGCTGCTTTATAAATAGAGAGAATGAAACATTCCATGGAAAAAAAAAAATGTATGAGTGAAGCGTTTCACTTCCCTGATTTTTTTTTTTAGCATTCTGTGGTTTGGCTACAAGACTCAAAATGCACTTCATCACAGTTAATGAACTTTGCCTTGGCTTCAGTCAGCTGAAAACTCTTTCCTCCTCCATCCCATTTGGTCCCTCTTGCTACATTAGCCAAACTAGCGTTAAGCATATTCCATTCCACCTCAAATGCTGACAAGAAAATTACCCAACAAATAGGGTTTACCATGGGGTGGCAGAGGTACCAGAACGACACAGGTCACTGTGTTGTTGAAGAGAAAGATGCAGTGTAAGAAATCATTCAGACTACATGGAAACTGCGATTACATTTTGTAGTTAGCGGAACGGGTATCTCCATGCAGTCGCTGATGAAAATATTTTTCAAGCATTTTGTTCCAAAGCAAAGGGTCAGTCGAGGTTTCTGCTCTGCATCTCCTTTCTTCCTCCAATATATCATGGTTTGGAGAATTTAGATTCAGCAGGTCTACCCCACAAACCCTTAGTCATGTGAATATTCTTTGTGACTTCCATTTTTAGACATGCTCTGCATAGCAATTAATTTTCTTCTCTCCAAAAATCAATTAAAGGAAAAAAATAACCCTGAACAAATCTCTTCAGCTGACTAGTCTGTCAGTGCTCACAGATGGCAAAAAGAAAATGTATTTGAGGTGATCTTCTGACTTTGCAAAAGAGTATGTGCATCCTAATACAAAATAAGAATACACTTTAAGGAATGATCCATTTCATACAAAAGCCATGTCTTTTTTTTGTTTTCTTTGCTTTGCTAGGGGGTCCCTGAGCCAGTCATATAGAGCATTCTAGTTAAATCAAAATATACTTCTCTTGTTTGTGTTTTAGCCATGGACAGTCTGCCTGGCTTACCTTTTTGGGATCTACTCTGTACCAGAAAGTCAGGTATTTAGCTGGGAACTCTTACAAAAAATGCAGACTTTTACCCAAACAATGGGAAACCTTGCAGGGTTTATAGTACCATACCTGGGGATGTGATCAGAAATATCTGTTTTCTGGCAGCTGAGCCACAAATCCACGTTCGGTTCATCCTCACAGCTCCGAATTGTCACTGATGATCACAAAAGGCTCCATCAATCTACCTCTGTGCAAGCTGTGAGACCAGCTAGGACAGATATGACCTATCCTCTTCTTTTCCCATTACAGCCAGAGGAAGAGAAGAATTATTTCTGAGCTCAGGCAGAAAGATGATGAGCAACATTTCTCACTTTCTTTCATACACACCATAAGCAAGAGTCTGAATCCATGCAGTTGTTAGTTTGCGTCAGACGTAAGTAGACGCAAGGCCAGGCAGGGTTGGGCAGCGGATTTTTGAGAAAGGAGAAACTGTGACCCTCTGCATCGCAGTGGAAAATATTCAGCCTCCAAAGACAAGGCAAAGCCTGGGTTCCAGAGATAAGTCACTCCATCACTGTCTGGAGGAGACTTCAGGTGTAGTGAGAGCTGCCTGACACCCTGCAAGAAGAACATACCCACCGCACCTCAGCCCACTGGGAAATGAGATTGCCTGATGATAGTTGAGAATTCCCAAAGGAAGTGATAAACCTCCAAATAAGTCCCTGGAGACTGAAATCAACCCTTTCACACCGACACCTCTCCAAGCCCCTCTTCGAATGCAAGGCTCCACAGGTAACCACCATACCATCCCCGATGCTGGTGCCAGTGCAAGATGTCTAAATGCTACTGCCACTGCTCCCCTGTGCCTGCCACCTTTCTGATTTTCCTCTGTTTTGTCCCTTGTTCTCCTGGATCACACAGCTCATCTGAGTGCTGTGCAGCCTGGAAACAACCTCAGACACATTAGCAATTATCAACAAAGTGAGAAAAATCTCTGTGTATTAGAACGTGTTCCCTCCCTCGAGCACCACTCACATTAGTCAGTGTAATGGGATCTTTCAGCAGCCACTCTGCATCTTCCAGATAACTGATGTGATGTGGCAGTCACCATGGTAACATTGTTATTGTTCGCATTAAAAAGCAGTAAGGAAAATTGTCCTGCTCGCACTCAGAGGAGTCCTTTCTCCATGAGTTACTCCTGCCCTGTGGTACCTTAACAATTAAAGGAACCTTGAAATTTATTTAGGTATTGAACAGGCAGAATGAAAAGCCCCGTGCTATTTTTCAGGGATTGATTCCTTTGCAGGTTAGAGGAAGAACTATGAGCATAAAGCAACAGCCTACAGGTGAAAACAGAACATCCTATGGAGAAGTTTGCAGGAACCGTGGCAGAGAAGGGGAGTTTGGGAAGGGGGAGTGGGGGGAGCAGAAAGAGAGGAATGCCACGTTTGGGGCTGGGTGTGTGTGCAGCAGATCAAGGGAGAGTTGCCAGCCAAACAGCTGCAATGGTGACATACCCTTTAGAAACAAGGGCAGAGCGGCAGGTAGATAAACCAACGCATTCAGGGAAATGAGGTGTTTCTCAAAGCTATGCTTATGGTGCAGTCATTTGACAATCCAGAGGCCACACAGCGATTCTCTGCACCACATTGTGCAAGACACCTTGCGCTCACATCTCAGTGGCTCTTACCCACAGAAATAAAGTGATCAGGACGGGCTCCCCACCTTCCTCCACAAGCATACAAGCCTGGGACTTTCCTTTCCTCTGAATTGCAGTGCCTGTGACACAAGGATCCTTCCACCACAAGGCCTAGCTGAATACTCTGGGTACTTGATGGGTCAGATTCTAGTGGTGCAAGCAGGGGAAGCATCGTCCATTTCAGCAAAGCTGTTACCAGCAGGAAAACAAGCTCTGGCCCTGGCCCAGAAAAGTCTTTCTTAATTAAGAGCCAAGCATTTCAGATACTGGCTTGTTTTTGATAATGAACAATTATTGCATCAATGCCTGTTTTGTCGGGTGTGGCTGGAGACAAACCGATTTTGTTCTAAGTCCTTCACATTAGGTCAGAGGAGAATAATTGTTTCAGTATGAGCATTTTAATAACAGAAACCTTTGAATGGGTTCCACTATATTTTAAGAACCTGATGAAAACCATGGTGAATAGTTACATCCACTGGATATTGGATCTACATGTATCAGAGCCGTTTCAGGGTGGAGGGATGAGAGGGTTGAGCTAATGGTAAGAAATATATTGTCATTGCATACTCAACAGGAACAGATTACACAGCCAGTAACTCTGAAAACAGATCTAACCAACTTGTAGCAAAAAGAGTGAAGTTCCCAGTCTTCATCAGTGAAGTAATGATCAATACTTGCAGATTATTTTTCCAGGTAGATAAATTGCTCACAAGAAAACATCTTAAATATCTCATTTTCTCCCACATACACCCACTCCCAACTTGGTCAGTTAATGACAAGTAGATAGTTTAATTATAGTAACTCTGAAAGACCGGTAACTTCAGCTTTCTTAAGAAAATGATCCATGAAAAGGAAAGAACTGTGGAAGACTTGAGAAGTCAGAAAACTGTGGTAGGTAGCTATCACCCAGCTAACAGCCATTAAACCATTGTCTCCCTGAAAAGGCAGCAATGAATAGCTCTACAGCACTGAGTGATAACAGAGGTCAAACTGGTTGTGCGTAAACTTACTTGTGTAATAAATAGAGGAATTTGCACAAAACCAGTGACTGACAGGCAGTTACATGTTTCAACCCAATGCTCTATGTCATAAGCCTACGCTGAAAGGCCACTCCAGTACCTTTTCCGGTGCTCTTCAGAGATAGAAAAATCTGGGCACACTCAGGGCTAGCACAGGTCTACCTACACTCATTGGGTCTGACTGGATCAAGCACAAAATCCATCAACAACTATTCTCCAGCTTGCTTCTTCTTAAGCAGGGTGCTGATGTCTTGAACACAAGCTCCAGCTTGTGACAGTCAAGAAAGTGGGTAGAAACCCATTCTTCACCTTATAAATGTCTGTGTTACCTGGACTGGTTGAAAGACAAAAGGAGTCACTGGACAATGTGTCCTCCAGATGTAACAAGATTCTTCATTCAATGGATAATCTGCTTGAAAAGCAAAAGAGCATTTGATCTCATTTCAGTATTGACAGAAAGAAATAAGGGCAGAAACTCACAAGAATGAAGATACTTGCATATGACAGATTGTTCTTAAAAGCTGTAATGTAGGATATCACTGGCAAAAAGCAGCAGCACCCACCTCAAATGCAAAGGGTGAGATCTGTTGCCCCACAAAGGAACATGATTGTATGATAGAGTCATTACATTTGCAGACCTTTTCTAATGCACCTCAGTGACGTAACTGGATGGCAAAGCATGGTAACATGCACTACCTTCAGACCACACAAAATGGAAGGCAGACACCAGACACTGTTCCCCTCCAGACTGAGAAACCTCGATATACATCGTTACTGCAAAATAAGAACTTTGCAGTTCCAAAACTTCCTAGAGGGACACACTCAAAAGGCATAAACAGTCTGGAGGAGGCAAGGTCTAAATTCACTGCCAGTCAGCTTAGAAAAAAAAAGTTGTCATTGCTTTTCTGTGGAGGAGTAAAACAACAAAAGAAATTTCTTTTGTGTATGGATGGCTCAACCATAACACTATTTTAACATCATTTTGTTGTAACCCATCTACACACAACTATTTAAACATCTGCTGTGTGTATGAACGTATGAATGTATGGGGTGACTCATCCAGCTGAAGAATAAGCCTAATTGGTCAAACTTCCAGGACACTGTGTGCTGAGCTACAGAGAATCATAATCTCATCTATTAGGAGATGTGACAAGTTGCAGAAGCTATCTAAAATTCCTGGAAGAGATAGTGTCAAATAAGAACCGTTGCCTAGGGACGGTCTCATCTTTACGATAATTTAAGAGCTCAGATCTGTGCTGTTCTGGACGGATGAAAAATATGCATGCATAAGCTTAGATTGTGGCTTTGGCTTGCTCATGCAAGAAAGTTGTCTAATAATTCATTAGCCTCTTCAATAAAAGATACCCCAAAGGCAGAATAAAGGGCATCCGTGGATTTGACTGTCATGTTCATATGGTCCCAAAATCTCCCCCAGAGATCCTGCTCTTCTGTATAATGCAGCTACATGACTCAGAAAAAAAACACAAGAACTTGGAAAGAGTTTCCTTCTTCCCTGAGAACATTCCCATACCAAGGGACCAGAAGCAGAGGAAAGAAAAGCACGTCATTGATTGAAACAGGCATGTTAAAAACCCCTTCAGAGAGCTCATTAGTGGGTGGGGAGCACAGTCATAAACATGGAGTCCCAGCAGCATTCTTCCACAAATACTTAGTAATGACAGAGATTCACTTTGCCATTATTTCTGTTTGAATTGACGATAATTCCACTCTTTTGCTGAAAAATAAAATACAAGACATCTCACTTTGTATTCTCCAGGATGCCACAGTAGTGCAATAGCAAACAGGAAAGGACCTCCTGGCTATTTCTTTGCACCCTCTTACTGTCCTGTCGCTTTCCCCAGCATACAGGTACCACATACTGAGATATGTTGCTCCTCATACACAGATTAGTTGAGCAATAGTAGCAAAACTGCTCCCTATAAAAACCCTTGTATTCAAGCACTGCTGTGGAATCATACTAGTTGTGCATGCATCTCCCATACAGATCTCACATATTTGGAGTGCACTAAACCAATGGACCACCTAGACTTGCATGGACTTTTTGCCTTTCCCTCCATCATTTCACTTGCAGAAATCAATGGGATGATTTACTTTCTTCTGCCAGTGTATAGCTACCAACAGCCCGGCTCAAGCATAGATGAATACTTTGATTTTAATCAGTGTGTCAGCAAGAAGATGTGGATGATATTTCCAAGGCACCACATACAGGAAGGCTATACAGAGCAACCAGCCAGCAAAAGAAAATATGATGATCTCATTTATATTATCTTTTTTTAAGCTTTTAATAGTGTAGGCAAACTCAGATAATAAAAGTTAAGTATTTACTATGACTTCCTCTTACAAAAAACAAATGGAAAATTATTTCCTCTGTACCAGATAATAGGCCTGCTTATAACCAGAGGGCAGTATTTTTAATAACTTCACTAAAAATATGCACTGGTATAAAAATGTGGTGCAATAAAAAAAAAAAAGTACAAAAGATAATGAAATATTACCCATTATCTCAGCACATTTTTGTCAGGAAATACTACTACAAACTTAATACAATACATGGAATCCTTATGAAAATCAGGCAGGGAGAGGCTTATAGTCTTATCCAGTATTAGAAGAGAGGCTGAGTGATTAATAAGTTGACACTGAAGAGCAGAGAATGGAAATCCTATGGACTTTAGGGAAAGGAAATAGCTTAAAAATGAAACTGTCCCGCTGCCAGGCTGCATGGGAAGAGGCAGAGCTCCCACAGCCATCCCCACCGCGCAGCGAAGGGGAAAGCAGCTCAAACCCCCACCAGTGCTGCGCCCGCAGCCGAGCTCCCGGCTGCCCCGCGCCTGCTGCTGTGCGGTCTTTGTGCACGCACAGGTGAGAGCAATGGGAGAACTGCACCGAAAACTGGGAGGGGAGAGGAAAAAATACAACAAAAGGAGAGGTTGGAACGCAACAGTAAGTTGAGGGTTTGAAGAATGGGAAAAATAAGATACTCTGTAGAAGGAGTAGATGAAAGGAGATTTATCCATAGCAGTGGATGAGCTATATCTCTGACTTACGGGCCTACCGCATGCACAGTGTGGAAGGATGAGAAGTTCTTGACTGCTTTTTTAAATAACAGAGCCAGATCTTTCGATGGGATTAAAACTTCATTTTACACTGACCTTAACAGTGTTCAGGGCTGCAGGATTAAGTTTTAAATACCCAGTGAAGCACCGTTTCTTACAATATAAACAATAATGCCATTTATTGCGGGTCACAAGCCAACACTACACTTCCAGGAGACTCTACATTTACTGTTGTTTCTCAGGCACGTTGTCTCTGGTTCCAATTTGTACGTTGCTCACACTGGAAAAAGTCTGCTGCAGTTTCCAAGACTGGGGATTTAACTGTGGCTCATTTGCTGTTTACTTTACTAGTGGTACCAGCAGAGAGGTGGTAAGTAGGTACTACACACTCAATAAGATCTGTGAAGAACTTGTCAAAACCAACAGAATGTAAGCCCCCAGCAAATAGTTTAGATCAAAACATGTGATGTCCACTGAAAAAACCCCAAGAAGCTGTAAACACTTCTTCACAGACCTCTTAAGCATAAATGATGGCTTTAAATATCCTGGATGAAAGCAACAGAATTGTCCTTGTGAAATCTATGTTAGTGAATTTCTGGAAAAAACAGAAACAGTGGCATTCTACAGTGCTTCAGAAGAGAGCAGCTAAACATTTCTCCTTTCAGTAAGTTGAACAAGCCTTATCTTGAAGTTTACCAAGGATGAATGGGAACAATCTTTCCTGGATCACACTGCAATTTTAAAAGTGATTGCTTTCTTCTAAATTACTAAGAAAACAATTATAATGAAATTTCTTATTTCTTGCAAAACTAAGAACAACTGGGCCAAATGAAAGACAATTCAGTTCCTTGAGTCAATACCTGTTAATTGTCGAGGATGATACCCTTTCACAAAAATTTATAAGCCCAATCCTAGCTTTTCAAGGAGCACGACTACAGCTGGGCACCGCCTAGCCTCTGTGTTTTCTACTCAAATTGATATTTCCTCTGAGTTTGGAAATGTGAAATGAGATCTCAGATTGTTCTCACTCCTGTGCTCTGCGGTTTAGGAAAAGCACTGTATCTTCTCAATGAAAAGGGAGAAAATACTAGCAACTACATGCTTGGAGTCTAATTTTAGGAGGAACTGAGCCATTCTGATATGCTGCAGTCAACAGGAACTGAGGGCACTCAATAATTCATTAGGTTCTTTCCATGTTTGAGTACAGCCTGTTGAAAATACCTCAAAGGAACATTTTTTGTCAGAAAATTCCAATTCCTGTGAACCAAAACTGCTTAAAGGACAGGATATGCTTGGATATGTGTCTCATATCTCTTTTTTTAATCCATGTTGAAACGGCTTTTAATCTATAATAATATAATTATATAATAATAAAATATTATAAATATGAAAAGGGTTGTTTGACTACAAGATAAAAGAATTTTTAAAAGGCAAAACAAACTGGTTCAAACAATCTTCACTGATTTTTTTATTCTTTTTAAACACAAATGTTTGAGAATAAAAAAGATTTGAACTTGTTTTACTTGGGCTGGAAAATATTTTTAGAACTTTTCCTGGAAAAAGGAAAACATTTCCTACTTTAGATCTAGTTATGAAGGCATTTTCATGCCTGACCTAAAAAAAAGCTTTCATATTCATGCAGATAAACCTCTCTTTGACCCTAACGCTGAGTGGAGTGTTAAAATTGTTATGTCTTTACCTTCACTTTGATTCAGTTATTTTAAAATGAATGGCATTTACATCAGAAGGCAGCAGAATAACCATTTCTTACCTTTAGTCTTTCTGTTACACCATCAGTGAAACTGACTGTGAATTCAGCAATTTTGGGCACTCTGAGTTTTCCTTTGTTCTTCTGGTCAGGCTGATATTCTGTTCTTGTTTTCACAATTACCTGGAAAATAACAACAATTTTAAGGTTTCTGCACACAGCATATATTTTTTGTTATCTAAGCTTTTCTATTAAAAAAAATAAACATTCCCTAGACCTACACAAGTATCTTCGAACAATAAATTAACACAAACTCTTCATACCCTCAGGAACTATGAGAGGTGGATAAACAGTCAGGCACATACGCAGACCTAGGACAGTGAGCTTATCACACGGAGTCTTAAAATAGCTGACAGCAAAATGTTCGACACCCGCTTTTGTTTAGGAAGAGGCATATAATTTTTATGTCATATTCAACAGGCAGAACACGCAGAATAACAGCCCATCCTAAAGAAGAGCCTCATTTATCAAACGTCCCATCCTAACAAGTTCCACTGAAGCCAATTTAAATTTAGGCCATTTGGTGTCTCATTTATTCAGGCTCCGGGTTATCAATATTAATCTCATACTATCACCTTGGGTTTTCGCCAGAAGTCCTCAGTGTCATTTGCTGACTAATCCAGGTCATACTAATCTTATAAAAATGAGGTGTCTTACGGCAATGGAGAAGCCATAAGTGGCTTTTAAAAGGGTACAGTCAAATTACCAAAATTGCATTGTCAATCTACATCAAATTTATTTGTAATCTACAATGATCGTAAATATTTTGGGCAAAATGCACCCACTGCAAACACAGAAAAGGTTACACCTAATGCCAACTGCTCCCAGAGGGGACGACCATCGGAGCTGCACCGTGAAACTAACAGCCCTTCAGTGGAGTGTATCCATCCCATCATACACGAGAATCTTGAGACTACCCATCCATGAGCCTATGCAGCTAAACAGCATCGTGAGAGCATGCCACCACAGCCACACCATCTTGCTACAGCTCAAAAACGCAAGAGAAGACAACATGGCCCTGTCTTCGGCACTGGTCAAGAGCCGGAGCTCATCCCTGGAGAGGGGACTGTGGCTGCCAGCGCACACTCCCACTGCGCTTCTGCACAGGATTCCCAACTCAGGGACCCGGTCCATAAAGCATACAATGGTTTGGTGTGCTTTGCAAGGTTTGGATAGTTTAAACACAAAAGGATAGGAAGAACATCGAAGCTCTCAATCTCAGGGCCAACACTTCCACTTTTTGGCCTCCCATTCTGAATCGCATGACTACGCAGCCGACAGCCTTGCCAAGGTGAAAATTAAATACTCCAGGAGTGGTGACTGGTTCACATGAGAGTGACAAGAGTGATCCTGAAGCTCTTTGTTAGGAACAAAAATTCACGAAGGATTGAAAAAATCAGGCGATGCACAAGGTTGAGGTACCAGCTAATGAAGAACTTATTTCCAAATGAAGATAGCAAAGTCTGGTTCGGATCAGAGAAAACCCCAGGTATTTAATCCTCCTGCACTTAACGCCATGTGAAATCAGAGTGAGAGAAAATCAGCGTGGAGTCATAAGCCAATTTTCTGGATTCAAATACAAATCATTAAAAACTGATGAATATTTACATCCTTCAGTGAATCCCTCTCAATAACATTTATTACAGTAGCATTTGCAACATTAAGACTCGGCAAGAAGAGGGGACAAAAAGCCACCCAAACACATTTACATTAGCATTTTGGAACTCAGGATTTCTGACGACACAACAAAGATGATGGGAAATGGCACACGGGGACAAGCTTGATTCAGCGGGTTTGGGATGAAGCCTAACCCTGCTCTGAACTTGCCATTGAGTCAAACCCCACTGTGCTCTGAAATGCAGCCCAGCAGACTGTGGACCAAATAACGCACAGCTCCCTCTCCAGCCAAGACAAACTGGCCCGGGTTAGCTCTGCGTTATGACCAAGCAACAAGCTCATTTTCTCCCTCAAAAGGAGGCAAGCACACTCAGGATTCCATGCAGCTGGCCCCTAGCCTTCCAGTCTCCTTGCTGGCCTTTTGTAAACCTAGTTCAGTACATTACAGAATGTCAGCCATCAACACCTGCCAACCAGTGTTCAGAAATTGCACTCATTCTGTTTTCAAACCTACGAGTCACAGTATCCAGGTCTCCCAAATTCATGCTTTCTGCTTCAGTTAAATCTGAGCTGCAGTCAAAATTTTTAAATATACATGAGGGCTTTTCCACAAACTCTAACGTTAGGTCTTAATGAAGGACCATGAAGCCAGAATATAAGAAAAAAAAAATTTAAAAGCCTTACTTTATTGTAGATATAATTTAACTTTCTTCCACTCTTTCTCATTAACACCAGTTTTCCTGTAGGTATTTTTTAACTGTTATTATATTCAACCAATATTCTATAAAGCAGGAAAGCTTGAATTATGCTGTCTACAGGGACACAGTATGAGATTGAAAATGAACCCACACAGCCCTTCATACGGCATTAGATTCAAGTCCAGTAGCAATGTCTATCACATCTAAGAATAAATAAGTAAGCTCAGTCCCCAGGCAGATTGGAAGCTACCTGAAGCCCAATTTGCTGACTGTGCCCGCAGTGAACCGTGTGCGCACGCAGAGCCATAGTCATCCTGCTGGTCAGTGCTGTGCAGAGAAATTTTGCAGAGGTATCAAAAAGCTTTAGTAAAGGAGCTAAGAAGTACCTTTGCTAAATACCTTTTGGCATTGCTAAGCTAAATATCTGCTCTCCAGAAGTATCTTTGTCAGACACCTGGTGGAATTACTCAGCAGAAGAAAGACAGGGCAGTCAGTAAGGTCTCATCTTTAAAGGAGAGCACAGAAATAAAATGACAAAGGACAAACAGAAAACTGAAAACCTGTAGTGTGGGGGTAGCATTCAATATTGTGGCAGTAACGATAAAAATGCAATTTTGCTGAGAGCACAGGGTGCGCATTTAGAAGAAACGAGCTACCTCTTCTTCAGTCGCCTACAGTCTAAACAAATAAGCCTGAGCACAGATCCCACGCCTGCAGCAACGTTCACCCCCTCTGCATCCACCAAGCTGCCATCAGGATGCCCACGCGAAAGCTTCCAGAAATTGAGTTGTGTTCATCACACTCCTCGACCTCCTGCGCTAGTGAGACCACCCCAGCCAGGGCTGCCCTGGCAGCAGCCAGGGACAGGAGTGGGCACTGTCAGTGACAAGACACAGATACACACACACACACACACACACAGAGTTTTTAGCGGAGCATTTGCTACGGGGACAGCCTCCCATCCATGTGTCAGTTCTGAGCGTCTCTGAAACAAGTTTAAATGAGAGCTGGTCAAAACCCAGAAGAACTTGCCTAAATCACAAAGTATTTATCTACAGTGCAAATTTAGAAAAGGAATAATTAATCTTATGAAGATTTTTTTCTAAAGTTTTAGCATTATAGGGTCTTTGCTATTATGGTTGGTTGTTCTGTTCTCCTACGAGGAAAGGCTGAAGGAGCTGGGCTTGTTCAGCCTGAAGAAGAGAAGGCTGCGAGGGGACCTAATAAATGTTTATAAATATCTGCAGGGTGGGTGTCAGCAGGATGGGGCCAAACTCTTTTCAGTGGTGCCCAGCGACAGGACAAGGGACAATGGGCACAAACTGAAGCAGAGGAAGTTCCGTCTGAACACGAGGAAGAACTTCTTCCCTCTGAGGGTGACAGAGCACTGGAACAGGCTGCCCAGGGAGGTTGTGGAGTCTCCTTCTCTGGAGATATTCAAGACCCACCTGGACAAGGTCCTGTGCAGCCTGCTGTAGGTGACCCTGCTTCGGCAGGAGGGTTGGACTGGGTGACCCACAGAGGTCCCTTCCAACCCCGAACATTCTGTGATTCTGTGATTCCAGCCTTCTGACTTGGGTTGGGTGGAAAAGAAGATTTGCCTTCCCTTGTTCCCTGCCATCACTCCTTTTTCACCTTTTCTTTCCATTTTGTCACTGAGAAAAAATCCCTGGCAGTACAGTCTTCCAGAAATTACAACCAAATTGCTGTTGGATGTACAGTAATAAATACCCCACTGACTCCACAGTCAGCGCAATGATCAGTGTTCATTTATCACCCGCTGCCCCAGAGCAGTTCCATCAGAGCTCAGGATCCCACTGTTTCCATGCAAACAAGGTACATTCATCTCACGCCAGGACAGGTTTCCTGGGAGAGCTACTGGCGTCTATTGCAAACCACAGCAAACAGAACGATCCCCATTCCCTCTTCTTGTCCGTTTTGCAGCTTTGCTGACTTTAGTAGAGGTATTCTTGATTGAAACCAGTGAAAGGGAGTATAAAATTGGGGTCCTGTGTAGGCTGCAATTCAAAGCAAACTGAAGTGAAGGAAACGCTCCTCTCCCCTTTCCCTTCTCTGCAACGCTGTTAGGGTGGAAATGAACTGCTGTAAGGGGACAACTTCCAGAGCTGGCAGCACTGCTTGGCTGTGCTCTGGCCTCATGAGCACAGACAATCAATGCAAACAAGCAAACCAGTGCTTAAAGGGACAAGCAGTCTCTTGAATACTCCCCCCAAAAAGACAACTAAACCCCTCTCCACCCCCACTGCAGCGCTACCATTCTGCTCATTCTCTGCCCTTGCCTCCTTAGTGCTCGCCTCCTCCTGCACGCTCCCTAAGGCTTGTCTGAACTCACAGTCCTCACGGGGAGAAGGATCTGGCTGTTTTCGGATGGCATCCCTAACCATGAGCTTACCGGGGCCGAGAATAATAATAATAATAATAATTATTATTATTAATCTCATGAGGCAACCTGCACACCTGCAAATGAATATTAAAAAGCAGGAACAGTCCCCTCAGCTTTTTGGATTGTCTGAACCTCTGCAAGTGCTGGATGAATACCCTTTGAAATTTTTTGGACACTTGTCAGCCTTTGTGTTCCGCTGTCTAGACCCGGATTCAGCACCAGCTTATGCCCTTGCCTCACTGTTTGCATTGTGACCATCCGCCACAGACAGCAGCCTCCCTGCCAGCTCAGTCCAGCCTAGCCATAGCTCTTTAAAGCCAGTACTGTGGACGGAGTCTAGAAGAATACTAGCTCACGGGATCTCCCTGCAAATTATGCTGCTGCTGTAACCTGTTCTTAAAGTTTTCACACCATTTCCCAGAGACCCTCCACCTCTAAACTGCAGAGACTGTGCTGTTTGTGGCAGATGCAATAAAGGGGACACAAATAAATCCTGGGACTTTCTCCATTTTACATCAAAAACAAAACTGTTATTTGAAAGTTACTTCCCAGCTGAAGTCTGCAGACTGATTGTAAGAATACAAGAAAAGAGAAAAGGGCTTCCACAGAGCAGCAAAAAGACACATCTAATTATGGGAATCCACACTGCCAGTCCTTGCAGCTTCCTCCTAAACTAAGTTTATCTAGCATTTGAGCTCATTAACTTCCAATTCAGTGAAGCACTTAAGTATGCAAGTAGTCCTATTACCATCAGCAGGATTAGTCAGATATTTAAAGTTAAGTGTGCATTTAAGCGCTTTGGCCAGATCAGAGCTTAGGCTGGCTTCAATCACCTTCCCACAGCCAGTTACAGTACTGATGCTCAGGCTCCTGTGGCATTCTTCTGCAAGACCTCTCAAAGTGCTCATACATACCAGCATGACCCCAGTATCCCCACATTACTGATGGGGGAGTAGGAAAAAGAAAGAAAGAAAGAAAAAAAGAAGCTTAGTAATGTGCTGAGTCACACCAGCAATCGGTGTTGGAGTCAGGAAGACAGACCATGGCTCGCTGCTCCTGACAGTGCACGGAGTTTTCTCGGGTCTTCATTCACTGAGTGGTAACAGTAGCTCCAGCATATTCTCCACATGAATATAACATTTTTGGGATTAGGGGCTAGCAAGAGATATGGCTGGAGTGGGTCATAAGTCAGATGCTCCATGGAAAATGGCAGCTCACTGCAGAATTGCTGTCCTCAGTCACCCTAGGTTCGCAGATGCAATAACACTCTCCATGTCTTCAAAGGTTTTTACTTTCTGCCCTCTTTCTTCCATCTTCTGCTCCTCATTCCAATCCCTCAAAAGCTTTTCTGCAAGAGCTCAGTAGCAGACTATAGGGAACGGCCTGTAAAAGTTACGAAAACCCAAACACGACAGGACAACAAGCCGTATCTATCATGCTGCTCCACACAAGCAAAATTTTTCTACTGAGGCTGCTTGCTAAAACATTTATTGAGTCCTAAACCTAAATGCACTTATTATTCCAGGCTTAAAGCTAGTGACACCACTGGAATCAATAGGAAACCTTTCCTCGGCTTTAATGAATGCAGGACCAGGCACCTTCTCTGGAGTGATGCTTTGGAAAATTATAGGTGTGCTGAGGTGAGAAACAACAGATGAGAGTCTGTGTACACCAGCAGGAAATCCATCATCGACAACCTTGAGAGAGTAAACAGCAGGAGAGTGCTGGGAAATCTAGAGATTTTGGATGCTGAAAGAAAAATGAAAGCAAGCTTCTAACCAAGTGGACTATATTAAAAGCATTTGCTTTCAGGAGGAAGGAGCAGAGTAGACGTGAAATGTGACAAAGCGAAAAATATCACATTAAGCATAGAACCTTAAAAAGGATTTTCCCTCAATGGGATGAAGTAAGTGTTTCAGAAAATGAACTGATATGAATTGAGTCTTGTCTCAGACTGGCTAAATGTAACATCATTTATTGCCACTTTATATTTGCGTTTCAGCTCTATGGTTTTCCCTGAAGAAATGACTAATAATATTTAACATAACTGGCATTGTGAAAACTTTAAATTATTCATTTGGAAAAGGACATGCAGCCCTGCTGTAATTCCCACTTCACTGCCACAGTGCATGTAATATATTGTGGTTCAGGTGCTGCAAAGTGCAAACCATAAAAATTTAAAATACTGCTTCCCAGGATTATTAATAATGAAGAGTCTCTCACCCAAAGCGTCTTTCAGATTGACAGAAGAGATAAACAAAATGTGTTTCTCCTACCAAGGAGAAAGATTTCCTCCAGGTTCAAAGCTGGACTTTGTAGTCCCACAAAATGGTTGTAACACACCCATCACTTTCCATATGGATTAGTCATGCTCACTTTTAAATGAAAATGAGACTCTCGGCTTCCAAAGTCATGCCTTTGCTCCTCGCACAGAGAGATCAGAAGATATAAACCCATCACTGGAGCAGACATCGTGATTTCCTTCGCCTTCATCACCCAACTGAGCATCAATAGCTGAGAAAGACCTTAGACTGAGTCCCAGTTGTAGCATGCTGTCCAGGCTACTGATGACAGCAAAATCGTGACCCTCAGTCTTGGCACTACATCTGCTGTGACTGAGCTGGTTTCTACGCTTACGTGCTACAAGCCAAGCGACAGCTAAAATTCACCACCTGCTTGCACACAAAATTCTCCAGTGACCTACAAGCTCTAATCCTCACACAGAGCCAGCTTCAAAGACCAAATGAAATGTGCACATTGCCAACAGTAGTTGAAGTTAAAATACTTAGCAGTAAAAGAGTATAGGAAAACAGATGGAAAAATCATGTTTCAGAGCTTAAAACAATCTCTTTGCAGGTTTAGGATGAAACACTCATAGACTTGAGCAGCTCCACGCCTACTGCAGCATCTCCTGTACCTCCTTCCGACTCTCGCACTTGGCTACTGCTAGAAAGAGGACACATTGGACTGGGTGGACCAGTAATCTCAGACTACCTAGCAATCACCATGCTGCAGATTTCCAGATTTTTAGACAATCAGGTCTTTGAAAATTCTCCCAAATAATTATGACTATGTCCCATCCCACAGGAGAGGCAGCTATGCTTCCAAATCTACAGGATGAACACATCTCAGCAGGCAGACTTCCCAGAGATTAGTACTAAAATTGGCATTTGGGATGTATGTAGCGGTAGCTCCCATGGCACCCTAGTCACTATCTGACTATGTGGAATGAAATGTCAAGCAGCAAAAAGAAGGGGGGGGGGGGGGGGAGAGGAGAAGATGCCCTGGGATCAAATCCATAGCCAATGGAGAAAGGCACAGTCAGTAGAAACGCTCTGGTTTTTTTTTCCTGTATCAGCTCATCTAATGGGTGTTGTGCTGGAAATTAGTTTCACAGAGGGTGGTAGAAAAAAAGTGGTCCCCTGAATCAGTGCCAGGAGGACATTCCAGGCATAAGGAACATCACAAAAGGACAAAGACAGCAAATGTAATCAGCCCTGGCATCACCGCTGAAAGGCAGCATAGAATGCAAAGGCTGCATTGGGAGCTGAAAGCAGCAGAGAAGGGAAAAGCATAGCTCACAAGCACAAAGGGAGCTTGGAAATTATGCAGCTAAGTCTCCCTACAAATCCCTAGGTGACCGTAACCATCAGGAGCCCGCAGGAGCCTGCAAAGGGGTGACAAAAATTGATTTCAGTAGGTCTAGCCAGGGGAGGGTACAGCAAAGCAGACAAAAGAATCAATCACTCAGCTGTAGTGATGGTTAATTGGCCAGTGTAAATTAGCAGAGCTCCACTGAATTCATCTAAACTAGACTGATTTACACTAGTCAAGAATCCTGCCCAGTCTTCCTTTCCAGACCAGTCAGTGACTGGTATGCGGGGTTCACACCACGGTCTTGCTGATAGTAACTTCCACCTGCAGCAACGGCTTTAACGTTAGAACAAAGAACAGATTGCAACAGGCTTAGCCAAACACCCAAACCCTGACACGCTTTTCCTGCGTCCATTTCTGCTGTTTCTGCAAAATCCAGCTCCAGGAATTGCAGTGCAGACGTAACTGGGTTTAAGAGAAGCAATGGAGCTCACAAAACCAGACAAGAGCTAGCTTTAAACAACCTAATTCAGAGCCTGATAGAAGTGCAGTCAAGGAGAGAAATTTCGGCACAGGCTACACAAATCCTGAGACTTTCCACGCTCGAGAGCTGCAAGCAGCAACGTGTTATCTGCATGCAGGCGAGGCAGCTGCATGCCACCCCGGGGTCTGCGAGGGCTGCGGGCACACGCCGGGACTGCAGCACGGCCCTGCCACGACTGAGTGCCCCGGCACAGAGGTGTTCAGTGGGCTGCAGGGAAGGCTAGCCCGACTGCAGCCATGTAGACAGAGGAGGATCATGAACTGCCGAGAGTGTCCAGAAGGGCTGTCCAAGACATGCAAACAAAATCAGAAAGGTTACCCCAGAAACCCTGCACTGCCAGAGTGAGCGTCGCTGCAAATATCTATTACAGCTTAAGGAGCAGAGGTGGTGTTTACATTCAAATACATCATTTAGAGGACAAATGGACTTGCAGAGTGTAGGAGGGGGACAAATGTCACAGAAGAGGAAGGCTCAGCCTTTGGTATTTGAGGGGATTAGGCAGAGTATCCCAAGTGGAGAAAGGAAAGGATGGCGAAAGGCAGCACAGCCTGCCCGTTCCTTCAAATTTGCAATGCTCTCTTTTTATTCCCTTCCTTTCTTTCATTCACGCTTTCTTCCCCTTTGCATCATCCTCCTCCCTTTCACTCTTCCTTCCTTCAACTGCCACGATTGCTAGCCCTGCCCCTCTCTCCTTTTGCCTTTGCTCCATTCCACCGAACCCACTGGCAGCGTGGGCAGGAGCACAGACGCCTGTCCCCAGCTGCATCAGGAGCCCCCCCGAGAGCGGCAGGGAAGGCTGAGCTGCCTCTGGCTGCACCACGCGTGGCAGCACCCCGAAACCAGCTCCATGCTGCCCGTGTGCCTTCAGGCTGGCTACGGCGGCCATGCACCGCGGGCTTCGCAGGCGCGGACTGACAGCAGGATTTCAGGACTGAGCCACAAGTAGTCCCCCAGGTACAAAAGCACTCATCCAGTGTACTATTAATTATGCCTGCTCAGCTGGCCAGGACAAAACATTATTTTCTGTTAAACCGATGGGGACAGGCTGTGAACACAAGGGACCCTCTGGATTTTCAGGAACTCTTTATTACTCTGCGTAAATGCGTGGCCTCAGACACTCAGAGCGCGGTGCGGCCAGGGAGAGCCAGAGGCAGGAGCATGGGGTGGGAAAAGCATTTGAAGAGAGCAGTGACTTTTTTTTTTTTGTTTCTTGGGTTGGATGGCAGGAATTTGTCAACCAAAGAAATTATTTCTCAAGACTCCAGAGGCATTCAAAATAAAGAACAATGGACCACATGATAAGCCTTCTGCAGCCTTCACCACAAAAGAGATGCCGGATGTTTTTTTTCAGCCCTGACAATAGCTTTCGTGCACTTTTGTGTTATGTAAAATTAGGATTTTTACTGCCAGAACAGAGGCATTTCCTGCTGGATTATACTGAAGCGAGCCTATGAGACCAAGGGGTCCCCAGTTGTCGGTCTCATTTAAAATTTCAGTGAAACAGTACGTGCCCTGAAAAGCCGCGTATCTTTTAGAATTATCCTTGCAGAGACAAGTAACAATTACAGCCAAAGCACTTTGTCTACACCTAGGAAAACAAATGAACAGCCAGCCTTTTCCCCTTTGGTCTTCAAAGAAAAAAGGCTTTTTTTTTTTTTTTTTGCTTTTTGAATACAGAAGAAATTAAATTCAGAGACATAAAAAGCCAGGTCAAGGGCTTGTCACCGGTGATGGCAATTACTCCTGTTACATGGATGGACTTCACCAAAAAGGACACGGAAAAATGATTTAAGAGCATCTGTCTCTGCCTCTGCAAATGCCGCCCCAGCAAGAGAACAGGGGGCAAGGAAAATGCTTGAAGATAGTCAATAAATATAAATACACAGCAGGCTTAGCACCCTAGGGGAGAAATTACTGTCCCGGGTACATTTCCCCCCTTGCAGCCATACAACTGCTGACAGAACAACGAGAATGCTGATGCGGCAGGAGGAATAGCACGAGCCTTGGGAGGAGACATCCTTGTTCGGTGGAAAAAGAAACAGTCAGTCCAGCGGCCAATAATTTTAAAAAAAGGTTGCTAAATTCCAGCCTCCTGAATTCCTGCCTGGATTTTTCCAACAGGATCAAGGTGGAAGTCAGGGGGAGCTGCTAAGCTCGCAGCGCTTCGAAAAACAAGCCTGTTGGGAAGGTGCTCCCAAAAGGACAGCCAGTAAGTTTAAGCATGGCTTTAAGAAAGTCTTTCCCCCTACCACACCCCACAAGATTCCATATAATCAAAGAACTATCTGAAAAGAGATGGGCTTCGGGTATTACATCACATGAGCAAAAGCCTTCATTTTTTAATTTTTTCTCTGTATCCTTTCTCTGAAAGGGGAGCCAGGCACAGAAAACACTTTGAAAGAGATGAAGCTATGGTGAAACACCTACAGAGGTTAAAGCTGACAGTCACTTCAAGTGACTCTCAAGTAATCTCAGTTACAAAAATATCCTTAAAATGAAGAAAAATCAGGTATTTAAAGCCCTTAAAACACTATTGTCTGTAGATTCCATAGGCTTTGTGGGGTGCTTTTAAGGATCTGCAAAGGTAAATACACTGATGAACAACAGGTTTATTTTCTTCAACTTGTATGCAGGTGTCAAAGACTCAACTGGAAAAAGCCTATAAATTGACCTTTGCCACACCATATATATGCACCAGGTGAAGGCATTATTGCAGGCTGGCAGTAACAGCAGCTGGGCTGCCCAGCACAAACCTCGTTTACTCTTGGATTGCTAGCCGAAGCCTGTACTACACCTCCCTTACCAGACAGACTGAAGCTAAGTACACAGCCCCACGCTGCAGTCAAACCTCCTTGCTCTGGTTTTGATGCACCTTGGATTGCTCCACACCCAAGGTTAGATCCAGGTTGAGAGCTCACATAGTCTCAGATGAAGATATCCTCTAAGGGTCAAGAGAAGCCCAGAAAAGGCAGTATTTAACAGAGGTTTTTTTCCTTTATTTTTCCCCCCTAGATTTCACTTACAGGAAAATGCCAGGGCGCAGCAGCTCTTTGTTGCGGTGGCAAAGGCGATGGAGTCGCAGCAGCAGCGGGGCCGGGATCATTGCCTCCCTGCGGTTACCAAGGAGCAGCGATGGCTTTGCAGTCAAGAAAACGAGTGAGCAAAGCCCTTCTGAGCTGTTGCACACAGACCCCGACACCAAACCTCATTTGGCTCTGGTCATGTATGTGACATGCCATGCACGAGGCACAGAAGGCACCTTGGCTTATGTTCTCACTCTCCACAGCTAAAAATCAACTGCTGGCTGGTTTTAGGAATAGATAGAAAAAAAGTCAAATCGATTTAGGGGTTTTTTTAACCCTGCCTCCTGACTGCAAGACAAGTCCAAACAAGAAAACACTCTGCAAGACTTGAAATCCATGTCTACTCTTCCTCAGGCTCACAGTCTGACTGAATTCAGTAGCAGCTTTGCTCTCCTAAGTACAAAGCTGAAATTTCCCCCTATCATTTAACCTTTGCCCAAGCTTTTCACCTGAGGCTCAACTCCTTATTAGAGGGTCTTTAAACAGACCCTCTGCCCTAGGGTGAACTCACCCCAACAGAATCTGTTCTACAAAAAGCAAAGGAAACAGACTGTGAATTATTTTGCTTTTATCACAAATAACCTGTACTTCTTGTAAAGGGATCGCCAGTCGCCGTTAACTCCAGGCCTACTGCACATAGGAGCTGAACCACAGCCTGCAGAAATCAATACCATTGACTCTAATGAGTTCTGAATCACGCTTAGCACTCCTGGAGGTACATCCCACTCTTCCAGCAAAGAAAAATACGGATGTCAGTAGATGCACTGACAGTAATGTATGCTAATGAAGGTAATATAACCTAACAACATGTGAATTATTGATGTAGGCATGTTTAAACAGAAAAATCAGCAAGGAATCACACCAGACCAATACACTCCACTGTTTGTTCACCAACAGGCAATTGGAACGTGGTGGTCACAAGAACACTCATTACCACTTTATTTGCTTGAAATGATTTTCGTTAGGTTATGCATGTCTCACCTGGTACATGAGTCATTTAGATTCCACATCATGTGACACTGCATGATGTCAATAAGCCATTTGTACTAGCATCAAATGAGCCACTTTTACACATCTATAGCTTCCTCTGAGCTTTTCAGACATTTGTGATAAATCATACAGCTTTGCCTCAATTATTTTGCTTAATCTGATTTATCAGAGTCATAGATAAGGGCCAGTTCAGTCTCTCCTTTACAACAATTCATGGAAGTGTAACTCTCCCGAAGGCAGTGAAGTTGCTCCCGATTGCCATGAGGCACATGGGGAATGAAACTAGCTCCTTTGTCTGGCACGGCTCTGGTTCCCAGGATGCCAAGGCAGTTGACTCAGCTGTATCATAAAATAAACATAGTCTGTCTATCTAGACAGTTTTATCACATCCATCATGATGCTCTCCTAACGTATTTAGAGAAAATTCATTTTGTACCACAGTAAAAACAGGATATATGTTCAATAATCATCAGTGTTAATTTTACTATTATTCCATTATCCTGTGAGATCTAATCATTCTGTCTGTACTTTCGGGTGAGTTGGCTCCATCTCTGTGATATCTGGGAACTACACTGCAGACAGGCTTTGTTTGCGTAAGGACTGTTGGGGCATACGGATTTTTACGGTCTCATCATGTCCTCACCAGGTTATATTGGTATGCATCATCACTGCATCGATACAGACAAAAGATTTCTTAGTACATGCTGCATCTAAAAAATCCCAACCACCACGCCGCAGCCAATCGTCAATGCACATTTCTGGACATTTCAGTGCTGCATTCAGTTCTGAGAGTGTTGAGTGGGCAGGGGAGAAAGCTGTCCCCTGGCTGGGGCCAACGGGGGAAACGAATCCCTGGATCGCTCCATCACCACCCCGTGCACAGGGGAATTCAGCCGCTCTCCTCAGAGAAAGCGGCGTCCTCCATGCCCAGATAAGCTTTGCAAAGCCACGGAGAAGAAAACAAGCCTTAACTGCGATAATTAAAATAGCTGCTTATTTCAGAAGAGTTATCACATTACTCTCGACGCAGGCAATTAATCTTACTGATAATAATGCATGGTAAACTGCTCCTCAGTTTCTCCAGAGCTCGCAAGAGAAACACACTAAGCCTTTTCCAGTCGTATTTATGAAGGAATATTTGGGGCTTTTGAGGAGGGAAGGAGTTGGGGGACAGCTGGGTGCTTATTTGCCGTGTTAAAACAGATAAGCACGCTACGAAAGATAACCCCTTTTTATTTATTGAACAAACACACTATGTGCCAGTTTGTACCATCAGCGAGCAGCAAGCCACCGCGGCAGCAACACCACGGGCATGCAGGTGTGCGCAGTCATGCAGGAGCACCGCTCGGGTCTGGTTTACCTTTTCCGGAGCTGGGAACTGCAGGTGATTTACTTCCAAAGGCGTGATCAAAGGAACTGTCTGAAAACCATCTTCGCTGGATGGCTGTTTGCTGGTCTTGTCGTTCAAATTACTCCCCAGCTTCACCATCCTCGGACCTTGCTTTCCAGACCTAAAGCCAGGGAGACGCCGGGCGTCACGAGGGGAGCGGGCAGGGGAGGGTTTGGCTCGGCGTCCCGGTTACCGGGGCGGTGACGCCGGGGTTCGCGGGCACCCGGCACCCGCCTTCTGCCTTCCCTTGCGCGGACAGACACCCCCCCGCCCCGAGCCCCGGCACGGCCGCTCCCACCGCCCCGGCACCGCGACGGCTGGCGGGCACGGGGCGCCCCTGCTGCTGGCCCCAGGGTGCTTTAGATCCCCCCTCCCCTTTTCCTTTTCGCAGCCCCCGTGAGGGTACAGCCACGCTCCCTTGCAAACCCCTCAGCCCGGGGGACCTGGGGATCCCCTCCTCCCAGCTCCCCCGGGGGCGGCGGGCCAAGGGGTCGCGCCGGGGGGGGGGGGGGGGGGGGGGGAGACGCCGGGGGCTGCGGGCACCCCCCCTGCGCCCCTCCCGCCGCCCGGAGCCCCTACTTACTGCAAACCACGCGGTCACCGGCGGCGGCTCGGCCCGGGCGCTGCGGCGGGGGGGGGGGGAGGGAGGGAGGGGCGGGGGCAGGCGTGAGGCGCGGGGGGCGGGGGGAGGTTTCCGCTAGCGTCCGCGCGCGGTGCTGAAGGGACAGCGCTGCGCCCTGCGCTCGGCTGCGGCTCCGCAAGCGCGACTGAGGGCGGGCGCGGGCGGCGGCTCCCCCTCCCGCCACCGCCCGCCCGCCCGCCGCGCGCGCGCACGCCCCGCGCGGCCTCGGGCACCCCCTGGCGTCCCCGCCGCGCACGGCCGCGCGCCCCGGCGGGCTGCGGCGCCCCCTGCAGGCGCCGCAGGGATCCCGGGTCGGTCGCCTCTCGCCGGTGCCCGCCCGAGCGGGTGCGGGCCGCCGGCCCTGCCGGGCTCCGTGCGGGACCGTCCTCCCGCCGCCGCCCCCGCCGCAGAGCCTGCCCCAAACCCGCTGCCGCCCACCAGCGTCCCCGGGCCCGCCGGGCCCTGCGGGGCGAGGCCGCAGCGCTCTGCCTGCAGGCGGAGGATGCTTCGGGACGACTCTAGCCCGATTTGTTTAGAAATACAGAACTGGCCTCCAGAGTTCGCAGCTTGGCATCTTGTTGTTGTCTACAAGATGGATGTTGTCTACCTCGACTTCAGCAAGGCTTTCGACACGGTCTCCCATGACATCCTCCTAGGGAAGCTCAGGAAGTGTGGGCTGGATGAGTGGTCGGTGAGGTGGATTGAGAACTGGCTGAATGGCAGAGCTCAGAGGGTTGTCATCAGCGGCGCTGAGTCTAGTTGGAGGCCGGTAACTAGTGGTGTCCCTCAGGGGTCAGTACTGGGCCCAGTCTGGTTCAACTTCTTCATCAATGACCTGGATGAAGAGTTAGAGTGCACCCTCAGCAAGTTTGCTGATGACACAAAACTGAGAGGAGTGGTGGATACACCGGCAGGCTGTGCTGCCATTCAGCGTGACCTGGACAGGCTGGAGAGTTGGGCAGAGAGGAACCTGATGAGGTTCAACAAGGGCAAGTGCAGGGTCCTGCAGCTGGGGAGGAACAACCCCATGCATCAGCACAGGCTTGGGGTGGACCTGCTGGAGAGCAGCTCTGTGGAGGGGGACCTGGATGTCCTGGGGGACGACAGGTTGACCATGAGCCACCAGTGTGCCCTGGCTGCCAAGAAGGCCAAAGGGATCCTGGAGTGCATTTAGTGTGGCCAGAGCTACTACCACCCCTCTACTCTGCCCTAGTGAGGCCCCATCTGGAGTCCTGTGTCCAGTTCTGGGCTCCCCAGTTCAAGAAAGATGAGCAACTACTGGAGAGAGTCCAGTGGAGGGCTAAAAAGACGATGAGGGGGCTGGAGCATCTGTCCTATGACGAAAGGCTGAGGGAGCTGGACTTGTTCAGCCTGGAGAAGAGAAGGCTGAGAGGGGACCTAATAAATGTTTACAAATATCTCAAGGGTGGGTGTCAGGAGGATGAGGCCAGACTCTTTTCAGTGGTGCCCAGCGACAGGACAAGGGGCAATGGGCACAAACTGAAGCAGAGGAAGTTCCGTCTGAACACAAGGAAGAACTTCTTCCCTCTGAGGGTGACAGAGCCCTGGAACAGGCTGCCCAGGGAGGTTGTGGAGTCTCCTTCTCTGGAGATCTTCAAGACCCGCCCAGACAAGGTCCTGTGCAGCCTGCTCTGGGTGACCCTGCTTCGGCAGGGGGGTTGGACTGGGTGACCCACAGAGGTCCCTTCCAACCCCTGCCATTCTGTGATTCTGTGATCTTTTGCAAGACCCAGATATGCTCCTAAAGGGCGTGGACTGAAGCCTTTCAGAGCTCACTGGTGAAAATCCATTCCCAGCCGTCCTTCGGCAGCGCGAGCGCCGAATGCTCGGGTTCGAGCCTGCCCGCAGTGCCACGGCTCAGTGTCCAGAGCAAGGAGTGCGGAGAGGCAGGCGGCAGAGGTGGGGCAGATAAAACTGCCTGCTACTAACGGCACCTCGCGTGGCCCAGTGACGAGCCTGTTTCCGACAGCTCCACCAGCTTTTAACGCTTGGATTGGCATTTTCTCTGTCACTGTTCCGCTTAAGGCCAAACTTCTGCAGCAAATTTCATCCAAGAGAGTTTTTCTGGTTTTAAGAATAAGGTTCTGCCATACAAAAAACCTGAACTTTGAATACACTTTTGCTCAGTGTTCAAAATTGTTCACAGGTAGCTTTTTTATGTTCTCAGAACCATCTGCAAAAAAAATCAACAACATCATAAGGTTTTGGGAGTGCACATTCAGGAAACTCAGGAAAGATTTCTTCAGCTGAGCAGCAGAGATCCCCCCAGATCCCACCCATCAGAGACACATTCGGCTCAAGACTCCACAAGATTTTCACTGTAGCTACAGCTCCAGGTTGCTGCAGACTGGACCAGGAGCAGACACCTACAAAGAGAGCTGGCAGGCTGCATCCCGCAGAAAAGGGAAGGTGTAGGACTTACACTCTCTACGTCTGAAGAAGCATGTAAAAACTCTCACTAAGGATGACTGATTAAATTACTACAGTATAATGTTTTAATATTGTAGCAACACCAGAAATCAACCATCTGTAGTAACACCAGAAATCAACCATCAATACCCATCGGGCTGGGATCTGTGCAAATGTATAGCAAGTTATAAAGCCAGCAAAGTCCTTTTCTTGTGCTCTGCGCAGAGGTGAATGTCACTAATATTTTGGCTCAGGATGATAATTAGGACCTGCAAAATGTGGAGGCTGTAAGAAAATCCAAAGCACATACTTTGCAAATGGTGACAGGAGCCCAGTCTCGTCCGAGACACTGCCCACCCTCCAGATCCTGAGCCAGAGTCCTCTGGCCAAAAGGGGCACTGGACCTGGCTCCTACCAGAGCATTTCGTATCATTCCTGTACAGCATCACCAGGGCTGCAGGAACCTCTGGAGACCACCCAGTGCAAACCCCCCGCCTAGAGCAGGGACAGCAACAGCAGGTTGCTCACGGCCGTGTCCAGCTGGGGTTTGAATATCTCCAAGGATGGAGACACCACAAATGCTCCGGTAAACCTGTTCCAGTGAGCAGCCACCCTCATAGTAAAATAGTTTTCTTATATTTAAATGAAATTTCCTGTGTTTCAGTTCGGGCCTGTTGCCCCTTGTCCTGTCACGGGGCACAGCTGAGAAGAGGCTGGCTCTGAGCCACCTGAGCCTTCTCCAGGCTGAACAATCCCGACTCTCTCAGCCTCTCCCCGTATGTCAGATGCTCCAAGCAAGAAAGTGCAACTGCAGCAACACTCTCCCCAACTTTCAATATTTTACAGATTATATCATCTGAAGTGATTTGACCATCCAAAGAGATTCACATACTCTATAATTATCTTCCGCTGAATGCATATATTTGCACTACTCTAGCTCTGCTGTCATCAAAACGGCTATTTTCAACTAAGGAGCTAGGAAATGTTATTGAAAAATGCAAAGGAAACATTGCATTGCAACTCCATAGAAATAGCATTGTGGTTTTCCACCTTTATCTGGTCATTACCAAGGGATGTGAGAGCTCTTTGTCGAAAAGCAAGGAGATGTCTTTCATAGCTTGCAAATGCATTCTGTGATCTGAAAACCAAATCATTTTCACGTACATCATCATTAGTAATGAATATCCTGCTAGCCAAAATACTACCTCAGCAACACCTAGGCAGATCCTCTGACTTAAGAGATGTCTTAAGCAACACTTCACAAACACAGTGATGTTAAATCTCCAGATTTACTTGTGCAAACCCATGGAAAGTCTGGTTACACAATGAAAAATAAGGTTACAACTAAGGTTATCTGCTTGCTCAGCATGTCTACTTGCAGAGTTCAACATATTCACTTTTGCTGGTTATACTTCAATACTCTGCAGAGTAACAGAGCTAAGGGACAAAGAAATCAATCCCATTCCTTCTTGTGCATTGCTACGACTGTAAAATACCTTTCCTGTAGCTGCAAATCTACTGACAACTGAACAGAACTAAATGCTGCTGGAGATACTCCATACAATCCAGAGAACGCAGCTCAGCGTTGCCAGCACTCGAGCACTGGCAGTGAGCAACACTTTTGCACTAGAAGACTTTTGGTTGTGAGTACCAGCAGCGAGAACCTGCCAAAAGTGAGTGGATGCTGCCCTTACCTTACGAGTTTTCAGGGTAGAAGCACATTTTAAGCGAGAATTTTGGCAGTGTGGTGCAGGGAGATGTGAGGAGACACGTTGAATCTCTCAAAGCCCTCCTTGGCGTTACATCAGGCAACTCCAATTCCTCCCTGAGACTGAACTAGCCCTGTAACTACCCAGGGTCACTATGCCCCATTTCAGTTTGAAAATACCTCTTTGCGAAATGCCTGTTTCAAAACCAGGTAAGCTACCAGGAGTAAATTTATGTAGCAGGATGCTCTATGGAAA
Organism: Opisthocomus hoazin; assembly: GCF_030867145.1. Lineage (NCBI taxonomy): Eukaryota > Metazoa > Chordata > Aves > Opisthocomiformes > Opisthocomidae > Opisthocomus > Opisthocomus hoazin. The sequence continues at coordinate 11,115,569 of NC_134435.1, forward strand.
AAATAGATGCCTAAAGTTGCCAGCAAGATCCTAAAACTGCACGTTCTCTAGGGACAACATCAAAGCAAACCCAACTGAATATGAGAAATCAGAGGGTAACACACAGATTGTCTTACGGAGCGAATACAGTCTGACATTTCCACCCACGCAGAGCAGCTCAGTGACTGGCAATGAGACAAAGCAGCAATGTGAGCAACATGAGACCCCAGAGGAATGCACAATATATTTCTTCTGTCAACAAAAATATATACCTCTTTTTATTATTTTAATAAGACTCCCACGATACATTATTTTCTATTGCCAGTTAAACAAATCAGAGCAGAATTACTGTTTTCATTATCAGTTTACACTTAAGATTATTGGCTGGCGTTAAGACGCATAATATTTGTGACAGGGCTTGGGTATAACATTTCACTGGATTGTAAATTCTGCAACTTGTAAACAAAATGTCAGTTACAGAATAGTTCAATCTCTACCCACTTCAAGCCTGAACATATAAATCTTCTTCTCTTCAATGTTAATGAATAAGACTTGCTTCTTGATCTATGAATTTCTTATGCTCATCTCTCATCATGTATTTCCTGCACATCATGCATTTTCCCCTATAGTGTTCTTGCTCATTATTATTTTTATTTGTTTACATATGTCAAAAGACTGGGATCAGGCTTTCAACGGAAGTATTTGAAAAGATGTGAACAGGCAATAGCAATTACTAGGAAGAGAAACAACAAAACTTCAAGGCACAAAGTGAGGAGAAAGTCTCAGGAAGTCAGATCGGTCACGGCAGTCAAGGTAGGGCAATCCTAGGAGGGACATCAGACACCTCAGACTCTTCCACCAAAAAATCAGGTTTGTTTCTCAAACATTCACATTAATTTCAAAATTAGCCTAACACAACAATGAAAACCAGTATAGAAGTTCAGGAGACATTTTAGGCCAAATCCAGCCCTGGTCTGAGTCCTGTGACTTCACAAATCTATACAGCCAGAATTCAGAGCTGTGTTTTCCTGGAGAAAACGCCATGATGTGGATGGAAATCAACATTCAGACAGAGCACATCAACATGGGAAGGAATCTCACCACAACCTCAACCTAACACCAAATGTGGGACTATTGCCACTAAAATGCTTGCCTTAGGGAACTGCGGACCCACAGATGTTGTGAAAGGACAAGTCTCTGCTCCCTGTCCATGCTCCAAACTGCTCCTCGCTGCTCATCCCCCGCTGATTTGCTCAGGCTGGGACAACAGAGTCAAGCAAGGAGGGCATTTCTGTTCTTTTCCTTGGGAGATCACTCACCTACAAATTAGCACCGTAGTCAGGAATTTTTACTCTACATGTAGTTAAAGGAATTTAAAATACTAAGGGATGTAAAAAGCAATCAGGTACATTTTAAGTTGGGGGTTAACTACTTGTAGTCATTGCTAGGAAGGATCTCATCCATTATACAGAATTACATCGGCGCCACTGAGTTCCTGTCACACACACATTAGCAACAAGAAAATAAGCACACAGCAGAACAGGAAAAAATGCCATGTTAGTTTATTATTCATTTCAAAATACAAGAGGTTACAAAGATTCTGGAAGAGAGAGAGCATTTGTCACTGCCTTAGTGAGCCTTGCTGCACAGCTCTTCTAATCTGCCTCCATTCTGTGTCTACGCAGGAATGCCTGGCATGCAATAAATTTTACACATTCCCAGCATGAACGTATTCTTGTCATGATCTCTGGGAGACTACACAAATCAGACATGTTCACAAGCAGCCCAGCAACATCCGCAGTTCAGCTGAACCGCTCGGATGAGACACACACATGGGTTCACAATTTAGAGAAAGGAGATCCTCTCATTAATATGTCCCATGCACACAGCACCGAAGAGGCAATAGAGCCCATTCTAAGAGGTGCCACAGTCAATGAGAGGTGAAAGTACTCAGCATCTTCCAGGAGGTACTCAGCCTCTCTCTGGATCAAGGAATACTCCCTTTTTCCTTAGGAGTCTCCATATTTTTTTTAACAAAATGAAACTGCACACATTGATTTTCCCTAGCTACAAGGCAGGCAGAATATTTCAAACATTATTTTTGTCTGCATCAGATCCAATGGCTGCAATGCTGTCACTAACAAGTGAACAACTTCCTGTGAATATTTGTTAAAAATTCACTGTGGCCTTAATACGCTTCAGTAAATTTTGCTCTTTTCCTCGTAAAGTAAGATTCCATTTAAGTGATAGGTTCCCCTGCTACTTCAATTTGCTGGAAAGCCTATAATGTTAAACTCATCAAAGTATGGCTGCTTTGTTTTTTATGCAAATTCCTATCATCATAGTTATGTAAGTGCTTATGCAATGTAAATATACATAATACACAAACCTACCCATGTCACTGAGAATTATTTACAAAAGCTATAAATCAAAGTCGCATCCTGTTTTGTTTTATATTTAAGAACCTAATGCACACATAAAATGTCACATATGCCCAAAATTTGCTTTCAGTCACTTACCCCCCAAAAAACCCCAAACTGAACTGCCTGCTAAAGGCTATTCTTTAGTCAGAGTCCATGCAAAATTGTATTAGAAGCTTTGAAGTTAAAACATGAACTTTGACTACCAGAGATGGCCCTAAAGACAAAGACATTTACTGGATGTAAATGTTCAGTGAAGACAAAGGTCACCTTATACTTTCCCGAAATCAGACCATGTTAGAAACTCCACATCCTGTTCTCAAGTTTTGGTTAAGAGTCGAGATCATTTCATGGAAGGAATTAGCAATGAAATATTATTAATTTTGGTGATTGATTACATTGTAATGGCCAAGTTATGATAACCTCACAGGCCATGGGACTGCAGAACCTCTGCTGTTAGGGCAGAGGGATGTGATTCATCACAACACCAGAGCAGATGGGGCACAAGCAGAAGAACTGCCTGACAAGCCAAGGCCCCAGTTTGCAGGAAATGGGACTTCATCTGAATTGGTGGCTTTGGTCCAAAGCAAGCAGGAAAGAAACTCTTTTGAAAATGCCCACAAACTGGAAATTCCCAGAAAGGTCACTTCAGAAACATCAAAACACATCCAAAATGCAATTGTCAAGTTCCCAAGCCTGCGGCCGACCAGTGCCGTAGTCTCTGGCAATAGCAGCAGCATCTACGAATGCCAGCTCCACACAGTAGCTGTGGGAGCTCCCAAGACCCTCTGGCTCCAGTGCAGCCTTGATGCTGAGGACTACCCCGGGAAGCCTGCCCAAAGTCACAGCTCCACGTCAGGGAGCTCCAGCAGTCCTGCTTCAGCCAAGCCTCTTAGCGCTTCCAGACATGGAAATCAAAGTGGTGTTCAAGCTCCCAGGACTGTCTCGCTTTTAGCTTTGCTGCAGGTTGGAAGTGGTAGCCCAAGATGACCGGCTGGCCTCTCAAGCCCCCAAGCCCCGGGCAGTCCTCAGTGCCAGTGAACAGACTACTCCAAGGCAGAGGAGGCTGCATTGCCTGGGCTGCCAAGAAGTGCTCCAGGAACCAGGACAGCTCAGTTTGGCAAGAACCCACCGAACGGGGTAACTTCAGTCAAAACACTTCAGGCCTCACAGATGTGCCTGTTCCAGCTAAACTTTGTTTTACCAGTAAATGTCTAACTAGCATGGAACAGCAATATAAAAAAACAAAGGCCTTACTCTCCATTGCTTAGCTTCATGTAGAGTCATTTGTATTTATGAAACCATGGTACTAAAGAACACTTACTCAGACCAACTCTAAGATCTCGAGACAGGCGGCTGACACTGTTATTTACAGATAATAAGAATTCAGCAGCTACTCTGTGTGCGCTTGACTGCTCCCTCCCACCTCTGTGCCACAAGGTACCTCCTCAGATCTCTTGGCAACTGTTCATAGGGTTGAGATGAAAAATTTTCAAACTTTTAGAATGAGCTAGAGTTTTTGTTTTATGTAGAAAGGTAAATCATGTACTGAGAACAAGGCAAAGCAAAGACAAAGCATGACCTCTACATTTGCACATCTGCTTCGGTTCACACTCCAAGTGAGATTTGTTATTAAAAACTTCAGGTAGCTGATACGCGTTTTGAAGAATGTGAAAGAACAACACTGCTTCCCAGGAACCACAGCGGGATGGTATGACACTTGCTTTTGGTTCTGCAGTGATGATTAAAGACTTCAGAGGAGGATCAGTTGTTTTCTGAATCTCAAGTATATGGTCTAGCGCCCTGAGGTTCCCTTATTTATTTCTCACTCCTTTTAACAAAGAGGGTTTAAATAAAGTTTTTCCTATATAAACTAACCCTTTTTTTTTTTTCCTTGTTGAAGATGTTACTTACTTGGATCATACAAGCATATTTAAATGTAACACAACAATTACTTGCTCTTCTGCAGTTTATGCTTAAACGGTCACATGAAGAAAAAAAAATAATGCATTACTACAGGGGTCTGAGCAGATGGTGATGGTATCTGTGTCAGCTGGTCTGGTTTGTATATCTTAAGCTAGGTTTTTCTCCAGACTCTTTTTTCAGCAGCTTAACTGCTCTGACCACCCTTGTTCACAACAGTACCTTTGAAATCTGGTCCCTACATTAACAAGCTAGACTTCATCACCCAAAGAGTTAGAAAATGAATATAAATCAGCATACATATTTTTGCCCCACTGCATTAGCTGTTCTGGCCCAAAGTGATTTGAAATGTAAGCCCTTTCAAAATACAGCCAACTGAAAGTTCTTGTCTATTAATAGATCCTAACCAACTAATTGTATCATCACCACCCCAGGGTTTCTGGGGAAGGGGATGCTGGCTCTTACTCGCAGTTTCACACACCTTGCAGGCTGAGAAGCACTGCTGCCCACCAGCCTCTGCTCTGGACACACACTGCATTCTGGAGTGAGCTGGAAGTGAGGCCAAAGCAGAACAGAGGCATGTCGGACAAGGGCTAAGACAAGTAGGCAAGAAGACAGATTTGCGGGGATTAATAAGGAAGACAGTAGTTATTTCTTTCTCTTGACTAGCAGGATGTTAAGAAGTATAAAGCCATATGGCAAGGCTGATGCTGCATAGGCCCTCCACCTCAAATCACAGCTGGATGAAAATGGAGCAGCACAGCACATAAAAGTCCAGGGGACTCCGTGTCCCCACCAAATCCAGCAAAGACGCTGAAGCTGGGCGATGCTGTGGCTAGACTATCACACCTCCCTGGTCCCTGAACACACAAAGGGGAAGCTACCATCCCTCCATTCCCACATGTGTACCAATAAAAGATCAAATCTGTTTCACAGGGCCTGAGCCTTCCCCTGCACCTTCTGGTCATTTACACACATGAAGTGGCTGCAGCAAGCAGGTGAAACACTATCTGGTAGCCCTGGCAGCTACTGACAACCACCCGTACAGACTTTTCAGACTGTAAGAGGTAAACGGGTAGTGATGACCTAGGGTCACATTTATTTTCTATAATTTCTTCCTTTTAAAATGATTTCGCATAGTCCCACAGAAAAAAAGGTCTATATTTATCCAAAGAATCTTAACGAGTTGGCTGAACTTCATTTAGAGATTTAGGCTAATGCATATCATCTATCCTGTAAAAGTAGCAATTATGCACCTGGAAGAAAAGCTTTGTTTCCAGGGCCCCTTAAGTCTGCGCCTGTAGAGCTACCAACTGCAGCTGTAGTTTAAAAGACAAGAAATATTACAGCAACAACTCTACAATTTAGAATCCAGGGATATAAACTAAATACTCTCCATGCAAACATTTCATTGATAGAACTGTGGGAACAGGGAGATAATCTCCCTTAGTACAAAAAAAAACCCAAAAATACATGTGACTCCAAACATGTATTTTGAAAATACCAAAGAACTATGACATTTTTGCTCTGCCAGAAAAATTATCACATCTTGATTGAATACTTTGCTTTCTCACTTCCTTTTCCAAGCTGAAATGTCAACTATTTTAAGTAAAATTGAAATATTACTGAACCACAAATCAGAAAAGAACCTTGATGCCACAGCTGTCATCAAAAAGTCACATTCCAGTTATACACTTGCAGTTTTACTATTAAGAAAACAAATTAAACCCTTCCAAATGTTTTGCTGCTTAATGGCACAATCACTAGCATGTTATTAAAGCTCAACACTCTGACATTCCAGCCATTATATCTGCAAACACTAAGACATTATGCAATGAGAAAACACTCCATTTATTGAAACCAAGGATGTCTAACTGTGACAGGTGAACGGTTTATCTACAGGAATGAAATCCATATATACACTATTTTTATGCAGTCTTCATGTTCCATTTACACAATTTGCTAGTCTGAAAGGGTTTAACAGTCAATCAAGAGTTCAAGTGTGAAAACTCGTAACAGAAGAAAATTACATTGTGTTATGGAAGTCAGCTAGATAAACAATACCTTCTGATTATGATGATATCATTATGTGCTTCACGATGAACAGTAAGACAGAAAACATTCACCTGGTTTCATATTCAAAGTACTTGCTGAGATTCATGTATAAATGGATGAAGGAACAGAAGGGTAATTGTGTATTATTTCGATATAATAAAGTCAAATTTATTCAAATCAGTAAGAAAAAAAGTGTTTCTTTATATCTTGTGTGGACTTCTGCCTTACTGAATTCGTGTTTGTTTACGATACTGACAAGCTACAAAAAAAACAGATACAAACACAGTCAAAGCTAAATGTGTCTCTATTCTTTTGCAAGAAAACTGTCACAATATTATGCTCATTAAAAAGCTTTTGAAAACTAATAGCTAAGTGAAACACTAGACTTAATGACTTGAAATAAATATCTTGCAACAGAGCTGTTTAAGCCACTGTAAAAACAAACTTGTTAAACAGTAGAAGCACAGATGCCAAACAAGCAAGAGAACCTCCGTCCACTGAAATCACCTGCAGTCTTGCCACCAACTTCAGTAAGAAGTGGATCAAAATAAAAACCTTCACTACTTTTATATTTCCTTTTGGATTGAATCTTCCTTTATCTTCTTGCTATACCCAGCCAAAGATGGATGACTCCTAGAGAAAAAAGATGACAGAAGTAAAATGGTGCATTCCCTTTATTATAAAAAAGTCAGACATCAGGTGTGACAAAGACTCTATTCACATTCTTCAGATTTTACTTTAGACCATAACCAAAGGATTTAGCTCAATAAAAAGGCAAAAATCCACCTCCCAGCCTTGGCAATGCACCAGCCCTCTCTGCTGAGAACAGAGCTATTCTGCTTCCCAAACATGACTGAAATCTTGAAAAACATTTGAGCTCAGTGTCAGTCATACTGAAGTATACAACTGGTACTTATTAATAACGTTAAACAATATCAGTGCGTCTTTTTATTATGATTATTTTGTTTATTTTAGCATTTAAGCCCGCTTGGCAATTAATGGGCTACATACATACCCTGTCCAGGTAGGATGCTTCATTCTGTGAACTTTGGTTCATATCATTGCCTGTGGGAGAACATTATGTGGAAGCACATCGTCATTATCAGTTACATTGAATCTAATTTTAATTGCAGGATCCAAGGATCAAATAGGTAGCATTAGACTTCAAATAGATTTTTGTTCTCACAAGAAAACTATTTATAGAGGCAATAAAATGTAGCATTAATTTTTTAGTTTTATTAATCTAGTAAAAAAAAAGATAAAAATGAACCCAGTTTGTTCAGATTTGTTGATCCATATCTAAATGTCTGCTAGAATTATTCCATTTGCTTCTTGTTTAATGAAAAATTCAGATGAATAGGAGACTTATCTCCTTGACTTGATGCTGTGCAAAATTTGCTAATTAGAAAGCAGGTATTTGAATTGATGGTTTTCACCTAAATAGAGCTTAATAGTAGATTCTCAATTAAAGCTCCTGAAAAATGAAGTACAGTTACAATTAAGGATAGAGCAAAAGCGGGGGAGGGGAGGGCGGTTTGGTCGGTTGGTTGGGCTGGGGTTTTTTTCAAGTCGCTGGAAATTACATAAAGATGATGCTGTCCTTCCAGATGACAAAAAGAAATAAGTATCTGAGAAGCGAATGGGCCCTGTCCATAAATTCAAGCTTGACAGAGCAGCACATTGCATATCCGTAACAAACAGAAAAGCAGATTAGCAGCCATTATGTTGAGATGGTAAATGCACCTAGGAGGAGATCTTCTGTATCAGCAGAATTCTTGACTTTGTACAATAATCAGAAATTTTGGAGGCAAACACATATTATAGATTTTTTTCTTGTATCTCATTTTCCTTTTTCTTAAAAGCAAGCAAATAAAAATCCTGGAAGACTTATTTTTTTCTTCAGTGACTGCTAAGTCCCACATATATACTAATAGGTGTGCACAAAATCTTCTGCAATGATCTAAGCTGCAGGAGAAAGTACGTGGAAGCTGCTACATCAAAACCTTGAGATCAGGCAGAGAAGCACGGTGTTACAACGGCTTCTGCAACAGGTGTTAGAGAGGGAAAAGTCCTGCGAAAGACACGCAGCCCCTCCACCAAACCTCTCCTGGCTAGGATGAGTTCAGGAGGAAGGGTACCTCAGCCCTGAGGAATGCTGACTTTTCACAGGTGCTCTCTTGTATAGGCATTAGTCAGATATAGTGTTACAGTTGCAAATAATTACTCTCATTACCACAAACAAATGAACAATAATATGGATGAACTCTGCACTGTATAGAGAAGTAGATAGCATTTTAATTGATGACGAAGATAAGGAAATAAGGATTATCAGAGCCGAGAAACAGTTTCCATCTGAGGAGAGATTTAGTAGACTGGAACTTCTCAGCTTCAGCAACAGAGAACTAAATGGAAATACGACAGAGGCCAATGGAATCACGATCGGTATAAAGAACATGAATAGCACATAATTAATACCCAGCACCTCATAATAACAGAATTAATCAGAAATTGGTTTTAAAGCAAACAGAAGAAGTGCTTTTCCCCATAATGCAGAATATTTGCAGAGTATGTTGTTGCAGCATCTTGTGGAATTTCTTCTGCTGTTCCAGTAACACCCGCTGTAGTTCGCAGCAGACATCCATTGGGGTAGACAGATTTCTGTTTTGACTGAGAATTGCACTTCTTTTGTTCTCATGAAGAAGATTTTTGAGGGAGTATTTTCTTGTCGTGGAAATCTAATCAGTATGCAACATAAAACGTTCTACAAAAATAAGATACTGGCAACAACAGACATACATTTTGGTATATACTCTAACATGCCTGCACATGGAAAACTTCCATCAACACAAATGTAAGTCAGGCAGAAGTGCTGCAGGTGAATATGCCATTTTTTAACTTGCCTAGTAACTCTTCATGGATTAGTATATTCTTTTTTCCTAAAAACTCATCAGACTGTGAGGCCAGAAGTTCCAATTACATTTGTAAGCATACACTGTATTATCTTAAATTGTGCAGCAACTACAATGTCTCTAATTGAAGTTGTCTCAATGCAGAGCACCAGTTTTAATTCCTGAGTCATTTTCCAGTAATGAAATAGCTGTATTCAGGACACAGTGTGAGAACATGTTCGATGGTTATATTGTGTTACAGCTACCTTTGGGAAGAATCTGATTTATTTACTTGTCTGCATGAAACCAACCACTATTTTTCTACGTGAAAAAATAAATTATTATTCACAGAAGTACTGCCTTAGACCCATCTGTGAATAATAGTTTAATTACTTATTTCATGTGTTCAGAAAAACTTGCAAGTATTTTATGTTCATATCTTTAATGTTAGACTGCAGAAAACACTTCTGCCATCATTTCACCAAATTAACACATAGAAGACCCTCGATGAAATGCAAGAGTTTTTCAGATATGGCTACAAGTGTCTAAATCATGCAATGAATTCCGTAACTTATGATTTGTAAAACCTACTACTCAAACAGCTGAATGGACCTTACACCTCGGTATCTTAAGTCAAAGCACTTGCATTAGTAATTTGTCTTCTCTAGTAAAATAAAACTTTATCAGTTCATTGCCTACCTTCTCCATTAAACTGACTGCAAGTCGAGAGTCGACTTCTGAACTTTTCATTTTCTTCAAGCATCTTTGAAATTACTTTCCAGACCTTAAGCCAGACTTTGGACTGAAAGATAAAACTGAAATTTCTTGGTGAAGCATACAAAAATTTGCATTAAAACATCTATAGGGCAGAACTCTGAACTCTCCAGCATGACTATGAAGTTCAGCTGGGTTTTTTTGTTGAGGATTGGGAAGGGGGAGATGTGGAGGAGGGATATACACGTGGGATATACTGCAAGAATCACCTCTATTTAAAAGTAAAAAATTACGGATTACTCCACGATTTTGCATACGAGATATCCTTCTCCTTTCTTGCCTACAACTCTTGTTTATCCAGGACTTGTGAAGTGCCCTTCTAGATAAGAAGAGCTTATGAAAACGTGTGTAGAGCCATTAAACTCTCTTCAGTCATCCAGAATGGGGTAAAAAAAAGATTTCTTGTTTTTGCAGGATGAAAAGCTTTCCCATGTAATCCCTCAACAGCAGCATAATTCAGACTCCATTCTCAGAGTCCAGAATAGCAACGGCCTTGCCTATTTCATATCAAAACCATATCAACCTGTTTTACAGATATTGATGACCTTTATTTCAGAGGCAAAAAGCTCCGTCTACCGTGGGCACATTTCAAACTTCTGCGCTGAAAATATTAAATTGGAACTGTTGACAAAGGCAATCGGACAGAGAGGCAGCCTAACAAATATAAATGGCTGTTAACATGCTAACGTTATGAGTTTTGCTGGACCCCATCTGTGAAACTAGTTTAAATCTAAAGATAATTCCTTTCTCATGGACATTTATTGCTAAAACATAATACATATTCCTCATTCATTTTGAAGACTATTTAATGTACTAGAAGAATGATATTATAGTATGTTATTAGCTGTTCCTCTGAAGTCAGTAGTATTGTGCTGGGTTTTGAATCAAGTATCTGTGACATTACCATATTATGGTCTAGCTGATTACTTGTACTTCACACATTACAAAATCTTACAATGAGTTACTGTTTTAATAAATGTGCCTTTTAAAATTTCAAGCGTTTGTTGAACTACTGAACAGGAACAGAAATGCATTTGTGAAACAGAAAGCAATTTCGTATTGCTACTAGTATGCTGTTAATACCTCTGATTCTTGCCTTCGCTTATTTGTAACCTGTGGGATTTCTTTGCTTAAAACATGAGCAGAAGAGGAGCTGCAGAGATTTCCCTGCTGGGTTTCACCCAGCAAGGTGTGCAGCACCCTGGCCCCAATCCAGGAAAGCATTTCAGTACAGGCTTTAAGTCAACAGCATATTCTCATTTTTCAAGGTAAGCACACGCTTAAGTGCTTTATTGAATGAGAGCCAGAATTTTGAAGCCTCCAGAGAGGGAAAATAGTACCATTTTTCTTTTCCCTAAGTAAGATTTTTGGTAACAGACTACAAATTCAATCTTTTAATCTCCCTCATGCTCTCACATAGACATACACAGAACAAGCAGGAAGCAATTTTCTCAGATGCAAAGGCAGCTAATTCAGCTCCCACACTTCATACCTTTTGCTTCTTTCGTTTAATTACTTTACCAACATTTCTTGAAGGGAAGGGAAAGTCAAAGGTGTCAGCCTTAGCCTCTTGAAGGTTCCCTAGGAAGAGAGTGCAGAAAGCATATTTGGGGTGTTTACAATGTATTTCTGAGGAAGTTGTAGATCTTCCAGAGGGATATTTATTTCTGGTCCCAGCAGGTTACAGGATATCAGTGCATAGTACTATCGCCTTGCTTATTTTCTCCATTATAACCATGGGACACGTGGGTGCCTCACAAACTCCACAAAACAGATTTCAAAACCATACAGCAACTAAAAATTAAGACAACAGGCTTCTGGGCAATATAAATTATCTTTTGAGTCCATCTTTTCCCTCTTGCTATGGCAGCTGCTAAAATTCTGCCTGAGCTCAAAGAGGAAATGGTGAGTAGACCGAGGCAAGAATCCAGACAAATCATCTCTGCTAGCACTAGAAACCAGAAGCAAGAAGGGCAGGTTGGTCTTGTGGGCTCAAGACGCACATCGCCACAAGGAGGAAGGACTCGGGTGAGTTCCCAGCAGGGTGAGGAGGGTGGATTTCCGAGGAGCTGCTGGACAGGCTGGCATGGCGTGCAGCTGAGCGAAAGGGTGACCTGTGTGGGGATGCTGAACGTGGCCACAGCCGTGGGCTCGTCCCCTGCCGCAGCAGGACTTTGGGCAAACCAGCCCCCTCCGGGCCACCACAGCCCCGCCACCGGATACCCCAGGCAGCCACATCACCGGAGCAAGGCTTCCAGTTCCCAACAGTCACCAGCTGCCTCTGAGCCGCAGGCTGGCATCGCTTAGATAATAACCCAGCAGAACTGGTACTTTTAATTACAGACTAATGTAACATTTCACTTTGTCATCTTTGGAAAAATGGCTTTTAGGAGGAGGAAAAAAATACAAGAAAATGAAAACATCTTCAGAGCAACAAGTTCATAAAATTCAGGACCACCCTATCTGTGTCACCCATCGTTTCCAGCTCACACCCCGGCTTGTCCTCCGGGAACCAGGTCACGTTTCTCCATCTTCACTCCACTCCATCTTGTGCAGCAGAGCTGTGTTTCATAACAGATCATGACCAGTGGAAAACCGCCTAATCTTTTTTGTTTTCTTTTATAAAAAAAGGCACCCACACCCATGCCCGTCCCAACTTCCTTTGGTCCCAGCCACAAAGAAAGAAAATTAAGAAACATCTTTGGGCTGCTGCAGCGAGGAGGGAGCCAGCAGCACAGCGGCTCTTCGGTCGGGAGGGCATCTCCTGAGAAGGGGTGGAAGGGTTACAGAGCAGCCCTGCCAGACGCAGCTCACAGCTGGCCTCACTGCTACCACAGACGCGGGAAGGCCGCGCCGCAGGCAGCCACCTCGCCTTACAGGGTGGAGACGCTGCAGCTCAACAGTGACAGAGTTTGGGGCGAAAATACTTCAGTCAGTTTTTCAGTCATCTGAGTTTAATGCCGTGTTCCACTTTCTGCCTAAACACGCAGACCGACCGTACCGGGGGCACGGTAACAACAACCCAGTGCCGCGTTCACCCCTCAGCGCGCACGGCCTGACCGAGAGGGCATCAGCAACCGCGGGGAAATGGCTTCCCGCCAGGAGACGTGGCGGGGGGCTCCAGCTCAGCCCTGCGCCCTCCCGCGCCCAGGGCCCGCGGGGCGCAGCCACACGCACCGCCACGGCGCCTGGCAGGCCTCGTCCCGCCGCAGCTCCGCGCCGCCTGCGCCCTCTCACCGGCGGCGGGCGGCCCGCGGCCGGCCTGGTCCCGCGGCGCGGCCCTCGGCGCCCCGGGCTCCCCCGCGGGGCCGGGCCGGCCCGGCCCCGCCCGCCGCCGGCCGCCGCCGTAGCGGATGACGGAGCCGCAGCGGTGGGAGCCGAAGCTGTTGACGTAGACGAGCGGCAGGCGCGGGCTGCCCCGGCCCCGGGCGGCCTCCATCGCGGGGCGCGGGCGGGCGCCGGCGGCGCAGGGCCTGAGGGGAGGCGGGCGGGGGCGCGGCGTGCGCAGGGGAGCTGCCCCGTGTCCCGGCGGGGCGGTGAGGGGGGCAGAGCCGTTCTCTGAGCCCGGCGCAGTGGCAGCGGGCCCTTTGGCCAGCGTTAGTTCGGGTTTAACACAAAACCTGCCGTCTGCAGGCATGCGTTGACAGATGTCATGCGCGTTATTGATAAAGCGACACAGGGGACTCCGGTCTGAAGGCAGCGACGTGTGGTCTGTCTCTGCCGCGGGCAAGGAACGAGCGGCCTCTCTGACACTTGTTGCTGTGCTGATACAAGGAGTTTTCACACCGGTGCTCCCGGCAGCTCACCGCCAGCGCACGCGTGGGCGGCTGCGGCCGCCTGCGCAACAGGGGCCGTGAAACTGCTTCGAACACCCGCGGTCACTGTGTCCTTCAGGCAGCAGCAAGCGTGCAGCTGCGCTGTGTGACACCCGGAGGACGCCTGTCTTGGCCGGGAGGCCTTCCCGTGAAGGTGCTGCTCTCAGGAGACGTGTCCTTCCCGTGAAGGTGCTGCTCTCAGGAGACGTGTCCCGCTGCAGCAGCGACTGGGGCCTCTCAAACTGCTCAGGAGCGCAAGTCCCATCGGTTTTTGCTTTGGCGCTCAAATTCTGCTCCGTATTATTCCCCAGAGCTTCAGCACACTTCGCTGCTCAGAGGAGGGGAAGCGTTACGAATTAGAAGGAATAAATTCTGCAGAAAGACTTCTTTTTTACTGTTGTAGCAGCCCCAGCAATATGAGCGGCGCTGACAACTCGTCGCTCTGGCGCACGGATCTGGAAAGACCCCGGAGCAAACCGGGGCCTTCCCCCAGCCTTCGGAGGAGGCGGGGAGGCCCGGAGGCCGTCGGGGCCGGGGCCGCTGTCCTGTCCTCGCTGTCCCCGGGGCCAGGCCGCCGTCCTCTCGCCGCTGTCGCCGGGGCTGGGCCGGGTGCGCTGCGGCGGGCCGCCGCCAGGTGGCAGGCTTACCTGCGGAACGGGCCGCGGCCGGGCGGGGCGGGGGGCCGGGCCGGGACGAGCCCACCGCCCTCGCCTGCGAAGCGTCCCAGGGTTTGGCGGTATTTCCTACGCCGTTAGCAAAAGGTGTTTTGTGTGCGCGGTTCACAGAATCCCAGCATGGTCGGGGGTGGAAGGGACCTCTGTGGGTCACCCAGTCCAACCCCCCTACCGAAGCAGGGTCACCCAGAGCAGGCTGCACAGGGCCTTGTCTGGGCGGGTCTTGAATATCTCCAGAGAAGGAGACTCCACAGCCTCCCTGGGCAGCCTGTTCCAGGGCTCTGTCACCCTCAGAGGGAAGAAGTTCTTCCTCATGTTCAGCTGGAACTTCCTCTGCTTCAGTTTGTGCCCACTGCCCCTTGTCCTGTCGCTGGGCACTACTGAAAAGAGTCTGGCCCCATCCTCCTGACACCCACCCTTAAGATATTTATAAGCATTTATAAGGTCCCCTCTCAGCCTTCTCTTCTCCAGGCTGAACAAGCCCAGCTCCCTCAGCCTTTCCTCATAGGACAGATGCTCCAGTCCCCTCATCATCTTTGTAGCCCTCCGCTGGACTCTCTCCGGTAGCTCCTCAACACACTCCTTTTGCTGAAATGCACGAGACTCGGTCCACACCACAAAATAACGCCGAACACACGCGCACAAACCTCAACAGCACCGTTCTCCCCCCGTGACTGTCCTCGCACCATGCGTGACCGCTTGCCGCTGTGTCTTCCTGACCAGGAGCTCCCTTTGCCAACTGGCAGGCTGCTTCCTTCGTACGGCCCCATCAGGGCTGCCACATCAGGGCCTTTCCTCAGCATCTGTATTTACGGGATATGCTTCTGCCCTGCTAATATCAATACACAGGCCCTGGGTGGCATGTTTTGTCCACTTTTCCCAACAGCACATTGCCACGACTTCGACTTCAAATGCAAATTCAGCTCAGAGCCCTTTTAGTATGGGTTGCTACTGGCAAAAATCAATGCCACCTAAAATCTGTGAGCAACCTGCGGAACTGAAAAATTCAGCTATTTCAGCTGCACGCTGGTCTTCATCCTCCGTCCCACACGTGTGAACTGACTGCCAGCTAGCCACTACCTCTGTGTTTGTCACTTTGAACAAACATCTGTTTTCCACCACATCTTCAACTTCGTTAAAAATAGACCAGATTCTAGCTTTCAGTCCGCACCTCATCATGCCATTTGTTTTGTATTCAAATGTCAGCTTCTCCATCTCAGAACTTGCATTGTTTCCTGAATTCTGTTGTTTCAGATTTACTTTGGTCAAGCATGCGTCGTCTTCTATTAACCCTGAATATTGTTTTAAAACGAGGTAGGTTTTGGTGGTAGCATGCCTACAGCTTACGCCAAGCAGAAGGAAGGAAGGAAGGGGCCGACGGGACATCACGGCACGCACGCTTAGTGATTCCCTGATTCCCCAGTGATTCCCTGCAAAAAGGAAACTCCTTCTGCTGTTGGAGGTTTGCTTTTCTATGAGGACTCTTTACAATGGAGTCAACAAAGTGCTCACATGATTCAACACAATTCGGGCAAGGCAGATTGCTTACTAAGTATTACATTGTCTTGATCAACTGCAAATTGTGACTACATCTGCAACACGAATCTTAACACTGTTAACAGGGATTTTTTACGTGAAAAGTATGCTAATTCTGACAACAACTACAGTCAAACCTTGTCAATTATACCCTCAGCAGTAGCACAAACAATTACTGTATCTCCTTCATTTTCACAGAATATGTAATGAGTCGCTGGAGTGAGGTATTTTACTGGAATGTGGTTACTTTACAGAATACACTGGGGATCATTTATTAGTATAACTAGGAATGATTATAAAAACAAAACTCACCACTTCTGGTAAATCGAAGCAATGCATTGTGCCTTCAGTTTTTGCTTACTTGTAAAATTTCGTAATTTACAATGGATCTCACAGTTAATTATGTAAGCAACAACAGAGTGCAGCAGAGAGATAAAATGGCCAGCTGCCATTTTAACACACCTGCATTTCATATTAATGAACCTGCATATCTCGGATTGCTTTACAAACCATACATGTGGGAATCACTTCGTCCACCCCACATAAAGAGAGGCATATTTTCCCATTTCTCCATGCTGCGCATAAAAATATTTAGCAGACTATAAACTAAGTTTGTTACATAAAAGCCCGAGCCTCCCCTTGAGAGATTTTGAAATCACTGAGAAGATCCATAGACTTTACAATCAAAACCCAAGTCAATGAGACTGAAAGCTTTGGCTTAGAAGAACTTCGTGTTACAGTATTTAAATAGAGATTGCCCATCTGAAATAAAACTATGGGGGAACTCAAAAAGGCAAAATGATCACTGAAAACAACACAGAATTAAACAGCCTTATTTCTGGGAAAGATTTGTAGTCTAGTCAATACAGCAAAAGGCAGGCAAGGACTTGTTTCTCCAATTCATTTTTCCACACAAATGTGCAAGTTATTGGTATTTAATGATGGCGTCCTTTGTTTGCAAATCAGAGAGAGTAAAACTTCACCTTGGCTCTTTCAAATTTCAGTCTGCAGGGACTATGGTATTGAATGTTACTACTGTTATGCTGGGGAATGAGCAGCTAGACCCTACGTGAACACACAGATGGGGAAGTTTGGTCCTACCTGCGATAAGTTTCCAGATACCGTTTTCTCATATCCTGGAAGAATACTAGTTTGGCACAGGATATAAAAAGCAAAAATTCCCCAAATCATCCTCAGATTCAGCAGTAACGTAGGTCTTCCAAGACCTTCTGTCCAAGCACAGAAAGCTCACATGTTCTTAGCCTCTCTTCTGGAATCTAACATGACCTCAGGCCAAAGTGTACCTGCAGGTCAACATACATACATCTGTCTGCGTAGGAGACAGTCCTATTTAACTACAGTCCAAATACCACTGACCATACTCATTCCTCAGCAGTAAGTCCACTTTGCAATGGCACTAGGGTCTTCACAGAACTGTTCCAGAACCTGAACACTCCTTCCCTCCCTGTCCCCAGACATAAGGATGCTGCCAGAAAAGGAACAGAGCAGGGCTTCTGTCTCGAAGGATTGCTAGCTCTGCAGAGAAAACTGAAGCAGTTACTGCTTTGTTCTGCCATCACATTCCTCCAAAGACATCCATCCCCCTGCAAAAGCAACCCTTGAGCAAATTTTCTTGCCACTGACTGAAGAGCTGAGTTGATTCTGCCAGTGTGCACAGAGCAACATCTGCCTGTTAACAGCTGGCCTGCTGAAGCAAAGCTGGGGGCTACTGCCTGCTGCTTACAATAAGAACGTTCCTCAAAAACCTAAAAAAAAATTAAAAAAATCGCATTTAACTCACTGAAAAAAAATTCAGAAACACTTGGCATGAACGTACTCCATACACAAACCAGTACTGGGCATGTGCTTAAAGCGACAAGAACTGTCTTGAAAAATGACACTTTGCTAAATTGACGACTTAATGCTTTCACATGCATAGCAAGGCATAAACAATCACTAAGCAAACGGACCCTGGCTCATGAGTCAGCAGCAGTGGGAGATGGTGATTTAGACTGAGCAAACATTTTCTCAAACGTTGGGTTGGAAGAGGTTGGCAGAGACTTTTTTTTTTTTAAATGCATTGCTCTATGTGTAGATTGCTACCCTTCCACAGATTACAAAACTGTGTGAAGAGTCGCTAAGGCACACAGCGTGTGTCAACTACCTCTACGCTGTCAGTCTGCCATTTAAGTAAAATCAACGTTCTTTACTCACATGAAAAGCAAAGCAACTCACCCTGCTATACAGTTTTGGAATAAAAAAGATGCCACATAGCTGAGCAATAAAACTAAGTCCACTTTAAACATTAAGATTAATGCAAAACCAAAAATGTGTTCTCACAGTTACCCTTTACCTGCATTGTGTCCAGAGGATTTAATCTCAGCTTTCGTGACTCACCAAAATTAAATTTCAGGAAGAAAAACACAATCAAACACAGACCTTACATATTTCCGTATTTATACATACAAGAAGGACAGACAACTTTTGCCTAGCAAATTTTGTGAAGGAACCTTAACAGAATAGCACCACTCTATGGTATCTCAAGCTCCATACACAAGGCGACTGAGGCAGCTTCCCTTAGTGATAAATTCAAATAAATTAAGATTTAGTATCAAATTGTCTCTCTGACAAGCCCTACAAAAAGTTAGCAAATTGTAGTTCATGTGTCATGAAAACAGGTGATATCCGACAGCATTAATCAGAGCATCACATTTCAGACTGACTTTCTCCCCATCTTAAACGGGGAGTTCAGTAATGTGTTTCGAGCACCAATTCAATCCCTCTGCCTGCTTCAATTTCTATGACTGGAAAGACAGCTGCAAGTATATTCTTATCCCAGAGGCTGTTTTTCATACTGACAGACTGAATCAGCTTATTTTACACAGAGGAAGAGATGTCAGTGTTTCTTCCTCATCTGTCCTTTCTGAGGCCATTATTTGCCTCTGATTTCCTGTAGGCAAGCAATGTGCATTTTGGACTGTGGCTGAGCAGGCTTTCATAGCACTAAACAGCAGTTGGAGAATCAGGACAGACAGCAGAAACTGTCCAACAACAACATGACAGCTAAGAGACTCTCTTTAAAATGTACCTTAGCCTTTAAATCTATACTAGATGGGTTATATCCATCTCCACCCAAGTGGAGTTTCTTCACTGATGTGGAACGTAGCAGCTCATTTAGTGAAAGTAGCACCCAAGAGAAAGCTGGTGGCTGACTGTGCTCGACGAGCAGTTTGCGCTGAAAGAAAATAGTTGAGATTCATGTACTGTGGAAATTCTGAAATTCCACCCAGCAGCCATACTTCCATCTTCTGGAGTCTGCCTGTAGCACTTACAGTTTCAGGACAAACCAAAACCCGAAAGGGATTAGTTATATCATTTTTCCTAGAAAGTTACTTCTCAGCAATTCAGAATCAGCCAAGGCCATCGCTACCAAGAGTGAGCTATTTTTAGTTTTGAACACTCCAGACTTTTGAGGTGAATTTTTTAGATTCTGCCTATGTAGGAAAATTTCATTTATTAAACATTCAACAAAGTATTTTGCAATCCTCAGAACAGGAGAATTTTAGAATGAATACACACAACTCCAGCTATAATTCATGTATGCTGTATCTTGATAAACGCCTCAAAGTTCATATCATTTTAAGTTTAAAATCAGTCAGGGAATGCCTTGTTTCTGAAGGATATCACTAGTTCCACCACCATGGCATCAAAGGACTTGCACTCCCCATATTCCAGGACCAAATTTCAAGCCTATCATACTGGTTAAAAAACCTTACCAGATAAACCACTGATAAACACATGCTTTCTAAAAGACCATTTGCACTTAAAAACAATGTCAAGGACTTACCACATTGGGAGAGGCTGAACTATGACTATTTCCTAACAATACCAATGCAGAGAACGGAGAGATAACGCTTCCGTTACCAGTCAAGTCACACACTAAAATCTGGTCAACACTGTACGGTGCAGTTTGGCTGGCACAGAACACAGCACTGAGGAATTCACTATTCGCTGGGCAGGCAACCCACCTCGAGCCTCTGTATTTTTGATCCAAAGCGTAGCAACACTTTCTGTTTATTTTTAAATATCCATTTTAAGGGATTGGAAGTATACGCACTGAGTCACCAGAGAAACTTTTCATTCTTGTTAAAAACCAGTTTATAATGGCATTAGCTTCTAAGCTTGCATCGTCTGAAGCCAATGGGAATTGCAGCAATTAGCAACGTGCAGAACTAATCCCATTACAGTTCAGTGCTGTAAGATCTGCATTTCCTGAAGCACCCACAGAAAAAAACGATACTCGACATCTATTTAACATTTACACCACCATTCCTTAGATGATGGCACAAGAGATTAGCAGCTCCGATGCCAACAGCAAAGTGCTGGTCAGTGCAGCAGTTTGATTCCTACTGCAGTACTGTATTTTGGGCTTTTTCTCACAAGGTACATGTGCATATTCCAACTCCTGGTTCCACTTAGCAGAGCTACTTCCAGACCAGTCAGAATTATACTTCATTGAAGCTTAACTCTTTGTATCAAAATAAGAAATCCAACAAAGTTCGGGGAATTCCTAGCTACTGAGGATGCAAAACTCTCGAATCCTTTATGCTTGGTTCCTGCTGAATAGTCCTTGGAAGCGCAGACACATGAAGTTGTAACAGTTCATGACACTTTTTAGACATTTCAAGTTCAGGTATTTTAAATCAAAGGCTGACACTAGCAAGCTCTTTAAAATGCCAGACTTTTTCCTTTCGTTAGTATCAGATCACAATCATGAGACAATTAAAAAAGAATCCTTGTCTGTCCACACCTTGCTTGGCTCTGCTCTGGCCCTGGTCTGGTTATCTTTCTGCCCCAGCTGCACAGTGGTTTCTGGCTCACATGATGCATTACACACGCCTCAGTGGTATTCCTCTCCTTTAACACGCCACCTGCCCAGTTAGCTTGATTTCGCAGCTGTGTATTGGTTTCCATCTTTGTCCTGATGAATTAGCCACAGAGAGCACTAAGCAGAAACAAGTGATCAAACTACAATTCTTTGGCTAGGTTGACATGCTTAAGGCTGTGCAAAAAAATAGAAACGGCAGTGCTGAAACTGCTGAAAGGCCGTTCCAAGCTACACACAATTTCTAACAAATACTCAACAAGCACCAAATTCACAAAATTAAGCAGTTAGCATTCAACATTCTCAAAAGACGGCTTGTGTCCAAATGTTGCAAGAAGGGTTCTTCGTACACCCCGATTCAACAGAGAGCAGTTCTACAGTCCTCTAGACATTGCCCTTTCCATTTCTGCAGCATTGCACGTTGATTTGGTACCAGTTTAACCCAGTGTTCAGGGTACTCGGCATCTCTCAAGTGGTTATGCCCTCCCTCACACACCCCCTACAAAACCATGCTCTACGTTTTGACCAGAACAGGACGACAGAATTTAGCCTAAAGCACTTTACACCTCATATAGCCAGACATGTGCCATACACTTCATCAAAATCGCTTCCCCAGGCTCCATGAGCTTCAGCCACAAAGGAACATGTTTCTACAGAAAGCTTAAAATAAAAAGGTTAAGAAGAAACACTGAGTTAAAAGTTTTATTCATTCAACATCTCACATTACAAATATTTAAAAATTATATGCATACTGGTATAAATAGTCATTTGCAAACTATTTAATAACATTAATTTTCACTAGCACTTCAACAAATGAACTCTTTAAAAAAAGTAACTTGTGTTATATAACTTAGAGAAGAACATACAAAAATATGAACTTAAACGTGAAAATGACTTTAATAAAAAATGAATTACCCTTATTTAAAATGCTATAATAAATACTACAACCTCCCCATACACAGTAAAAACTATATGGAAATTCAGCCAAGTAGTACAATTAACTGACATACTTAAATAACTTTTCCTTCTGATAATATGAGCAATACATTGGGGGGAAAAAAACATATTAGGGATTAGTAAAAACTAGACACCCACTTGCTAAAAGTTTCACTTCCAAAAAATATAACAAAAAAATCTGATGAAAATTATAAAAACTAATTATATTTTAAAATTTAAAAATATAAAAAATAAAACAGTTGAATACAATATTGTCCCAATTCTTACAATGCTATCACAGTAGCTTTAAAATAAGATAATAAAATAAAGCAAATGACCAAAACCTTTTATTCCATTTTTTTTAAAAATAATCTCAAATTTACATTAGTAGAAAGATTGATTTCTGATTCTTTTCTTTAGAAACACCAGCAAGAAAGAGGATTTACTAGAACAGTAGAAAATGACATTTTTAAATGTCTGCAATTAAAAACAAAGAATTACACTGCAAAGATCTTCCAGAAGTCTGAAATAGGTATTGCACATAACTTGAAGTTAACTTGCCACAATTCATCACATTCAAGTTTTAAATCACCTTTTAACAGAAGGCTTTAACTCTTCAAAAACAAAAGGGGTGAATTATCAAGTCTTTCCAACAGCATCCTTATAAAACGCTAAATTCATTCACTGCAAGTTTTAAATTTGCATTCTGCAGAGGTCTGTGTATGGAGAAGTATATACTATACCAAAAAGCACGGGGCCGTGGGGTTCCTTTACATATAAAATAACCAGAAACACTTTATTTTACATTGCAAAAATAACCATGTAATTACTCTGTAACTACATTGTAAATACATGGCCAGTGCCATGCTAGTGTGATAAAACTACATGCTTATTAACCCCTTTGCAAATTGAAGTGATACCCTAAGACTGGTAACCTAACTACATGTTCATTATGCTTGGAGCTACATGGTAACCCCAACTACAAATCCCATGTAATCACTATTTAAGTACAGAGTAATGTATGTAATTGTTTATGCCCTGTAAATCGAAGTGTAACCAAATAATCTGTAAACACGCTTGTCACACAATCACAAGTGAATATTAGTAGAATAACAATTTCTTACATTAGTCATGCATACTAACATTACATGCCTGCCACTTAGCAGGCTCTCTTTGATTCTTTAAATATAATTTAAAAGAGCAGACACATTTCTGCATCAAACACCTAACATCAATTTTTTATTAATATTAAAAATGGCTAAACATTCACCAAAAATGTCTGCGTTTGTGTATAATTTTTAAAAACTTAGTAAGAAGCAGTAGACAATTGTGATGTTTCTTTACTTTTAAATTTCTACACTATATTTATGCATTTAAATTTCATGGGTCTAAAGACAGTGTCATTTGTCACTTTCATGCTTTTCTTCTTTAATTCTCAACTTTACATATACTATTTCTTAAATTATATGTACACCAAATACCTGGTGCTGGGCTAAGATGTTTAAGCAACATGCTTTCTTTTCTCTGCAGATTCTAAAATAGCATTGCCAGTGCACAACATCCATAATTCAAAATGTATGCAGAGCACTGAAATGTATAAAAAGCAGAATATAAGAAAATAAAATTTATTAAAATTATTTATATTAAAAAATGAAGTATATGAAGATCTCTCAGTAATAAAAGTACAAAAAGCTACTCTTTGCAATATGAAAAATTGAGGTATTGCATAAAGAGATATCCCGTCAGTGAAAAGTGTGCCTAAAAATGCTCACTGTTGGAAAAACAAGATATACAAAAGTAGTGCATAACAAATATACATTATGTGCATGACAAAATAAGTTAGCTACAAAAACACTGTACCGAAATTCAGCAGGTCATGTACAAAGGGAAAATTATTATTCAAAGCTAGTTCTCAAACAGTGTTATTTCTTGTAATGGTAACCCATCTCACCTGTTTACTGGGTAGGATCGGCACAATAGCACACCCCAAGCCACCTACAAGCATTAAAAAAATTAAAGGAACATTCCAACTATAATTATGTACTTCAGAGAAAAAAAAGTCCCTGACAATCTACACAAGAGCACTCTGCATTTGCATTACTGTTGTCAATATTTTCAGGGATTTCATTAAAAGCAGCTCCCTTTCTATACTTGACTAGTAGACAGCAAATGTCTCCATTTTGACCTTTGGAACTTGGTAAGGTATAGTTCATTAAAGCCTGTATTGAAAATAAAAACTGCTTCTCATAAAGATAATCTGGGCTGGGGGAACAGGACGAGGGGCGCCAACAAAGGCTTTTAACAGAGCAGGTGTTTTCCAAGCAGTGCTGAGGCAAGTCTTTGGTTTGAGAGAATCTAGGATGGTACCAAGCCACTCGGGCAGTTCAGAAGATTGCCAGTGAATTTGTTTGTTTGCGCACTGCTAAATCATCAGTTGAGAAGTTGGCCAGGGCATTAGTTCAAAAGTAATAAAAATAATTTTCAGAACTACTCCTTCATTCAACTATTTCAAACTAAACCCCTGCACCCACTCTTTATCATTCAGTTCACATGTACTGTGTTAATGCTTCTCAAGGTAGACCTTATTTATAACAAAGCAGGTACTAACTTAGCAATGTTGGCACTTCAAATACCTGCGTTTCTTTATTTCCCCATATTAAGTTCTGAAGAGGTGGAATCTTCGGTGGGATTCTTTCTACAGGAAGAGTAAGAAAGGCATATGCATGCTTGCACCATTTCCTGCACAAATTCAGAAAATAGTGCAAAACAAGACTTGGAAACTACTTAGGTTCATGCCTTCTGTTACAACTAAGTTAGAGGGTATTTAAAATTAACTTTACATCCAAGATGGGAAACGAATAAGCAGCCAATTTTAGTTTGTGTGACACAATGGAATATCAAAACTTCAGTAAAAATCAGCGATATCCTTGAGGTATCTTTAGGTTTTCTACTTTTTCACGTCAAAATGGAGAGCAAAGGCTGGCCCCTGATGAATGTTAGTATATTAGGATATAGAGTTATATATAGCCATCAAAAATAAAATCTATATATTTATCCTTCAGGAGAGGAAATGCCAGTTAACTAGTTGTCATTAACTCTAGCTTTGGTAGGATTTCTAGGGCTGTAACCAGACAATTGAGTTCTCTTGAAGAAAAAAAAAGTGCACTCCCCCCTCAGTAGTAACTTTACTCAACTTTTACATTCAGGAATTCTTAAAATGTAATCATTCTGATGAAAATATAGTAAGCTCTGCCTATCTCATTAGTAATTTGGATGTGGGTGGTAGTCAGAGGCACGGTCAGATACACACCGAGCTAAAATTTCTGCCTCAAAACCCTTTACAGATTTTTAAAAAAAGATCATTATTATAATGCTGCTTCAACTTTGCTCATGCATTTTTGTTGCTTTAAACATGCTCTTTCCTGTTGGTAGGTAAACACTAACATCATCTGTTGCTGGAAAAACCCAAAGTCGAAACAAAGAGGCAAAAAACAGGCTTCCCTGGGGGAAAAGTGTCACAACAGACTGATAGTGTTATTGTTACACGGTCATTTTAATAAAAGTATTCTTATGTTCTTTATTAACAATAATTTAATTAAAAAACCAAAATACTCTATTGTTTCAATTATCTTCTCTTAATATTTTTCTCTCCTCTAAGAAAATGTTGCATGAAATTAAGTGTTCTCTCGATAGTAAAGACAAGAGAATGCAACTCACTTGCAACATGTTATCAATACGAAAAGGAGTTCCCAATACAGTTTTCAATGACAAGGTTCTACAAAATACCCATATTATAGGTCATTCTTTCATTATACTATTGTTAAATTACAGACTACTACAAAAGGACATGCTATCTTGAATAAGAGAAAGGGAAGGGTGGGGTAGGGACAATCAGGATAACAGAAGAGTGCACTTAATTTGAGGCCTGCATATGAGCACTGCAGTGATCATTTAGTTCCAGCGGAATGAAATATGTCTTGGGCGATCTCCTCCCTCCTTCACCAGGGGCTTGTGGAATTCCCTGCCAGCGCGTGAATGGATAGCAGCCCAGCAATATTCACAGTAATACTGCAGACAGGTAACATTAGCACAGAAAAATGGAGCAAACTTTCCACCGCAACGGGCCCCCTGACATTCATCACACAGCTGATCATCCAAGACATATGGCTTAACTTCCACCTGTGTGCAGAAAATGAGAAGAAAGTTTACAATTCTTAATAACAATGCAGATAATGACAACTCCACACTACTTACGATCTGCGTTCTAGCAGGATTGCAATCACAGTTCTGAAGTAGGGAACATCCCGCTCAAGAATTTTCCCCCTCATTACACATGATCATCGCCATTAAACACCCAAAACTACAGGCACTTAACCTGAGAACAGCCCTGCTCCCACTGTCCTCCACCCTTAAAAAAGCCCCAGAAATCAATGGTGACCATCAGTATCACGTATCGACCTGCTGTCACTGATTTACAGAAAGGACCAATCAACCTATTGTTACAGAACTGATACACAGACTCCCATCAAAACTCTGGAGAATTCTGGGGGTTTATTTTGAAGTATGGTGATGCACAATTAAGCTCCCACCTTTTCATGCAGGAATGTAAACTGTTCACACAACACCGTAACTGCATATTAAATATGCACATGATCTGCAAATTTCAATGTCTGAAATTCCAACTTTAAAAAATTTCATTTATTATCTTAATAAATAGCACATTTCTGTTTTCTTTTTCTGTGACTTAGTCCTCACAGCAAAAGGAAACTACCTAATCTTGCTGGTATCAAATGAGAAGCTTAAAATGGGACTGATGGCCACCTACTCTGTTGGCATTAAGGGCCAGATGATGAGCAGTAATTCAGTATAGCAGAAGAGAAGAAAAATTTCTTTGAGTTCTTGACTGACAATGACTCACAGGAACTAACCAGCTGGTGCTCCAAGGATACATCTACACTGCAACATCTGCAGGCTACTAGCTTTTAATCTAGGTATTTGCATACCAAAACCAAGCGTGCTGTACTGGGGGCTACAAACCCCTGCTCACAGCACTCCAGAGCGCTTTCTCTGTGGCAGCAAGGCAAAGCTTGCTGCTCACAGTATCCAAGCTGGCTAGAGCACAGCTCGTTGAGACACGCCTATGTGCTTCAATCACAACTGCAGCACTGCCATCCCCTAAAGGCTCAGTTTCACCTCAAAACCAGTAATCACCTCCACTCCCATTCCTTCGCTCCATGGAACTGTGAAAGGTCCATATCAGAAGTGCAACACAAAACTTCATGTTAAAAACATATGAGTACAAGTTCCTGTTCCAGAAGCGTTTGTGAGCCTTGTCTGAGCTCATTTAATTAGGCATTTTCACAAACGTTTCCAAATATCCAGACTGTGACTGATGTCTCCACTGTTAACCTGTTATCTCTGCATCCGACCTTAGGGATGCTCCTTTCTTTATCTCACAAACCTCAGAGGTATGGCAGCTCATTTCAGGAAGGACATTCACAAGTCCCGGTGTTTTTAAACTTACCCAATTTTATCACAGTCCAGACAGGGCACTGCAGTAGTTTGATGCCATTTGTGCTTATAGTACATATAAACTACTTGGAGACAGTACAGCAGCCTTTTTTTGGCCCCAGTTTTTCCTCCTCTTCCACTGCTAGAGTTGTGTTTCTCAAACACACCTCCATGTCAACTCAGAAGAATGAAATTGTAAAAGAGCAGAGGCAGACAAATATTCCTAACACTACATTCTCCCTTCACCACCTAGTTTCCTATGTAGTTTGAGGTTGGGTATTCATTGATGAGTGCAGTCTTCTACAAGTGCTAAGAGGAGAATCTACAAACATGCCATGCATGCCTCCTTAACGTGGCAATTCTGCTGCTCTATTATGTCTACTCAGAGATATTCAGAGGCCAAACTACAGCACAGGTAATTACACCTCTGCCTGCTTTAGCCTGTTACTGCGGCACTGGTTTTTGTGCTAGTTTGCAATCCACAGATAATAGTCCTCAGCTCATCTATTCAGTGTGTGCTGAAGCGCATGTGCCAAACGTGGCCTGCAACTGTTACTTGTGCTAGGTGTATCAAGGTTTCCCAACTACAGAGAAATAGCTTAAACTACAGCAACTTCATCAGGCACGCTTAGGGTGGCAGCACTCATCAGAAGCTTTGCAGTGGTGGGTGCTGCAGGCCACTGAGCATTTAATTTGCATTATCTCTTTGAAGGGCACACCCTTTAGCAGCACCTCCTTGCCTAATTTTACAGGAAATCCCTTCTTGTTACTCATTTTATTTTTCTTTTTACAGAAAAAGTTTATTAGAAAAAATTGTTAATAAGCGTAGTACTGCCACTATTGTACTTTTTCTATCTCTCAGGCAGCCAGCCCCTCTTATAATGAATCTTCTGAGCACTTACCTCCCCACATTTGTTCTTAACTATACACAAAATGGGGAAATAAGGAGGAGTGGGAGGAGAGGAAAGGGAAATAGATTGCAAAATCTTTGCTAGAGTTGACAAGTACTTAAATTTGTAGTCCCACCAGCTTCAATGGACCTATTCACCCAAGCGTCTGATTATGCAAGCTGAAGTTGCACAAGGGCGGCCCAAATTATTTGTTCAAAGCCATACAGAACTTCTTTCAGAGCCAAGATTAGAACAAAGACATTTCAATTCACAGGCCCACAGTCAAACTGTTGTTACAATTCTCCTACCCAAGCTTTATAGCCAAAGCAGACATGAAATTATAACCGGCTAATCAGCCAAGTTTGGGGGTTTTCCTCTGTAGTAATTAAAAAATTAAGATCAATAATGACAGTCACGTAAGAAAAATCCAGAGACAAAGCATAGTAGATGTAAGGATCGGAGTTTCTCAACATTGTGGCTCAAAGATCACTGTAATTGGCAAAGTCATATTTCATATAGATGAGAGGGTAGAGGCAAGCAAACTGCAGATCCATTTGGCATATTCCTTTAATTTATAACAATAAAGGATTAAAGTAACTGGACACAGCCTTTACGCAGGCTGTGGAGGATGACTGTGAGGCTGTAGTGCACACAAACAAGTTTACAGTGCATTACTATGATGCTCTTCAGGAACACCCAGCACACGATGTGTAACAGTAGGGGCCAGATTCTGCCCACTCTCTCAAAAGATGCAGAACAGGAGTAAGAACTGCTCCATCCTTGGCAGGTACCTTACTCCCTGACATTATACAAACACTGCAAGTGCAAATACTTGCCGTGGGAGTATATGACGAGTGCAATATTCTTATAAAAGGGCAAGGCAGCTGACATGCTTCCCATTATGCTAAGCAATTTGAGAAAGTCTGCTTCGCAGTTCCCTCCCACGTTCCAGAAGCAACAGCTCTGTACCACTCCATTTTTATTCTGTGTTGTATCTAAGCGGCACAATCTAGCCCTAAATATGCAATTAATCTGATATAACATTTACAGTCTTCACAATGACATACAATTACACGGAAAAGCATTTCTAGAGAAAGCACTGAACAAAAACAGAGCATGCTTGAAGACCTTACCCGTTTATCTATCTCTCCATGCTGCAGCTGAACAAAGCGAGCACTGATAGCAGCTATGTAACTCTGTTGATTAGAAAACGCAACCCGCCCAGCTCCTTTTGGGTACTTCAGCTCAGGGTCTGTGTCAATTCCAGCATAGCACACCCCTCCATACAGCCGATCCATTATCATTGCAAGTTCCACTAAACCAGAAAGGAAAACGGAACAGTGGTGTACACTTGGTAATTTTTTCTAAAAGCATCAAATGAAAGAGTCCATTTGTATTTATAGCCCCCGCTATAAGTGTCAAGAACACTTAATACTTCCCTTGCTGAAATAACTTGTTTCCCCCATTGCTCCCCAAATCAGACTGCATATTCAACATGCCCAGTGCGGCGGAACACGCAGTGTACCTGCTCGTAAAGGCCGAGGAACACCACCAACAAAAATGGTTTTTCGTGGGTCAAGAGGCTGTGAACCATCCATAACAAAATCACTATCACTAAGGTTCCAAGGCCGGATCTGAACCTATGAACAAAAAGCCTTTTTTTTTCAACCATTCACAATTCAAAGTATCTCAGTAATATAAATTCAAACAGTAATCTACAAAGGAGAAAAACCTCTTAAATGGATGTACCTTCTAAACTCATTTTCTACTTGTTCAGCAATCATTTTTCAAAATGAAACGGTAACAAGCTCTGTTAAGACAGACCACTTGATCATGCTAAATTTCACCACTTCCTTGTTACCCAAATTTCTGGGAAAAAAACCACCCTCTGCTTACACATTTACTTAATCATGACTGAACTGTGCTGTATAAACCACACTGGTGCATACGTATCTACACTATTTGTGTTTTTCTAGCCAAGTGTAAGCACTGGACTAGCGTTATCTCAATGCAACAGGTTCCAGTGTCAAAGTTGCCTGTTCATTTACTATGCAAAACTAGCTGCTCTATATTTGCTTACAGCTAGCCAAATTTGAAGTACAGGAATATAGCAGAAGTCTCTCAAACTATTAACAGACTCACATCAGCCCCAAAACCATTTGTCCTAATAATTCACAGTTCAATGCCACGTTATGGGTTTTTTTATTTGTCTCTGTCAAAACATGTTACACGCAACACTCAGACAATACAAATTCTACATTTTAATCAATAATAAGCATAAAATACCTGTCCAGAAATATATTTATTACATTGGTAATGGTGAAATTTAGCAAACCTTTGTCTAACAAAAATACGAATTGTAGCTAGACTAAAAAACTTCATAACGTTTAGTTTAAAAATAAGTAAGTTGGTCTTCTCTGAGAACTTAATTTGATACCTTCTAGAAATTTAAACATTAGCACTCTGAAGAGAGAAAAATTGAAAATAAAGGCATCTGAAGAGAACAATTTCTGGTTATCACACAGATATTGTGTAGGCCCTGACAATTCTACTTACCGGTTTGTCTTTGATAGTGGGGCTGGAAACACAAAGATACAGCTTTCCATCTTCTTCAATACATGCATCAATCAGTGCCTGTACAGAGCTTTCATCTTGGAACAGCAAAAATGCATATCCTACAGAAGGGAAAACAAACACATAATTTCTTCTGTCTACTTTCTTGTAGGATAATAATTTAACTCAGAATTTTGCTTGGCACTGCATCACCATGCTACCGTACAGTAAGGGACAAACTTGCAGATGCTCTCACACATTTCCAACCCAGCCTCCTGCAAGGCCTCTGCAGAGACTTGAGGAAAGCAGGGAGCCTGCTGATTAGCACACTCCCCGCCCATTTCCTCTGACAAGGATAAGCCAGCAGTAGCAACTGAACAAAAGCCACAGCTGTAGAGGCAAACCTGCCAGGATGGTTGTTAATATAAGGTACAAATCATTCCCAGCTTCTGTGGAGGGCATTTAGTCAATTTAAAGAGGACTGGTCTTGACTATTATTATGAAATTGAGGAACAATGGGGAGAAAAAGGAAAATGGAATAAAGTAAAAACAGGAAGTTATGGAAGAATTCTTTTTGTGCACAATAATTGCAAAGCCACATTCTAAATTCAATCAGTTTATAACAATCCTAAGGATTCAACTTGTTTTCCACTAAGTATTTGGTCACTCACAAAAATCTTGTCTAAAATGGAGTCTTATCAAAGATATCTCTATCTTCTTCCAAAACGCTCATATGTTATTTGTTTTACCTTTAGGAGGAAAGTAAGATTTACTCTCTGCCTTGTGTGGCCAGTCTACAATCAAAGGTCCAAAGCGACGAAAACTAGCAGTGATCTCATCTAAAAAGAGAGATGGGAAAAGGCACAAAACAAAATTAAAATAAATTGAATGGAAGACAATTTGAAGAACACAAATTTCAGGTAGCTTCACCCTATAAATAAACATTCTGTGACCCTAAAGGTTCAGCAGCTCATAGCAATGTTTACTAACTGATGGGGAATATTTATGACAAGTCAGAACACATTAGAAAACCACACAGGTCAAAGATCAAGCTTTTCTTTCTACTGATGATTATAAGCAAAAGCTCGTAACCCTCTAATCCACAGAAATTGAGTCACTGCATCTATACAGCTATCGTAAGCCAGCTTCAACTACTCTCCCATAAAGAGTTTAGAGACAATTTGCTGGCTTGCTAGTAAGTTATCAGCTCTGCCAGTACGCCTCATAATTGCAAAGACCGAAAAAATGAAGGACCTATCACAAGACCCAGCCATGCCTGTTCACGTCACATGCCAGGGCCACATGTGCAAACACTGTCTGAGCTTGACCTCAAACTAATATAGAGTACACTTGCAGGACACAGTTATGTAATTTTACAGATAAGATGGCAAGAACATATTACTATATCAAGAAGCAATTCTTGCATCCATTTCAATTCTACCTTTGATCTCAAAATACTGGTATAAATTTACATATGCTAGTCTCAGAAGTTAAAGTGCTAGTTAAAGTTCTCTGGACAAGAACTTTTCACTAAAATACTGAAACATAAAGAACAATTGCTCGAGCATCATCTAAACTGGCACACTGCTCAGCTGTGTTCTGTTTATGATATTACAGAACTTTCTATACTAGCACACTGTTGGGCGTTCTTAATACACAATTTAGATGATCTTCCCCATCCTCAAATTTGGTTAGAAATCTGAAAAGGTGTTACTAATTATGCCTTTTTTTCAGTTTGTTTACACTCTTTGATGACATTGCTAATAAAATAGCAACTCACAATCCACTGTACTGACAGCTTTGTGCACTACAGATCATCAGGAAAGTATACAGCAATGGTAGTGTGACAAGGTTACACGCTGATGACGATATAAACCAAGGAGAACAATACTTACTACATATCTGTTCTTAAAATAGAACTCCATTCAGAACAGCACTTACACAAATTTAATGTTGAAGCACATACATCAAATGCTTTCTAGAAACAGGATCAGAAAACCCTTAAAAATGCAGCTGTGATATAGATTTTAGATTGTATTCTCCTTATTCTAATTCACTCTTGTGCATTTAACAGGAAGAGTGCTGACACAAGCAACTCTGCAAAATTTAAGCTACCCTCCTAGCACAGGTTTAGGAAAAAGTCTTATTCTTCTATAACTAGGGTCCACAGAGACCAAACTATTCATGTGCTCACCTGCTTTCAAAATCAAAGAGGTAACAAAGTTAAAAACCAAACAAACCCCCAACAACAGAGAGACTATAAGCTCATTTTTCCTCTTGTAAACTCCATGTTATATTTGACCGTAATAAAGTAGCTCTTCTGTCTGACATGAAAGTCACATTGTCACATCACAGTAGTACACACTGCAGTGCATTACAATCAACTCTCCCTGACACAAGAAGTATTAAAATGATTCAGTGATTAAGAAAAAGCAGCTTCTCAGATTTACAGTTGCTGTAGGTCTTTTAACCACTATCCCAGCACATTCATACAGATAGAATACAGAACTTTGGTGAAATGGAGCTTCACAACACTTGTGCATGATTTTTTTATTTTAATAACAACTGCAGTATTCTGTCACCTTTGTCTGTATGACGGACCCACCACAAATTCCTGGTTCCTCAATGTATGCAACTGCCTCTACACAGATTCGTTCCTGTCTGAGCCCTCACCATGCACACATTAGAAGCTACCACAGGACATAATCATTGTTGAAAACAACCTCTGAGAACTACACATAAGCATCCAAATAAAGAGCTATGACTTACTATGCTACAAAAACTTTATAAAACTACTGGTAGTACTTTTCCTACTACTGGCTTCTGGTATCTATAAAATTATTACAATGGATTCATGAGTTTCAACAGGTGATATTTACTTGTCAATTTTTGCACAACTATCTCTTTTTTATAATTTTTATACTGTAAAAGTCAGTTAAACGTGTGGTAACATATGATTTTATTCTTCAATGGCAGAACAATGCTACAGCCTGAACTAGTTTGAATTATCTCACGTTTTCCATGGACTGAAAGTGGTAACATGCAAAGACCTATTCACATATCAAAGCCTTTCTGCAGAGTTTGGAAAACAATCTTTCATTAGCTAACAGACAAAAGGTTTTACACCAGTTTTGTCCTTAAGCCAGAAAAAGCTTTTCTGGGTGAGATTTTCTGGGCATACCTTCATCAATATCTGGTGGCAGTCCACCGACAAAAACTTTACGGGAATACCGTTCCACTCTTTCCCCATTCTGATGCGAGAAGCAGTGAGGTGATCCTAAACCACTGTGAAGAGTCTGATCCCCACGTCCATCATCCAAGAACCCGTCTTCCATTGGAAACAGTGAAGACTGACCTGAAGATGGGTTAAAAAAACAAGAAGGAAAAAAAACCATACTAACAGAACAAAGCGCACACTGTTTAAATAATTTTAAAAAATACACTAGTTGCTGCATTAGCAGTAGAACTCTTTGCAGTCTTCCCTTTTAATGAGCAGTTATGTTCTCAATTTCATATGACCCTTACAGTTTTCAGTATCACTCAGTAACTCAAAAGCATTATTTCAGAGAAAAGATTGATACCTTCTTCATAACTTCACTATAACTAATGAAAATTTGAAAGAAAACAGTATTTCTAATGGATGCTCAGGTTGACCATTTTCCATAACATTTTGTGTTTCCAATTAGATTTCTTTTAAAAAGGTGTAAAACTAGAAGACAATATAAGCCAAATCTTTTTTACTGGGACTTTCCCAATATCAGACATCATTAAAACCTAACCCGTATGTATTATTTTCCAGTGAACAGGTTCTTACAATGAGTAGATACAATTTCACAGTGCAGATGAGAAAACAAGAATTCTACCAGCTAAATATATTACACATTTAAATTACTTGATATCAAAATGTATCATAAACCACCCACTTATAAATAACAAAAATATCCTAATAAAAACAGGAAGACCCACTGTAATTTACTGCAAATGAAGACTGAAAACTAGGCAATACTGTGTCGTTCCAAGTTTACTTCGATGTTACAACAAAGTTTTGTTAATGGACTCACTCTAAGAGAAAACATTGTAAGCATTCGTCCCCTCAAAGCTCCATGTTCTTCTATGACAATCCTTTATCACAGATTTCCTCAATAGTATTATTTTAAGTAACATTCTTTGATTTATAAATGCAACTGTATAATATCATAAATAGAGCGCACAAGCTGATCTCTTTCACGAATTCACCCTTTAGTTACAGTATTCAAGATCCAGACAACAAACTGAAAAGACCTCTACTCATTTAAGGAACACTTTAGGAATAAATAACTACATATAGGGAAAGTACACAAATAAATGAGGTGTGCTACAGGTTTTAGGACACAATTCTTTTCACCTAAGATGCTATATACTATGTCTGCTTTTTCAGAATTCATTACAATCTACCACAGTAATGTACTGGTAAGGCTAATTTATCCTTCTCTTACTTCCTTCCTTTGAAATAAATTTATTTTTAAAAAGAAAACATCTTGAAAACAGAAAATTCGACCAGTTCCAATATCCAAGACATTTTCCATGCAAAAATCAAACAGCTAACAAGTTGAAAGAGAAAAATACAATAAAATCTACAGTCCACAGGATTTATACAAGTAAAAAATTGAAGGCTTGGTCAGCTTGCTTTATTTGAAATTTCAAGAACCTCTGTACACCTCTACAATAAAAAACAACTATAACCAAGCCTATTTCTGTAGCTAGGCAAACCTGATTCCTACTATGATTAAAATATTGTAATATAGACTTAAACATTATTTTGTTTTCCCCCAATGAACTGATGCACATGTCTTTTGTTTCATCTCTTAAGACCCCAATCCTGCAGGTACTGTTGGAAGGGAGCAATTCTCCACACCTGAACAACCTTTTCAGGTTCATCAGCATTACCGCTGCTGTTAGGTAATTCAACATGCATGCTTGCAGGATGCTGGTTCTTTAAACCAGCAGGCCAGGACATACATTCACTATAGTCTATGCTGCACCAAGAAAACCATCAGCACCCAAAAGAACCAAAATAAACTTCTCCAGCATTAGCATTCATAACATACACACAAACACAGCAACACAGCCCTTCAGTGTAACACATCGTATAGATGATGTCCACTGTAAGGACTGTGATCATTTCAGCCTGAATAGTAGTAATACTGTGAAGTACTACCTAATTCGGTTAAGATGTTTATTTATAGCATGCAGACTATGAAAACTTATGTGAAACTGATGCTTTATAATCTTAAATTTTGGAGTTTGCCCTCTAGTAACAACTTAATGTTATTCCTCCCATGAGACATTGTCAACATTAGAAAATTAAATAGGAATATTGTTACCTCGCCTTCTCCCATATGTCCTTGCTGCATGTTAAATGAGAAAGAAAACAGCCTTTCAAACATTGTTATAAGGACCAAAAGACCTTGTTTTATCGCCTTTATACTAACTCCGTGATTCTCAAGCCTTTTCATACTCCAGATCATTTAAAACGATGTTCACAAGCTGACCTCCCCCACCGCCCACAATACCGTGCCTTCCTTGCACCATCTCTGTTACTTATTGATAGAACATGTTGATACAAGGCTGACAAAGTATATATGTATACTCAAAGAGACTTTTTGAAAACAATTTTAGTTCTTAATTTGCACATTTATTTTCTAATCTGTTCCTTAATCCTCTGCTGGGTGTACATCCATAAATAAATGGATCTTTTCTCCTGCACCAGGTCTCCTGACACATTCTGCAACGCATTAAGCTCTCTACGTGGCCAAGCTGAGGCATACTGATCTTCTTCTGAACTGCAGAAAAGCCCTAACACAAGGAAAGCAGAGGACTATTGTGTTAATTTCTGTTTTCAGATTAGGTTGCTATAAAAGCTTTGCACAACCCACAAAATCCTTGGTTACATTATTATTAGCAAATAACCAGCTGAAAAACTTAAAAAGTCAAGGAGAAATGTCTGGGCCATTAAAACTGCCTTTCAGACCTCCTGCTGTCTGCGTACAACAGTATAGATTCTCTCATACTAACGTAGCACACTTCGCTGTAATTACTTGACAGCTAACCACTGCTTCCTACTTTTCATTTGCCAAAACAAATCAACCACTAAAAAAGCCAACATTTTTCTGTCCTGGCTTCCAGGAGCCATTGTCAGAACTTTCTAATCAAACTTGCACATTCTTTCTCTTTTAATCTCATTAAAATCTATGTCTGAAAGCGGGCCAACTGTTTTCAAAACTTGGTTTCTCCTGGCAAGTACTATGAGAAACTCTGAGCACAACATGTATTTTATTTTGCTTCCTCATTCAAGATTGAGGCTGACAATTAGTTTAAGCATTTAAATATTTGTAAACCACAACAGCAGTTGTTTCCTCTTTCAAAATGAAAATCACATCAATCCAATTTACTTCATGATTATATAATATCTGTAAGATCATTTTACTTCTCTGATCTTTTTCCGATAGAGATACTCACAACGAACACCAAGAACACAAAATAACGAAGCCCTAGTCTTCAGACTGCAGCATACTCTTGAGTGTTCACACAGGTACCGGCTTTATGGGAGAATCCTAAAGACTGAGGGCCTTTATGAATATTATTTTTCCAGGATATTTTTGAATTTAGAAATCCAAGATGCTCATGAAGTTCTCGAAGTAGAAAGTTTTAAGGAACTTGTCTTTCGTGGAAAACAGTCAGCATCTTACTGCATTTCTGACAAAGCTCAGAAGCCTTTGCACGTTTTAGAAAACATCAAGCACTTTCAAAAACAGCTCTGCCTATAAAGCCATAAAAATCTTGCTTGTGATTTCTAAACTACTAACAAACCCACACATACTCCTTCACTTGATACACGCATTCTTGGCAACAAAGCATGTGGCACAGATATGATTCCCACTGTGGATCTGTGACCACAATTTAGGTCAGCAGACTCCTCACTGGTTTGCCACCTGTGTCACCCAAGGCAATACAATTTTTCTCCTTTACCAGCATGGAAAACTACCAAAGCAGCTCAGCCACTAGCCAGAAAGTACTTCTAGCGCCAAATACTACTGAAGAGGTTTTGAGAACCAAATACTAAATTTTTTTCTTTTTCTTCCCAATTTGCTTCTTGTTTTCTGCATTTGCTTCATCTAACCCACAAAATACCAACATTTGACATTTCAAAACATTTCTCAGGAGCCAGAGTTTATAAACTATCCCAGTGCAGCACAGATACAAACTTTCTCTGCTCATTGAATTCAGAGCTCATCCCACGCCATTAATTTCACACAATGCAATATACAACACTGAAACTAAAGAATGCTCTTTTGGCAGGCCAGGAAGACTGCTAACTGTGATTTACCAATTCCGTCTCTGGCTTTCACAATTTCATATTAAGAGAAATCTTTGCTATGGGACTACTCCAGCCAAGGTGCAACATAAATGAAGCCTTAAGATAACTGTTACCAACCAGAGAAAAAGATTTAATACTGAAGATCAGGATGCTTGCCTATCCCCTGCTGAGAAGTGAGACAACTACAAAGTTGGTTCGGATTCCTCAAATCTATTTTTCCTTTCCCCGTTTCTTCAACATTTCAGATAATTGCATAAAGGGCCTAGGACAGATTTACTAATCTCACAAGATATTTGAGCAAGAATTATGTTACAAAACCTAATACAAAATGTTTATGCAACTGGTTCAACTGCTTAGTAATAACCTATGCAGAGATATTTTTCCAATAAAATCAGTCTGAAATTTAAAATGCTATTAGCAGCTGCTTCCATTATTTTGTCATCTCAGCCCTCCCTGCAACAGTCCTTTCTATGTAATAAATAAAGCCATACAGAAAGTCAATGATCTTTTGCAAAAATCTGCTACTTTTACTGTCTTTCAAGGAACTTAATGAGTAAGCAACCCACTGAAATTTTGGGGTCTTCTCTCCCTTTGAGACACTTAATAGGCTCTTGGCCATCTCCTTCTGTAATTTTTTTTTTCCAGTCACTTCTTTTGTGTCTAACGTTCCTCCAATTAAATGTGTTGAGCTTTCTTCTCTCTATAGGAAGCACCACAAAGACTGTCAGCATGTTGTGTAAAATCACACATGCAAGTCTGTATAAAGCAAACAGTTCCCAATAACTAAGATACTCTGCTGAAGATCCATGAAGAATGTATGCAGGAGTCCTAAATCACTCAAGCCCCAAACTTACTACAAGCTTGTCCTGCAAAACCTGTGCCCAGACCGAGCTCATGCAGTTCTTTAATGGTTCTTGCTGCCTTCCAATCACGGTAGCAATTTCAGGTGTATTTTGTGCCATTAACTGTGGAAGCTTTACATAAAAAGGTCAGCTCAAGAGCAAGCTGTTTAAAGCAAAGGGACCAGCAAGCAAGAAGATCTGTATCTTCTGTGAACGTCATCCAAACTTTCAAGGTCATGTTACAACTAGGAGAATTATACAAGCATCCATTGTTAATATTAATATCAACATCATAAAACCCTGGAACGGACAGAGCAACTGAATGCTCAAAGTTAAATTACAGTTGTACCTTCATTCTCACTACCTTGCTATAGTTGTACATCATGCAAAGCCTAGGGCGATGTTAACACCTGTCTAGTTCTGTATCTAATTCGTATCTTTGGTCCAAGAGCTGGCTCCTCAAGGCAGGGATTCTGTTCTTTACCTTTGCACAGAGGCCAATACAGTAACAGACTGCAATCTTTTACATCAGTCATTGACAATGCTCTCCTTTCTTTCCTCTCTAAGATCAAGCTAGACCAGCTTCATTAGTGAGTTCCAAGGAATTTCAGGTTTCTATGCACATTAATCAATGAAGTTACCAGAGAAATATTTTTGAAATTTAAAAATTTTAATTTTAGAATACTCATGCTGACTTTTTACATAACCTGACTGTGAGAACAAGGTGAGACCAAATCACACCCTTCCATCAGGCATTAGCTCTACCACTGAGACAGCTTCCCACCATCCAGCTCCAGAAAAGCTAGGACACTTGTGTCAATTTACATACACTCTTTCATATTCTACACCAATCATACAGGCTCTGGGAAAAATATTCAAGCTGAGCAAGATTTTGCTGAAGTGATTACAACTTCATAAGCTTTCATGAACAAAGTAATGATTTTAACTGCTGATTTTTAGGGACAAAAAGTGACAAAAAGAACCCATGGTACAAATGAAGGAACCACTACAGGGGAAACAGGCTACAACTCTGGCAAACGAAAGCAGTAAATAGTAGAAGGGAAAACAAAGCCTCTATACCACTATCAGCTATTTGTTTAATATTATATAAATGGAGAAAAGTAAGAGTCCAGATTTTTTAAAAAAGGAGGATAATAAGGTTTTCTCTAAGACTATATTGAAACCTATACATATTATTCAAAAAACTTTC
Source organism: Opisthocomus hoazin (assembly GCF_030867145.1). Taxonomy (NCBI): domain Eukaryota; kingdom Metazoa; phylum Chordata; class Aves; order Opisthocomiformes; family Opisthocomidae; genus Opisthocomus; species Opisthocomus hoazin. The sequence continues at coordinate 11,155,817 of NC_134435.1, forward strand.
AACTGTAGATGGTCATGCGTGGCCAATTTCTTATGTTGGAAGGCAAATATGATCAACACACAGTTTCAACCTTTCATTGAAACTGTTTACTCATTTTCTCCCCCTAAACAGAAGGTAGGGAGGTGATTTGGTGCTGGTCTGTCTTGTGTTTCACTTAGAACTCAATTTTAGAGAAACAGGAGTATCAAAGTTTCATGAGATTATTTCTAAATGTGAGCTAGATATCCTTGAATCTATTACAGAAAATGTTTATGCTTTAATGAGTTTTTTTTAAATTATAGAAAAATAATTGAAGTACAATCTAGTTTTGCCATTCCAACAGCAAAGCCTTACTTCTAAATTACGCTAAACTATATTTTGTAGCAAGATTGACAAAGCTGTGCACAAGTCCATTAAAATACGAACTATAGTATTTTATTACGTTTTTTCCCCTACTATCCCTGAGGGCAAGCAGGGTTGATTACAACTCAAGAGTTAGATTTTATCATCACTTCATGTTTCACAACGCATTTTATACCTAATGCATGGACCACATGTTTCTACCACAGGTAACAGTACATTTCACAAGAAGTTCTGTAAGGTCATCTCAAGCCCCATTTCACTAGCAAAGAATCTAATTGTATCCTTAAGCAAAGCAAAAGCAGAAAAAACAAAGTTATAAAGAACATCTATATTTAAACTACCTTTGGTTAAATTATCTCTATGAAGGAGCAATTCACAGACCAAGGCACGTACTTGCACAGAGGTATACATACATTCTCAAATTAGAACATAAAAACCCTATCTACCTATATGTATTATACACAAAGGTATTTCTTCCTATTTAAAAGAGCCTTACAACTGAAGTCTTAGATGACATTTTCAGTAGGAAAGCACATAGTGTCATAAAGTGTTGCATGGCAGGCAAAAAAGTACTGGGTTTTATGCACTCCTTGATTTTAGTTCTAAAATATTAAAGACAAAAGAAGTAGGCTACAGTTCCATGATTGTTAACATAAGACGTGCACATGTGCAAAAATTTTGCCTAGTTCAAGGACATAATCTCATTTCTGTTAAATTATCCCAAGCACATCATATGTTGACTGTGGAACAATGGCCGGTGCGTAACAGAGTGGCACAGGTAGGTGATACCTGATCCAGGATAAATTCTGTCAATATAGAACAAACCAATCAAACTTTTAACAAACCTACACTGACAGTGAACACATTCCATGTCCAGACTTTGCATCTCAGTCACAGCCACCTTTATGATACTATCCAATGAGATGCCTGGTTTAAAAATTGTTTTCAAAAATAACCTACTAAAAAGGGCTATGAGAGATTCCCTATTTTGTGGATTTCAAACACTACCGAACTTCAAAGAATGAAAAACATTCAAATAGTATCTTCTTCATCTAAGACAATCCTACAAAAATTAAACACCTCTACAGAGACATCTGGAGAATTTACATTTGTCACACTTTTAGCAATGTCAAAGTCAACATGAAACCACAAAAGTAGACTACATTTGGCTGCAAAGTAAAATAAAGGATTAACAGATTAAGCGGCAGAGATGCAAAAACCTGCATTTTTTCCTCCTAATTTAGTTTTAAAGAAACACAATGTTAAAAAAAAAAGCATGTGATGAAAAATATAGCTATAGTTTACACTCAAAATGTCTAAACAAATGCTGAAAAAGAAGACTACTACTGTAGATGTAAGTATTATGCTTTATTTCAAGTAAAGCCAGATGTCTGAAGACAAGTATTCACCCATTCCTTCTGTTGAGAACACTAACAAAATGAAGTTTCTGGTATTCCATACAGGTCTGACTACAATCTTTCATCTGAAATTCCAGGTTGCTGTCACAAAACACAACTAATACACAACAAGCAAACAGGTTTCATTCTAAAACCCTGAAGAGAATCTACCTATAAAAGCCTTTTTAGCGCAGGCTCTTCTGATGGTAATACTGTTTTACCTGTGATTTTGTTGAATTTATTGGGTTCACAAGGTAACAAGGTAGAACCTGACTGTATGGCACTAAGCAGATTATCAGCATAATAACTTCCAATAGTTTGATTGTTGACAACTTTATACATCAAATAACCAGGGGGGAGAATCTGAGAAACAGTGAAAGTGAAAGCTACGGTTTCCAAGGCCTGTGCAATGAGCTCCAAGTTTTCAGGGCTTTAACCTGCCTAAAGCAAAACTGCCACGCTGAAGAGATCGTGCAGTTATACTCTGAAAAGAATAATCTTCAGGAAAAAACAAAAGCCCACTAATGGCTCTCATTCCCATGCACTGCACAAATCCAGCTGTTGTGGTACCCAGAGACACTGTCACTGGATGACCCAGGGCAAAGGCGCACGTGCTTTCAACTCAGCCAGTCCAGCGCAGCACTGCTTCAAATCCACCTTTGTGAGAAGCTCCAGCTAACTCCCAGATTGGGCAACTGAGACAAAAAGTCCTAGACATGCCTCCAGCATGCTATTTCAAGCATAAGTCTGAAGGGAAAATGGAAAAAAAAAAAAGAAGAAAATATGGTTAAGAAGGAATACACTGCAGTTCGGTTTGCGTGAGAGCTTTAAAAACCACCACCATTATTATTCCTTTACTGCTGATGCTCTCAGGTAGTCTGCCAGACTAGCACAGTGCCACGTGGACTGAACCTCAAGAGATGATCTCTCATACATTTCAAGAACTACTCATGAAAGGTGACTAACCAAATCCAGTCTCACTCCTCTCAAAAATACAAAAGCTTCAAAGCTAACTTTGAAGTTTTCTCCGTTATCAAACAGCAGAATACAGGGACATCTTCTCCTAAACAAACCTGCTATAAATCCTAAACATAGCTACCGCTTTGTCTACAAGGTATCAATATTTTTTTCCGTAATTCCAATTATGTTACACTGGGTAACTGCAAATCAATATAAGTGGAACCCTTAAATATCATACATATTTGAATATAACTCTTCCCTCTCCTCCAGGAACCCCCACAGGGTCAGAGACAAGAAACCAAAAGCAGGAAAACAAATCATAGAGCGCAACCCTCTGGACTGGATGTTAGTTGGAATTATACACGTATTTCAGAAAAGCAGGCACCCTACTGCTGGTGGCTCTGAGCCTTGTTTTATATTAATGTCTGACTTCTGGAGAACAGACAAGAAGTTACAAAAGCATCCAATCTTTTCCCTCCATACATCTACCAGTTTATGATATGGAATAATTGGCTGCATTTATCTTCTGAGCACTTAAACTATTACTACATTCACTTGAAAAATGAAAAATGAAAGGCAGAGTTTGCAACTGGGAGAAGGAAAAGCATTACACAGCTTTGCCTGCAAAGAGCAAATTAGGTTCTCAGCCACAGAACTACTTCAAATGTGGTAATTTCAGTAAATTCCAAAACACATCCTAATGATGGACTTTCTGACAGAAGGGAAGGAAAGAATGGGATGTCATATACTACAAATCGCTAGACAGAATTTATTTTTTAAGTGACAAGAATTATTTATTGAAACTATTATAGATTTTATTGAACAACTTACGAAAACATACAGAAAAGGTGCAAAAACTTCACACACCTCCCACTCCAGTCATGGTTCATAGGCACTGCGTTCCTGGATTCTTTATACATAGCATTTCACCTCAAGAAATGCTGGTGTCTGCCTATACCATCATACCTATACCATGAATTCTGCCCGTGCTTTAACGAATAACCTGAAATGCAATTCTTGCATGGGACTTGGAAGAACTGGGTTTACACTGGCATACACTTACATGCTGCAAGATTTAAAACCAGAGTTCCTGAAGTACAATAATAGGTTCAAAGCAACTTATTTTTGTCTGTGGAAGGAACGATCACAAGACAGCCCGGAATGCAACATGAGGCCTTTGTTCTTTTTTTAAGCATCCTCTTACTTCACTCCCAAACAATAAGGAAATAGTAACTTAGCAAGTCAACATGAGGCACGCTCAAGTCTCTGCAGCATAACATCTCCCCATTCTTCATTTTTACAGTAAACAGCATAGATAAGACACTAATTTTTCCAGTAATATATGTGAAAAAACTGTACTACGCATTTCTCCACACACAATCCAAATGGGAAGAGAAACAGAAAACTTTATTTTAAATGAATCAGGACTCCATTTCCTCTGTCTAGATTCAAAATGGTATACAGGACCAGACACCAACACTATTTATTGTAACAATTTAAAATTAAACATGCACAACCAAGACATTCTTTAGAATGCCTTCAGAAAGCTATCCCCATCTCCCTCATCATTTGTGCACCAACACGAATGACAGTATGAAGATTTGTATGTAACATTATTATAAATTACTGGGAATTTATTCATGTATTATAAATTGGTTTACATATTTGATTTTATCTATCACAAGCATGTCCACATACCATACATAAAATTTATCCTTTTCTTGTACCTATCCAGCCTGACTGCTGAGCTGGGATTCTTGTTAATAGGATTTCTAAGCTGAAAGAATACCACTCCCTGCACCTCTAAAGACACTTGACATTTGCATATCTAGAGGCAGCATATGACTGCTCCACTCACCTGAAAGTCCAACTACCAACATTATAGTGAAAAAAAATAAAAACCCCAACCAAAAAACTAGCATCACAGCTAAGCAATCTGCATTCCAACAAACAATACATTAAGCCAAGTATGGATAAATCTACTGTAAGATGTATTTTCAGATTCACCTCGTATTCTACCTAATGCTGAATCAGAACATACTTCTTACTGAAATAATACTGATACTGAATATAATACTGACTACACAAATCCCTTATGTGTCACAGTTCTTTCTCAACATAACTTCAGTAATTGATACAAATATCAGATTTCAGGCTGATCTTGGCAGTATGCAAAGACTGCCAACTACTAAAAAGAGTTTCTGTATGATTATCCTAGGAGCTTGTTCCCCTTTACACTTACACCTCATTTGTCATCCCCTTATCTTTTCTCAAAACTCATCCCCTTTCTCATTATACCTCCCATTTCTTCTTTATCTCCAGGTTTAAGAGAAGCACTTCAGGCTTTTCTTTCTGCTCCTTTCATGCCATTTCTAGCCTGATGAACATGATGGTAGAGGGTATGCAAGACGTGGCTAACAAAAGACTCAGAAAGTTAATAATTTAATATCAAGGAAAAAAAGTGTACAAGGTCAGCAAAAAGACAAAAGACAGGTAGCTTCGGCAGTTTGGGAGGGGAGGCGGATGAACTCTCTGTCTTCTAAAACAAGGAACAGACATTACTCATGGCATACAGCTCCAAATTAAAGGCTGCTTTGAAGATAATCCAGAATGGTCAGAGATTATCAAAGTGAGAGCTCAGAAAAGAAAAAAAAAAAAAGCACTTGGTGGACAGTGATACTGAACAAGGCAGAAGATTAAACACAGTTCTAAAAAAAGGGATGGAATTAATTTAACAATGACAAAGATACAAAAAAGAAAGCAAGAAAGCCGTACAAAGGTTTTAATCAGATTAGTAAGGCTGCTGTCATGGAATTCAGCACAATTTTGTTGGTTGTAACACTTGAAGATCAAATCACTGATTTAGACATGAAAATTTTCTAGCAGTATTTCAGTGTTTTGTTGCGTTTTAAAAATCTCTAACTGCCGCATCATTTGCAGCATATACATTCCTAGGAAATACCTCGTCTAAGGAGTATGAAAGGCATTTGATTTTCCATAAAGACTCTGGAGAGGGGATGGCGTGGCAAGGGGCCTGTGGAAATGTTTCAAGATTGGACAAAAAAAATGTAGGTCTCATACTCCATTGAAGTTAACAGGAATCCTAACACTGATTTCAAAGCTGGACCAGGATCAGAAAACCCTGGGATATTTGTACTGCTCTGTGCTGGCAGGGGAAGGAATTTCCTGGCCTCAAAGGGTGGTTACATTAATACCCTCTAGCTTATTGCTCAATGGCTCCGTTTTAGACAGACAGCATAAATCAAGGTGTTGTTCTCCCTCAGCTGAATTAATATCCCACCTCAAAATCCTGCAGTAGTGAAGTATAAACATCTAGTTGTTTGTTTGACGCCTGCATTATCAAGACCTGCATTTCTATAAAAATGCAGGTATTATCACAAAGTTCAAACTACTCAGTAATTCTTGTGTAAAAGTAGTACCCAGATAGGTAACCAACTGTAGCTGTTTCCTTACTTTACTTTCTTCCAGTACTATATTTAACATTATATATATATTGAACATAAATCAAACTCAAGTTCTGAATGCAATTCCAAAGGCACATAAATGTCAACATTTTGAAAAATTCCCCAATCTCTGAGCAGCACCATGACCTACAGACTACTTCCCACACACTTAAAATTAAGAATACCAATAAATCCAAGGGAATTAATTTAATGTCAACAGTAATACACTTCTTCCAACTGACGTTTTCCATCACTGACAACAAATACTAAACTGCTACATTTCAGTACATAATTTGGATTGTGCTGTAATTTCCCAAATTATTCCAGATGATTGTAAAAATGTTTGTTATACCACCTTAAATGCTGCATCCCTGTCCTGGGATTATTGCAGTTTTCATCGTAGTAAGAGAATTTGCAGCAAACAGTAAATCAAACAGCAGTAACTTCATTACTGCTTTATTTTTTTTAAATCACATGCATCAGTGTACACAGATACAAACATCTTAAATTATTTATTAGATTACAAAGTTTTCTGAGACAGTATAAATGGCTCTTGGCTTTTCGCAGTTGATAACAGAAAATTAAGGTGCCAAAGTCAAGGAATAATCAAGCAAAAAAATCTGAAAAGTCTTAATCTAAATTACACTCCACCTTTGCCTCAGGGCCACCTGTGCTCAGTTCATGTTTTCCAAAGAATGGGCAAATTCTCGTTCCACTTACATCCACCTACATGCTGCCAATTCCAGACTGCTACAAATTAACAACTTTTCTTTAAACTGACCCCGTTGTCTTCTGGCATACAGGGCCACAAAACCAGGCAATCACCTGACAGCCGAGAAACCAGCCCAGTTTCCAGGCTCTGACCCTCACAGTCACCCTGTCTACACATTCAGGTTCCCCCCCGGGCTACACAAACAGCCCCAGCCGGTGGCTCGCGCTGCGACGGGCCTGCGGGGTTTGCGGGCGAGGAATCAGCAGCCAGAGTTACGGGGGGGGCGTGAGGGGAAGCGGGGGCCTGCCTGCGTCTTTAAGAATCCAGCCATATTTAACGTCTCCACTGTTGTTTAACACCGGTACCTCACGCACCGAGCAGAGCACGCAGGCTTCAGCACGCCTTCAGGAAGCACAGCCCAAGCGGTGGCCTTCACATCGGAGCTCAACGACCGACCAGAGTCGCCGGGCCCCGCGGTCCGGGCAGCGCTCTCCTCCCCTCCCCCCCACCACAGAAGCCCCGTCCGCCCGCCCGCAGCAGCGCGAGCACCGAGCACACGGCCCAGCGCCGAGGCGCGGCCCTCACGCGGGCAGCCCGCCGGGAGCGCGCAGGTACCTCGCGCCGCCGATCCTCACCTCCCAGCGCGGGCGGCCCCGGCGCGGCCGCGGCCCGAGGGGCGCGCAGGCAGCGGTCGGGTCAGTCCACGCAGGCAACAGCGGCAGGGCGGTGTGTAGAGCCCCGCCTCTCCGAGGGCCCCCTCTGAGCCAGAACCCGGCCGTGCAGGAGGGAGCTGGCTTCCAAACCCGAGTGCTGTAACCCGCGTTTCAGTGCGCTGCCGCTGCGAAACAGCCGCTCTTCACCCCCGTCGGAACGCGGAACGGCGCTCACCTCCACTTCGGAGCACTTGGTAGTGCCAGGTGAGGCTGCTCGGGCGCCGCGGCAGGGACCGTCGGTAAACACAGCGCCCGCCCTCACGAGCAGCGTGGCTTCTCACTGCGTACCCGCTGTGGTCAAGTCCTCCTGTTTCTGTGCAAGTTTGAGGCATGATTTCTTCCTTCCTAATCAAGTTGTCCCTTTCTAAGCCTCATCAAGTTACGCATCTCTGAGAGGCATTTAGTTCAAGCCGCAAAGCCAAATGTCAATTTAAAGGAGAAAGCTGGAAGTTTATTAGATATCAGCCAATGAATGTAAAATCGTGCGTTATGTATAGTTGTGATTACGTCTACGTAAGGTTAGAATCCAATCTACGGGCTGATCTCAGTCCCGATTAACGGCAGGTTTCTGTTCGTCCCTGTTGCCCAGGTGATGGCATTTTCTCCGTAGGTGGCTGGCCATTGCCAAAGGCAGGCTCCGGAGAAGCCCAGGTGCAGGAAAGGCAGGGATAAACCCAACAAACGCTTCAGCTGCCGAGAGAGGAACTGGGGAAAACAGCATACCCAACCACTGAAAAATCAAAATATTGACTATTGCCCCAGAAATTTGAATATTAGCTGCATCTGGAAACAAAGCACACCCTTGCTTGTTAATAGGAGTTACACCACTTCTACTCCAACCCAGCTGAAAACAGCGGATTGCAGCAGGAATGGGAGCTGCTGATCTCGCATGAAATTCACACAGACTGCGCTTCCCCCGTCACAGCTCCATCAGCACAGGCTGTGGTTTATTGATACGAGACCCAGCTCAGCAATATTTTGAGATAGTAAACCAGTTGGTTTTCCTCTTAATTAATATGCACTCAAGTCTGCAAAACCCCCTAGCCTTTCCTGGTTACTGTACAGGAGGCAAAATTCAAGAAGATCCTGAGAAGGAAACACTCAACACATTGACTGACAGTTTGCAAAGACAATTACAGCAAACCATAACTGTCTACCAAAAATTGTCTACAGCCTGGTGCAGCAGAAGTGACAGTTTTTGTGCATTGTATCCTAAGTTGAATACATTAAAAAGCTGCAAATGAGTAATCTTTAGATAAGACTGTTCTGAGATAAGGCACACAAACAGGATCAACGGTTGATGCTGCTCTCAGAAGTCTGAGGTACGAGCACCGGGTCCCGCTGCAAGAGCTCAGTCTCATACACGAGGCAGCAGAGGGGTGAAGACGGCAGCAGCACAGACGTACGCATTTGCCAGAGGCCTCCGAGAGCTCGGTAACCAGATCATCTGACTCCTCATACAGACCAAGAATAGGGAAGAAAGGTTGATCTTAGCCACCAACCTCAGGCATTCCTCATTGCTATGAAACAAAGACAGTTTTAAAATTTAAGAAAAAAACCCTTGAAATCTATTATATTACATTTTAAAATAGCTCAGATTTTGTCCTGTGCATATATAAAGGATCACTTCCCTAGAAAGAATTGTAGCCTTTGTTATTGAGCCGTTGGCAGAAATCCGGTCTGATTCTCACCATATTCTCATTAACTTTCTGGATCATACAGAAAACCAAATGGCCCATTCTACTCAATTAGTATGAACATGCTGCATAATCCCTACAGCTAGAAAAGAAACAACTACTTCAGTTTCTTATCCAGTATTCAGAAAATGCTGTCAAAACTATTTTGATCCCTTTCATGAAAGAACATTTAAGAACATTTTATAAGGTTTACCTACTTTCTTCACATCTGAAATAGTTTTTCAGATCAATATTACGGGGCTGATGATTGCTTTAAAAATACAATTAGGTACATCCACTTCCTCAAAGAAATCCTGAATGATGCCAGTTCTCATTCTTCGGACTTTCCACCTCTAAAATTTAGAGCTGCTGTTTGACTCTCTCTCCCAGTGTCTGTACGTATACTCTGACCTTACCCTACTTCTAAAACCCTTCTTTCTGTGCATACGTATGTTTAGTCTTTAGAGCCAATTTCACACTCATAGCATTCATACAGATACTGAGCTATTCACACCCAAATTTTACCAGAGTGCTTTGCAGTTCTAGAAGCAGATGTACTGGCCTGCTTCTTTAATCCATTTCACCTTGCATAATTTCCAGGCAATAATCTTATATTCTGAACTGAACCATAGGATATTTCAGTAATAAAACTGAAGAACTGAAGTCTGTGGTTCTAAAGTATTTATTAACAAGGAAATATTTAGTCAATCTACTACTATTACAGTAATGCTCAAATTGCCATCTGGAAGACCCAGATTCAAAAATCAGTCTCTGGATCCCAGGCTCAGCTCACGAAGGCCAAACACATTGTAAAGAAGATGCAATTAGTCTCCAGGGAAAGGCTTCTGCAGGCTGTCATTGGCTATGCAGCATGCAGCACACTCACTCATGTGGATAAAAATAACATATTGAAATGGCAGCTGCTCAGCAAAGGAAGAGGATTTGAGCAGGGATAAAAATATACCTTAAAAAGAGAGGAAAAAAATGTAAAATGCCTATCAAAAGAATTGAAAGGTAATAGTGAATGTATTGAATCAATGATACTTAAGATTCACCTTTGAATCTCAAGCAGAAAAACACTATTTATTTCATATAGCAAGACAACCCAAGAACATAATTACTACTGTCCTAAACAAATCCAAGGCTAGCACAGCCTCATCACCTCAGTCAAGAAGTACACACTGTGAATGTTTTTTGTTAAATTTTGAAGAATTAGTACTTATACTATGACTGGTATCTATCATCATTTCCATTCTCTTTAAGTTGTTTTGAAGGTATATTTTAACATAGTACCCATTTCTCTTAAAGTCCATTACAGTATGAAGGGGGGTGGTGTTAGTGTTATATACTGAACTCATGTTGAGTCAATATTAAAGCCTCTCAAAAAATCACAAGATAGCAGTGCGACCTATTAGATCATCTAAATTATTTCCATGCCATTCTGAGATTGCTCTCAGCGTGTTTTATTAGTGTCTTGCCTGGGCTATTTTTAAAGTCTCAAACCCAGAAGCTTTTCCTTTCTGAGCGTATCCAACTTCAGTTTAAAAGCACTGTATGCACTGATTAACCCAGATAAGCAGCAGTCAAATTCAGTATACTGCGTATTTCACTATAAGCAAACAATGCTTTTGCTGAGGAAATCCTTGAAAAATGAGACTTCACAACAAAGTATTTCATGTAGAATCACTGAAATTTTTCACCTCAATTTTAAGGCTTTTTCTTTATAGTTTTCTAACTATTAACCATGAAACAGAACAATTTTTAAAGAACTTAAGAAATAATTACCAGAACAATATCTGATTGATATTACTGTGTTCCAATCAGTATGATACAACATATACAAAACTCTAGACAAACCATAGATGACTCTGCAGAGGGGATTAACAATCAAGCTCAAGCAGGAATTAACATGTATCAGAACAACGCATATTCTTTGCTGAAACACTTCTTCCATCATTCTTAAAACACGGTAAGTGCTCAAAAAAATGTATTTCAATTGCAAAAAATCTTTTCAAAGCATTTAAACTAAAAATCATACTACTGTACAGAACTACCCTTGTTCAGTTGCTGAATACATATGAACCTGACTTTGTTACATTCAAATGTAAAGGGAAATTTTATTTTTTCTGCAGCCACGTCACCTTGGGTTGTTATCTTGCCAGATTTCAGCAGCTAAAAGCTGGGCTGAGCTGGCCTGACAGTTGAACAGAAGGTCTCAGGGCCAATCCCAGGTGCTGCAGTCAAGGAAGAGTACCTGATTCTTGATTCAGTATACAATGTTGGGGGCATGGGATGTTGTCAGACAGCATATAAAACAAATGAAAGCTAGTACTACCTGTCATTAATAAAAGCCTGGCCCCCACCACAGAAGAAGGGAATGTATTTTGGGTTTTTAATTAATTTGGTATTACTTTTATCTACACCAAGCTCTCCTTGTCATTTCAATAGGAAAGTGTATTGCTTGGTGTTTCTCAACACCCTGAATTGCTGCACAGTACTGGGGATGTGAAACACAAGCTGCATTTCAGACCACAGTGAATGCAACAAATGCAACTTATTGCCAGTTTAACAAAGGTTGGTCTTCTGAGCAAGAACCACTATTAAAACAAGCCAGATTTCATTAATACCACAAGCCTTGATACCAAAATAAATTTGCTTTCAGAAACCACAAATGCAGGTTTGTTTTTTTAGTGGTCTCATGACTGGTAATGGAACTGAATACTTAGATAATGAGCATAAGTAAGAGTTTGACTACTTTTACTTACACAAGTAATCATCAAACTGAAATAGATTACTCATCATACTGAACAAGAACGAGAAACTAGACTTCCGAATTATATACCATAAGCAATTTCTATTCAGGTTTAGATAAAATATGTAGACAATGCTTTGAATACTTTGTAAGTTGAGGTATTTTCAAAGAAAGATTACCTTTGGAGAAAAAAAAAAATCCCAACTCGAAGTCAGTCCAACCCCCCTTTTCCTTTCCCAGTGGTACAAAGAATTCTGCAATTCAAGGCAGCAACAGAAAGAGAGCTAAAGAACTAAAAAAAATTATGAAGTACTCAGTGTTCTTCTCAAAATGACATCGATAAACCCCATTCTTCCCCAAGACAGAAAGAACTATGACTTCAGCAGGAAAACACTATTAAGCAGAAAGTTATGTCTCACTGAGCTGCACAAGATTCCTGAACTTGATCATTTTTACAGGCTACACACATTGTATCTGTCAAAAACAACACTGGCAACTTACACAAAAGATCAGCTTATGTTTGTGTTTCGCATTGTGTTGTGTAAAGACAACACACACCAAGTGCTCAGGTGTTGCAACAGCTTCATCTAGAGACAACTGAAAAAAAGGAGGCTTACCCAAGCTGACTGACATGCATTAGGTGCACAACGCAACTTTATTTTTCCTAACCAAAACTGAAGTTTCTTATTCTAAGTAAGCACCTCTTCCCAATTATTTACTGCAGGAAATAGTCTCTTTCTAAATTTACCTTTCAGTGAATCATTTTCAGCTCTCATTATGTCAATTAGCGAGTTCTCCAGTGAATGCATGTCAAAAGTCCTTGTGCGATCCTGCAAGCAAATACAAACAAAGCCAGTTTAGGCAACACACAGTGTTAAACAAGACCATCCGAAACATAAAAAACTTCAGTTTTGTTCGACGTTACTACAGCAGAATTAAACAAAACCACATACACCACTAAAGTCAGTCTGATATAGGAATATTAAAAATTAGAATATTCTGAAATATGAATCTGATCTATATTTATCATAACCAACCATCTAAGAACCCCAATTCAGTATTTAGTTGGTATTCCTTGCTATGCAATTAAACTTTGTTAAAAATAATTTCACAGTCAGGAAGTAAAGATCCCATCCTGGGAGACAGAACTGCAAAGAGAACTCAGAAAATAGGTATTTCAGCCTGAATTTAAGAAAATCTACATTCCAGAGACACACAGAATTTCCTTCACTTAAACTACTACCTCAACGACTGAAATAATCTAATTCTGCACAGCCAGTTCAAATTCTGTGTAATTATAAAGTATTTCACAATACAAGCAGTAGTGTTCCAAATAGTCTGGTTTACTAGGTGACAACTTTGCTCTGATTTAATTGCCTGAATTTGCAAGTTTGCTATTCCAAGCATTACTAGAATTGAAGGAGGACTCCACAAATGGGAGGCAAGATGTCTCACGTACCTTACTGTTTCATTATCGCAAGCTATTTGAAGTATACTTACCAATTATTTCTCCTTCATATTAACCAAAGCCATCATTTAACACATGTATGGTTTAGACTTTCCCAACTAAAACAATAAATTCCACATCTAAACAAATCTGATGTTACAGTAGCGTAAGACAACATAAAATATCGTGGCACTGCATTATTTTAATTAGCAAATTCAGAATAACTGAAATTATATATAAATTTTGAAATCTTTACAGTATCATAAAAGGTCACTAATGGAGGCAAAAAACCACTCTCATTCCCACAATGTCCATGTTACCTATGTATTTGTCCATTTGCACATTTGTAGAAACACTTGGATAGAACTTTATACAATTAATCCACCTTGAATTTAATTTTTCTGTGTCCAAGAGGAACTCTAACATCAGTTCTAAAGATTTTATTTCATTCATGTTCTAACAGTCACCTCTGAACTGAGATCAAACATGGAAAGTATCTGCTCAGATAAGAAAGCAAAACGTGAGCAGTTGAAGACAGACATTTGCTCTAAACTGCATCTCTACAATTATTGTTATTACAGCAGTGAATATAAGTGGTTTTTTGTCCCTAAATCCAGCTGTGAAGCCAAAATTTCTCCAAAGCACACAGATCCAGCTTTGATGATTTTTAAAACCAGTGGTGAAGTAAAAAAGGGTATTGTGCAAAGACTGTTGTGTATCAAGTTATAATGTCCCTTACTTCCAGTGATGAAGTGCTAAAGCAGTATTGATTGCAGTGGTGCAAGAGGCATTCTTTATATCAGGCAATGATCAGTCATCTTGGACTTTAAACACCCAACACTGTTTTTAGAGCAGGAACCCACTAGCTCCTAGAGTGCTGATCCATGTACAAGTTCAAAAGTTACATTCTGACCACTAAAAAACCCACTATTTTTCAGTGAAATTTTCTGATATTTTTCCTTTCTTCAAAACAGTTTATTATTGACAGAGAACAGATATTCTACTCGGATGTGCTACATTTCAAATAGTGTTAGAAAGACCAGAGTTTGGAACCATTTGCTTTATTAGTCTAGCCCAACATCAAATTTGCGATAAAAAGCATAGTGATGCTGTGTCTCTCCACAGTATTTATTTCCATGGTCATTTATATTACAAGGTAATTGAAGTACCTTAGAGAAACTATCGTGAGCACTTAAATTCTTAAATTTTGTGGTTTACTTTCACGCATTTCCTACAGGTTTCTTTCTTTCCTAGTGGTATTTAGTTTATTGTTTCAGTTTGTACATTACTAGTTCATAACTATTTCAAACTCCAGTTACACTAAAGTACCTTAGCAGGATTGAGTAAAAGTCCTTGGGTCTGCATCCTGGACCCATGTGGATCTAACAGCTGCGTAACTCAGGAACGGACACTAGAAAACAATCTTTGCATGTCCAGCAGTCCTCACAACGTGACAAAAATAGCCTAAAACACAGGTGGGAGCATGTTCTGAAAACCTGACATCCCTCAGTAGGTGCTCCTTCCATTCTGGCTTTCATACTGCATTGCGTTTCTCTGTGTGGAATTAACCTCCAGTCCAACCCATGAACAGCTACACAATTCTTATTTCAAAGTGCAGAACCTCAGTAGTTCCAAGTCTTTGCTGAATTTGTGGCACTTAACGTGTCAGTTGTCTGAGACACAGGGAGGGAGAAACCCAAGCCGCATAATTTCTAGTTTATTGTGCTGCATGTGCTCTGGAGTACGTGAGCCCAAAGATAGTCTCTTGTCTCTAAAATGTCTGTGTTATGTTGGGTTGAGCTACAGTAACAAACAGAGGGTTTTCTTGCAAGTTCAAGTTTTCAATATTGAGAACAGAGAGTTTAAACATTTGAGAAAAAATATGTAATTGAACTGGTTAGCTGGTAGGGACACCACATTCTCCAGTGGAAGCTTTTTGTGGTGCGGAGCTCATAGTTTTCTCCTAGCTAGCTAGCTCTCATTTCTGTAGTACATGGTCCATAAGCTTCTAAGCATCCTGCAAACATTTTAAAACACGACCCTGCACACCAATATGAAAGATAAACTGCTCATGTTCCTACCTGCAGCTATTAGTAATCACATAAAAAGGAGGACTGGTTAAAATATGGCCCACATTCATACTCACACTCTCCAGTGGTTCCAGTAACTTGTCATAGCAATGGAGAAGACTGCCATAGGACCCTCAAAACACTGATATGTTACTATTTCTTGCCTGCCTTTCCAACAAAAGGTCTTTGTGCTTACAGCATATCTAATCATCATGGCCAATTCATGGTGCCGAACTGCCCCAGTCTCAACACCCTCGGAAGATCAGTCTTAGCCCTGGGTCGTTTGAAACAGTTTGCTCTTCCGTGCCTCTGCTTATTAATTAGAAGATAGCAAATCGCCTTAAGCTTAACACTAAGAGCCACTACTGCTGTTACATTAAATTTGGATATATTCCTGAAACTAATGCAGCAGTCCACCTCTCTGGAAATGCAGAGTAATTAAAGAACTTGGTGTATAAGTAAATCTGTACACATCTATCCAATGAAAAGATGTCAGTCATGTATGGCCTAAATAAAGGCCACCCAAAATGTAATGCGCAACTGGTTCTAAGGTTTGCACAGTCTTATTATAAAAGAACTCCATTAATTGACTTCTTGCCCTGATACTGAACAGGTCCACACTACAAAGAAACTCTCCATTAGTAGTTTTTTAGAATTTTTATACAATTTAAAGGCCCTTTATTCTGAGACGGCTTTGAAAACAGTAGCACAAAATTTGCCAGTCTTCACTCCCAAGATGGCCAGCACATTTTGTCAGAAACATGTATTATATCTGAAATATATATATTATACACCTAACATAAAGACTGATGAGACAGGTTAGTGGCAGTGACCGTAGTGCTGAAGAATTATCTAACTATACATTTAATTCCATAACATCAAAAAAAGCTGGCAACTAAGTGTGAGCTATTTTCAGATGCACATTACTTAAGAGTTATAAAGCATGTAAGCCATGCTGTACTTAGGAAAAAAAATGATGTTTTCTTCAACAGATTTCACGTAGAGAGAATTTATAGCAATTTGGTGGTGGGTTTAATGGATCAATTCACAAAGTTTCAGTGCTTTCCGTGGAGCTGGATTGCTTACTGTATACTTTTAAATTTATTTATAAAGAAAATATATTGGGGTAATGACTACCCTGGAATAAAGCAGAGTATGTACGCTTCAGTAACAAAATAAATTAATTACAGCCTGATATTATCTACCCAGGTTGATCAAAAAAACTGGGCTTTATATGACTTTGTTTACAGCATCTAAAATTTTGCTTTATCAGAGGGCTCAAAGGGCACACACATCTATCCTTGGGAAACGGAACTGAGGCAGAAGGACATCAGGTTGAACACAAGGCCACAAAAAAAAATGCAACCAAAATGAAATTGACTTGAAGTCTTAATGCATGACTCTTTAAAATGTCAGCCAAGACTTCAAAAGACATTTCATTAAACATAATATTGAATAAGCAGTATTGTTTTCACAATAATATACAAGAGGTGGCAGCTAGCAGATCTGCTTAAGAGAGCGCTATTGAGACTAAATACAACAGCAAACAACAGTTTTGACATATACACTGGCCAGCTCTGTCTACAGAAAATTAAAATTACTCAGATTCTCCTACTGTCTAGAAATCATTTATAAGTACGTAGAGTGCTCATAATAATGCAATCTCATTGTTAAAGCATAGAGAATAGGACTCAGGAGTTCACGTCACAACTTTGTCACTGGCTTCATACAGTCTGGGCAAACCACTTCACCTCTGTGACTACAGGGGTTTCCCCACTAGCACCAGACAATTTTATGTTTAGAGGTCTGTAGAAAATAGAGCCACTCGTAAACAGGAAATCACTAAATTCTAATTCCTATTCCAATTTTATTTTTCAAAGTCCAAAGACATTTCATTCCAAAAGAAAGTCATTCAGTACTAAGCATGTGCAATATATACTGGCACATCCTTCTATGCAAAAGAAATTAAACATTAATTTTTCATGCACAGGAAGACCATACTTTCCACTTAAAAATCCCATACCTAAATTCTCTTGCACATCAGAAAAACGTACATCTAACTTAACTATTAAAGTGCAGATTCTTTATGTTTAATCTGCACCCACAGCATTATCATCACCCGAACAACTCAGATTCCAGAACATGAGAGTTTTTATTTGGCGCTTCCCACAATGAGCCTCCCAATGCTACAAACCCAAACTGCACAAGCAGTAAAACCTGGCAAGGTATGAGCACTAGCTGGTAGCTAAGGCTGTGCCTAATCTTATAAAATATGATTTCTCTGAAGACAGAGGCATCAATAATAATGCAAATTATGCCATTGCGTTAAGCAATTTACTGAAGGTGATTAAGCAGCATTTATGGAGTAGGTGTGGTTGGGAGACTGGGGCTTATTTTATATATTTAAATCTTTGTCAGTCCAGAACACGTGTGAAAATTAGAAAACTCACAACTACAGTTTGCTACCCCCATTACAGCACAGGAAGCCTGAAACTTTCTGAAACCTTGTACATATTTCCCACAACTAAAAAACCTTGTGTCTCAGACAAAGTGTGTAGGGAGGGGTAATATTGTAGGTACTAAGTACAAGTTCCACATTTTTCTTCTAATTGAGAAGCAAATTTGGATTTGATTATGCTTCTGGGTAAGCTTCTCCTCCTTCCTATCACCCTGCAAATGCTGTATTCCAGCTCCCAGTCCAGTATCCAGTGAATTAAAGGCTTTGAATAAACAGGTTTTTCCTGAAAGGATGTTGCTGTATGCTGCCCTGATCATCTTTTATAGCTTCATCAGGCAACAGTAAGAAAAAGCTGGAAAAGTTAAGTGACACATAACATAGGAGGGTTTTTTGGGAGGGAGCCCTTCTGGTTTAGTCAAACTTTTTTTTTTTTTTTTTTTAAGTGTTAGGAATTACAGACCTTTATAAAAATTTCCAGTAACATGTCTGATTCTATTTTAGCCACATATTAAGTTTCTTATGTATCTTCTAGAAATTATTTTCCAGAATATCTTGTGTTCTCAATTTTTGTGCTGAGCTGCTAAGCATGCAATTTTCTAAGCAAAATGCTTAATAAGAGTACTCCTTTTAATCTTAGGAAAATACAAACATAATTCAAATAGCTTCTAACAAAAGCTCTCTTTAAAAAGAAATCCTGAGGTCAAAAACGCACAGGAGGGCCAAAGCCGAAGTATTAACGTCAGTATTAAGTTTATAAAACAAGAACAGTGTTAACTTCTATAGTACTTAACTTGTGCACGTCATACCACATTAGAGTGCTTCTAATTCCACAGATCAGTAGCTGTGGGGAACAGCATACAAAACACTAATTACTACGCAGCTGATGTAGTTACAGAAAAATGGGTGAACAGACATTTAAAAATCCAACTTTAAGTATTTATTCTATTTTTAAATGACAGCTTGAAATTTCTTGGAATAATTGCAGTTGCTAGAATCAAAATAAAATTTTCTAGAACTTTCTGCAAAACAAGTAGCCTCATTTTATGCAACCAGCCATCATAATTTACAAAAAGGTTCCTCAAAAACAAAGAACAAATATTAAAGAGGCATGGTAAAGATATTTATTTGCGAAATTCCTTCAAGAAGAAAGACTGGCAAATGCATTCAAGAGATTATTTTTTAATTGCAATTCCCCATGAATTTGTTTAACGCACTTGTTAAACCAACCCATTTCTATGGGCAAACAAATCATGACGTATAGCTCAGAATTGAAACACATTCTGTAATCACGTATGTGTTTTCTCAAACATTGCATATCTGCCTGGGGGAAGAGAAAGTCTCTCTGGCACAGACCCTCAGTGGATTTGGAAGGGGTTATATACCTGGAAACTAGCCACTGTAGAAGAAAGGAAAAAACATTTTGAACAAGTGGATATAATGAACTGCTCTCATGTACAAAATTCTTTGAAATGGCTGTTATTTTCAAGCCTGATTCCAGGAAGAAACACAATTTTTTTTTAAGCGTTTTTACAGAAACCTGAACACTATTGCTTAACTTGGTGTTTTAAAAATTGGTCTTTGAAGGCAAAAGCGTCACATCTGAAGATGAGATCTGGAAACCTGGAAATGCCTATCAAAGCAAGATTCATGCATTGCATAACAGGCAGGATGTTCCACTCTCATGAGGAAGTGCAAGTACACAGCAAAAGGAAAGCCAAAACAATCTTGAGGGCTATGCTGCAGTAAAATGCAATTACTGAGCACTTAGTTTGTCAGTGCTGCTGGGAGAGAAGTAGAAGGAGATATTTAAAAAAAATTAGTAACTTTGTAAGATGCCATAGTCACAGTCAAATCGTTTTCATTTATTAATTCTCAGGGAACGCTGTTACATCCAAGAGACTAAATTTTTTTTTTTTTTTTTAATTCAGGAACCATTTTTTCATTTGGAGACCATTTCCTTTTCAAATGAACGCACAAAGAACAATGGCTTTTCTCTTTTCAAAAGATCTTTGAAAGGAGAAGCCTGCTCAGTGGCTAAAGCACAATATCAAAACTTAATTTCATTAACAGATCTGGTAACAGTCTTCTCCGACCTTGCTTCCTATTCCATCTCTGCAACAAGAGGTTCCTACAGACATGCTACTTTTGAGGTGTTATGAGACAGAATTCGAAATAAATAACACAACAAAAAGCACAATGTTTTGCATGGAGCTATCAATACCAAGCAAGGAATCATCAAATTGCAAGATTATCAGACAGACTGCTGCAGTATTTTCCTTTTATCTGCGCCATTTGGAATGCCCACTTCATCGCAAGTGTCTAAGAGCCACGGGCAGAAATATTTGAAGTGAGCAGTAGTTCACACTGCTGGCTTATAGGGACATTATGCAATGTGGTCCTCTCTGAAGAGGAAACGAGCACTTACACTTAGTTACCCTAAGATTTCCATCAAAACACAGACTTCTGTGTTTCACCAAGCTTTGGAGTAGAGAAAACCTTTGAGGAAAAGAAACAGTGATCCCCAAATACGTGCAATTGTGGGTTTACATCCTGCCTTCCAGAGAAACTAATTTTCACTAGATCGCAGCAACACTTGTTAATGATTTAAGCAGCAAAACATAAATATTAAATGGAAGGGAGAGTTGTATCAAATTACTCCATTATGTTGCCGCAGCAAAGACAGCTTTCAATTATTTCCTAAATAGGAATCTAAGAAGATTCCAGTAACAATATAGCCTTATCCAGTATATGATTGCACCATCAAGGATACTTCATCTATATATATGCATGAACACAAATACACAATATGCAAAACTCCTTATTTCTGCTTTGAGTCAGGCACACAATCAGCATAATCAAGAAAAAAAAAGGTCAAATTTTAGATTGTTTCCAGCAATTAAAAAATTCAGTATGCTTTCAACACACAAATAACTAAGTGACCAAAGGAGCTAAAGATTTTATACAACAAAAGTTATAAAAAGCAGCTGCCCAAGATGGCTTCAAAATTAATCAGCATCTCTCTAGGTCTGCAGTGCTGAAGTCCTGTTTTGCTGCCCTGCCCTTTTCTTCACAGAAGTGATAGTAACAGACTGGAAAGCACTTCACTCCAACACTTTCCTTTTCTTGGCATGAAGAAGTGTCAGACTTGGTCTT
This sequence comes from Opisthocomus hoazin, assembly GCF_030867145.1. Classification (NCBI taxonomy): domain Eukaryota; kingdom Metazoa; phylum Chordata; class Aves; order Opisthocomiformes; family Opisthocomidae; genus Opisthocomus; species Opisthocomus hoazin. Next base: position 11,176,960 of record NC_134435.1, read on the forward strand.
GACATGTACAGCTTCATCTTAGTGTTTATGTAAACAGATACCAACATACTACACAAAAAATATTTCTTTACCATCATCAAAACACGTGTGTATGATATTTTATGTTTGGAACATAACCCAGAAGTCAAGGTTGACTTTGCCAATTTCCTGAAATTCCCTTGATGTCAAACCAAGCACGTTTCTATCACTGCGTATATATTTGGGCCTTATACACAGCAGCAAGGACACACTTGATCTCATTCTGTCACTCTGAACATCAGCTACGTGTCAGGGTACAGAATGAATTAAACTGTGAGCCAAGTCTCGCTGCAGTGAGGCTGAAAAAAGATCGACTCCAGCTGTGTCACTTTTTCTAATGGTTTCAGTGTATAAATTTGGTATGGTGGACACAGGTTCATTATATTAATTACAAACCCTGACATTATAATCAATTATTGCTGTGCATTCTAAATTTACAAGGGCTCTACCTGATACTGAACCAGCCAGTAGCTCTGCAGTAGAAGAGGTCTCTAATGGAAAGTTATTGCCAGCAGCTGCTCTGTTGTCAGAAGGCTGCATAGGCAGGGCCCTGCAAACCAAACAGAAACTGAACACTTTACAAAGAAGAACTGAACTGTTCCTATGTCTGAATCCACAATGTCATTGTTAAATATATTTATATTTCTCTAGTGTGGTTTATTACATGAGATACATTGCACGGCTTTTATCTACAGATCTTTCAAATTATTTTAAACTAGGTCATGCTGGTTCTTACAGCATGGCTAAAAATACTGCAATCATTTTGAAATTTTTACTTTTGCCCTCATTTGAAAATTTTGAAAAGCAATCCACTAAATGTAAAAGCAATCTTGGCTTTTGGGATTTGCCCTAAAGGAGTTTAGAAAAAGCACATACACACATAAAAGCTGGGTTTAACTAGTGGTCAGATGAAGAGTGGAGTACTTCTGTTTTAATTATTACTGCAAATTAGGTTCAACATTATATGGTTCTTTTCAAATTTATTAAAAGTCAGCCTAGAAGGAGAGGCTGAACTGCCAGACAACCTGCCTCCTGCCAGGATAAAGCCATATTAAAATATAGGAGACCACCAACTGAAACTCATCCAGATCTATTTTTGGTGATGATTTAACGGCCTGCAACCAAAATTTGCTGCCATTACTGACGAAAGCAAACTGCGTTCATTACCATCACGTTAAAAGTTTCCAAAAGATGCTACAAAAATTATGTTGCACTACAAGTCCATACGGTACTGTAAACCAAAATACAATCACTTAATACTTTTTCTCAGGTGTGGTACATTCTTGAACACTTTAGAAGGCCTCACATCTTTCATCCTTCATCAGGCAGCCCTTTCTTCCTTACTCCGTTTTGTAGATATACTTGCCACTTGTAACTAAATTTGTTCATCGGCTATTTATAAATGTGTGTAAGTATTAAGCTGAAGGAAACTGGCTAATACAGATGTCTGGTGGGCAACAGATATTTATATGATCACCACTATTAGAAAAACCAAACCCACGATTCACAGCTCAGAGCATAATTCACACTATGGCATTTTAAGTTAGCCATGTAGATTTTTTGGTTGCGAGCACAGAATTCGTGCAATCAGACTGTGCTGTTCAAACCCCCGACCCTTTCTAGAGCATTTTAATGCACTCAGGTGTTCTTTTTCTTATGGATGTAACAGAGCACACTCACCTGAAAAGGAAAAATGTTGTCAGCTCTATTCAAACTGTCTTCCATCCACGATTTTGGAGCAAAGGCTGAGCTGGGTCGAGCGTATTTCTGCAACTGGATATGATTGCTTGCAAAATTCTTCTTTAAGGGCGAGATGGAGTTCAGGGGTGTTATCCCTCCGTTCAGTCCCCTGCGGTGGTCTCGACCTTGGGACCCACCCCACCCACCGTATCCACCGCCACCAGGGCTCCATGAAGATGGTGTAGGCGATGGACTTTGGTAGCTGCTCCATGGAGAAGGTGGCTTGTTAAGATTATTAGCCAAATGAGGCAACTGATTAAAAGCAGCATTTCTATGTGTGAATGGAGGTGGATGAGGACTTGCAGGAGACCTCCTCTGTTGCTGATGCTGATTGTGATGGTGCTGAAAATGGGGGTGATGAGGGTGGTGTTGAGAGAGGGGTCCAATTTGGGGGGAAAAGCTACCACCAAAGCCAGGGCTGACGTGATGTGGAAAATTCTGAAACAGCAGAGCACCATTATTAGCTGAGGCAGTAGGGACCCCTCCCTGGTGAAAAAAACTTGCATCTTCATTGATTATTGTAGAAGAAGAAGGAGCTATAGCTGCAGACCAGTTACTAAAACCAGTCAGAGAAGATGCAGTGGATGTCAAGGGCTGCGTTGAAGTACCTAGCCCCGAAGCCTCTTGATAATCAAATCCTGTTAACACCGGCGATTCTATTCTTATTTTCTCCTTTCCGTTGCCATTCTCTGAAGAATTATCGCCCTGATTTTCTTCAGTTTTAGCTTTCTCAGGTTCCGAGAGCATGCCTGCTTCCTGACTTTGACCAGGGGAAAGCTGCTGTTTTTCTAGGGACTCTTGCTTTTCCTGTTGCTGAGTTTTAGATTTTTCTGACCCCAGAATCTCATCCTGAATATTATGGGCAGCTGGAGCAGGAAAGAGCCAAGCTGACCCAGCACTACTGCCATTGGCAGCTGTGTTATTATTTATAAAAGCAGCAGGGCTGGGGGTTGCATTTTGATGATGGTGTGGAGGCTGCAGATGTGGATGAAATCTGACTGGAAAAGCTGACTTATTTCCAGTGTTGTTTTGCACTAACACTCCAAACCCGTAATCCCCCATTTATTATATTTAGCGTTTGAATCCTCCCTGTAAGAACAAGTCGATGTTTAGTGTTTACCTCGTCCTCTTCGGAGGCGAGATTAGCAAGTATCCTGGTTTTAGCTAGATATTCCAGTTTCTCCCTCCACGCTATTTATTTCAGATTTGGATAAAGATGGTTGGTTTTTTGCAAAAGACAGATCTCAAACTATTTAAAATGTGTCAATTTGTGTCTGTTTCCTTCCTTTGGCCAGGAGGAAGGGAAAAATAAATCTTTGGTTCACAAAATAAGAGGTTTCCTTTTTCTAAAGGAAATGCACAGCAATGAGAGAAAAAGCTTCTGGGCAGTAAGGATAAAGAGATTCTAACTATCCTGTTTTTTTCCTCCTCAGCAGCCTTGACTCGCCCATAAATGAGTTAAGAGGGAAGGAGGAAAAAAAAAATATACAATGACGTCTGGTCCCCCGACCCCTTGGCAGCAAAAAATAGATTTAAATCTGGAATAATTTAATACATCTCTATAATCTAATATATATTTGTGTCCTGTTCAAAAAGAGTCTTTGCTGTGGGTAAAGGAAAAATTTACCTCAGGATCTCAGCATTCAGAAGGGTGAAAAGGGGGAGCGAGTTGCAGAAGAGGCTTTCTCCCGTACTGCTGGGTTTAACCTATTATATTTAGCAATAATATACACTCTGTGTGTGTGTGTATGCGCGTGTGTGGTTGTTTAAATGGATAAGATCTTATCTCAGGAAATTAGTATTCTATGTGTGCTGGGTGGGGAGTGAGTTGTGCAGGAGAAGGGTGGATTCTTGATGCTGCTCCTTTCGGGCTGGGTTTCTGAGCTCGCCAGACTCGCTTCTTATTTATGATCCAGTATTTGCGTGTCCTTCAAAGGAGTCCTGGCTGTCCGAAGAGGAAGATTTTCATCTCAGAAATCAGCATTCGGGAGAAGGGAAGGGAGGGGGCAGCGGGCTGCGCAGGAGGAAGGGGAAGCACTCCTTGCTCTCCCCGCTGCCGGGAGGGCGGCTGCCGGTGCGGGGCTCGCCTCCTTCCCCCGCGATCCGCCGGTTCCCGCGACGAGCGAGCCCCGGGCCGGGCGGCTCCGCGCTGCTCCTCCTCAGGGACGCGGCATCCAGCGGGGCAGGGGCGGGCGGCGCGGGCAGGCTCGGCTCGCCAGGCCCCGGCTCTCTGTGGGGGCCCCCCGCGGTGTCCCCCCCTCCCTCGCAAGAGTCCTGGCGCCGGGGAAGGCAGGAGGGATCGGGTTGTTTTGGTTTTGTTTTTTTTTTACCTCAGGAGAGGAGCAGCCTCCGGCAGGGAGGGGAAGGTGCAGGCGGCGGGGGGCCGGGCTCCTCTCTCCCCCATGGAAGGTGTTTAACCGGTTCTCCCAAATCGCCCGGAGGTTACGGGACAGGGTCCCGGCCGCCGGGCGCAGCGGAGCGGGGGCCGGGCGCACTGACCGGGGCGCGGGGTCCGGCGGCGGCGGCGGCTCCTCGGAGCAGTCCTTCCCCTGCTGCGCGTCTTCTAGGCTCCAGGCGGGCTTCCTTCCCCCTCATGTAAACCGGCCGGGCACCGGGAGGGTCGCCGCGGGGGACGCTGCTGCCGGGAGGTGCGGGGAGGGGTGGGGAGAGCTGCCGCGACACCGGCTCCGGGGAGTCGGGAGGCGCTTCGGTAGCCGGCGAGCCTGGCCGCGACGGGTCCTCCGCGCGGAGCCGCCTCCTCCGCTGCTGCTGCTGCTGCCTTGTTTTGCCTCTTTTTCTCTCTTTTTTTTTTTTTTTTTTTCCCCTGCCTCCTTCCCCTCCCCCCACCCCCCAGCGGCCGCCGCTTCCTGCCTCGGTGCCGCAGCCGGTGCCTCCCTCCTCCGCCTCCTCCTCCTCCCCGCCCGGCCGCTGCCGAGCCCCGTCTCCTCAGGACCGAGCCGCCGCACGAAATGACAACCAGCTGGAGGAGGCAGCGCGGCGCTTCCGGTTCGGCGGCGGGCGCGCCCCCGCCCCGCCCCCGGGCCCGGCTCCCCGGGCCGAGGCCCCGCCCCGCCCCGCCCGCCGGCTGCCGCTTAGCGCCGCCATTTTTGGTAGGGGCAGGGAACGCCCTGGCTGGGGCGGCCATCTTTGTTTTGGGCACGTCGCCCAGAGCTTGGTAGCCATCCTAAGTAAGGGCAAAAAGGTCAGAGGGATGCCGGCGGGGCGGCCATCTTGGGCTGAGGAGCGCCATTCCCGCCGCCAGCGGCCATCTTTGTGCAGGGCAGGTCGTGCTCGGCCGCGGGTCCGGGCCCTGACAGGCCGGGCTGGCCCGGGGCACGCCGCGCCGGTGGTCGTGAAGTCATTCGCCGCTGTCATATCCTGGCTAATACCTAAAAAACAAATCCTACCCAAAATGCCGCCTGTTTGTAACAAGCCGAGGGCGAGGCCCCTCTAGTGAACCTTCCCCTCCCTAAATCGGCCAGGCCCAGGCCGCTGCATTCGAGCCATCGCACTCCTGGCATGGAAAGTCAGCAAAACAATGTAACGAAATGTTCAGACGGCGACTGATGTGGCGAAAAATACGACAATGCCGGACTTCTGCTTGGCTTTTTAGCTCTCGAAACGTGGAAATCGGATACAATGACAAAGGGTCTTTATAAAAACATGTGAAAAATTTTGGGAGCTTTCCGAGACTGTCATTCTGAAAGTCTTGAAACTCCAGCTCACTTAGGTATTCTAAAGGCTTTCCCAAATAACTTGTGCTATGTTGGTTTTAAAAAAGGCAAAAAACCAATCAGTGGAAGATAAGAACAGGTGGAAGCAAATCAATGGGCAGTAAATTGGCATTATTCCGGGACGGTCCTCCCCATCCAGTGCAAGGGGAATCGCCGCCTGTCACACGGCCTGAGGGGGGATTTGTCTGATCCTCAGCCATATTTATCGAGGAAGGGACAGGAGGTTTGAGCTGTGACAGCAAGTTTCGTCTTTCGGGATGACGGATGAGGCCATAACAACCTTTTAAGCACTATAAATAGAGGTTTTTATGGGGCAGGGATTACAGACACACACTGGCAATGAAGTGCAGCTCTCAGAGCTGGAGTGGTGGTGGGAAGAGAGGACCTTGGTCGCGTTACTCTGATACCTTGAACTTTCTTGTGGCTCATGTAGTGCCTCCGGGACCACCACACCTTCACCTCAGCCTGGTGTAAAACTGCCTCGAGCGTGTGGCACTTTAGGACGGGATTGCCCCAGCAAGAAATTCTGTCCCAGTAACCAATACGAAATCCGTAGTTTCTAGTATACTTTAGGAAGTTCTGGATTGAAATTAAATGCGTATTACAGCAAGCTGTACAACGTAAAATAGCAATTCAGCATGCATTTTATATAGCACTGTTATTTATTAAACATTCAGTGATTATTACTTCATCACGCGTAGCAAATCTGTATAAAAGCAAAGGGCTTGGTTGTCCCCAGCTGCCAGGCATACAAAGTGAAACTCCAGTTCTACTTCTACCGCGGTTACCAGATGGCTAACACCACACACCGCATATCTGACTGTTTTTTTGTATATACAGTTATGTGGTCTATGGGCACAACCATAGGTCCAAAACTGACGTGTGCTTTAAAATTTATTCTTGCACGGGAATGTGGATTGTTCAAGAGCAATCATCAAAGCTTTCATCTTCTACAGATCTGTTCTGTAAAAATTGCTCTTTTCTGGGATGGGTGCCCTTTTTGCACATCTACAAATAAAATATAGTTCAAAATTAAATAGCTAAAAATAGTGACATTAAAATAGCTTTATGTAGATACACCAGTAGAAAAATCAAGTGGAAAAGGAAACAGGCAGAAACATTTCCTGAACAGTTTTCTTTTAGTAGTGGAATGTCCACTACTACTTCCTCCAAGACTCTTTCCAACCTACTCAGTCACCTGATTGTAAGTTTGGATGATACAGATATTTTCACTAAAACCAGCATTTCTCAACAATTTTATGAAACTTTTTTCTTCACAGTCATATATACCTTGTTTCCATGTGTGCAAATAGACTTGTTTACACATGTTGAAAACATCATTGTTTGTGAACATGTAATTACTGGGTTATAATTTCCCCTTTTGTTTACTGTTTGCAACCTATGTGAGCCCATCTGATACTAAGTATTATTTTCCTCTGTATTTTTCTAGTCATACTGTTGTTGTTATCATCACCATCAGATTCAGGGTTAACAAGTGCTTCTGTCAAGAAGCTATGAACCTGGCTGCAGCAGTAGATAGCTATTACATTAATAGTTTGGGAAAGACTGAGTAGATGGCCTTAATTTAATTTCAGGCACACCCTTGCAATGCATTAGGACAGAGGCAGATCAACTAGAGTGATATAAGCAGAACTTCCAAAATCTGACTTTAATCACTTTGCCTGACAAAGGTGGTTTGCTGAAACCATGGGAGGTTTCTTAACGGCTGACATTTTGATGGCATCAGCTGCCCAGCAGGATTGGTGTCATTTTATTCAGCCCATTTGAGGAAAAGTGCCTGAACAATACACAGTGACTGGCAGTCACTACCTTTAGTTGCAAAGAAGAATAATCACTAAAGAAAGTGAATAGTGTGTATAAATAAGTGCATTTAACAACCTGTGAGGAAGTTGCCACTTTGATGGCTGGATGACGTAAAGAGAGTCTGAAATCATGTGTCTGAGCTTTATTTGGAATGCATGAAAAACAGCAGGACTTTTTTTTTAATTGTTGCACAAGTTTTGCAGAAACTAATCATCAACTACATGATTAGCTTAAAAAGTTGTCAAACATTTTAAAATTAATGATGTTTAATAGCAATAGAATTTCAGTTGCCACCTTCTTTTACAGGACAGAATCTTGCTGTCCCGGCTGTCTAACAATGCAAAACCAAGCTAGTTTCCATGGACTGATGAAGATGTTAATGTTGTTGCTTTTCATTACAGACACACAAAAACAGTGACAAGGATTCCTAAAAACGTTCTTACTGCTGTAATTCAACATATAGCTAACAGTATAAGGAAGAATTTTTAAATCACTCAAGTCATAAGCTCAAATCTTTGCGCAGTCAGACCAGCCCTTTATGTGTAGCAAGTGACACACTGATTTTCCTAACTTTTGGATCAACTTGAAACATAAGATCCAAACAATAAAAAACCCCCAGCCCTTGGGCATCTAAATACTACGAAACGAACTAATTTAGAAATTTCATCCTAAATTTCCCTTCCTCTCAACAATAAATATCCAAGAATATTTTCAATGGGAAGAAAGGGGGAGAGTTTTCTCAGCAGCATTTGCTCACATCCAGCGATGAGATTCAGTGTCCAGATTTGCCGCCACATCCCCCAGACCCACCTGCGGCTCGGTCGTGTTGTATCTAACACCTTGCACCTGAAAGGGGTTTCAGACTGAATTACACTTGAAGTATTTTTAGTCATTGTGGTACCTTACACTAGTCACTGTCAGCACCTAACGGATTCATTTTTGGAAGCAGTTTAACTCCTCTGGCTACCTTACAGGAGAGGATTCCCCTGGCCACTCTGGCTGACATCATTAGGCAGCTCTAGCAGATGATTGCCAGTGGCACTGTGCACTAAGCAGGCTCCCCCCAGAATCAATCTCCAGGATCGCAGCCCCCTTGACAACCTCTTCACTATGAGACTAAATCACAAGTGGGAACATATTGCCCTCCTCTGAGGATTAGATCTCTTAGCCTGCCTTTATTCTGACAGTCTCACTGTAACACGTCACCCAATAAGTGCTCGATTGTGACTCAGGTCACAGCAAAAATTGAGGATGACTGAGCTGGTGTAGAGAAATTTGTTTGCGTACTTTCCGTCAGAAACAATCCTGAGATCTGTGGTTTGCTTGGGTCTGGTGCAGTGCCCATTCAACCCGTCAGTATTACACACCCAGTGAAACACAGCACAGGGGAAAATCTTCAGGGCCAAACAGAATAATCTTGTCAGATGGACCATATAGCCTTGGTAAGGTCATATGACCCATAAGACGTGGAATCATTAACGATAATTTACTAGAGCTAGCTCACAGATAAACTAAACCAGAATAAAATGGAATCCCTGAGCAGAAGCCTCTGCAGCTTAGTCGCAGCCCTCATCCTGGGAGACTCTGGGAGAGCAGATGTGCGGTGTGCGATATACCCTAAGTGTTATCAAATCAAGGTCCTATTGAGCTAAGAAGTGAAATGACTTACAGAGCTTAGAAGGAACTCCTTATGGAAAATGTCTTGCCAGCAACCCTCTTTTTTAAAAATCAAAGGACTGTCATCTCTCGTGCATCTGCGATCGCAGCTGTCACGGTGTCATCTGGAAAGAAAGGTGAACCCCCGGCGACTCAGCGCACGAGCTTCACACGTTAGCCCTGCACGCGTTGTCAATTACGGAAACGTCAGGCTGATGCACCTACTTCACGCTGTTGGTGGGGAAACTGAGAATTCAAGTCTCACTGCCATACATGTAAAGTCATTTTCTGCCTTAAAAAAAAAAAAGGAGCAGAAAGAGGATAAGGATCTCTTTACTAGGAGCAGAATTATCAACTGGATCTTACGTATCAAAAACTGTAACAAGGCCTGATGTCTTCTTGAATGTCAAAAGCCCTATCAGGGTGTCCAGGTCTCCAGTTTTATATTAAAAATGGTTGTTGTATCTTGTCCATGCAACAGTTTACAGCATATTAACACAGTTTAGTAAATCAAATAAAGAGTCAAAATTAACACTATACATACAGCACAAGGACTTTAGAAATGGTGCACCAGGCTGTGCTAAAATTCAAAGGGACCATTAATGGGATTATTAATCACTCAGGTGTTCCTCCACAGTACTTTACGTCTAATGTGTCACAGAAGACACAGGACTTGCTCACGTTCAATGGTAATAAAGGCAACTACCAGACCTGAAAAGCTGCATCAGCATTTTATCCTAACCAATTGCTCCAAGGAGGCTGAGCTAAAAACTCTAGGCAAGCTGTCAGTAGCTAATATTAGCCTACACATAGAGAGATTTTTTTTATTTCAGAACAATTTTCAAAGACTGCAGAAAATGTTCTCTAGGCCGCAGAGAAAATCCAACAGTCCATTTTTTTGCTGATGCAGCTGCAACTGCTGTTTTCTGGATCATATCTCAGTTTGGTCATTGCAGTATCAAAGTATGAATTTAGGAACCCGGTAAACCATTTACTCTTGTGTAAAACACATTATACATGCTAATAGCTTCATTTGGCTACGCTGGCTTCGTCATTTTTCTGCAACTGGATGAAGATACTATATATTGATACACTCTCATACGTTAAGCAACCCCTTAATAGAATACATTGCCTTGGAGTCTTTAGTCTTTATGAGAAAAAAACCTTATCACTGCCCAGAGAACTATTTTGTGTGCAGTAATTATGTAATATTAATGAACAATATTACGTCTAACTGTATTTTCCAGCCCTATTCTTTGTATGGAATGTACTTTAGAATGACCTGACACTGCAAAAATGCCTCTATCTTCCACGGCTCATGTAAAATACAATAAATACATAAATAATTTAGAAGAGGAAATAGGTAGCGTTGCAAAGGCGGTGGCATTCTTACCACTGTACTTCAAACCCTGGCGATGTGGCCTTTGGAAATTTTTTTTCATTTAAGGATACTGTTCCCTCAATCTGGACAAAAAATTCCACACAGATACAGAGCTTTAAAAAGCAAATATGAAAGCTAATTTTATAATTTTGTTTCTGAAATTGTAGAAGGAAAAAAATACACGAGGGTTATCTGTTTGCCCACTGCATGCTTTCACACAGAGCCTCACATGTCTCTGTGCTAAGATGGGAATTCTGAGGCTGAAAGTTCCTCAATTTTGATCACAGCTGCATCATGGCATTACATCCACGGGGGAAACGAGGGAGATACGGCCCTGGCGCCCGGTCTGTATGCTAAGGGCTGCCCCAAAACCCTTTCAAGACAGGCTTGTCTGCCAGGAGCGCCGTTGGCCTGCACGCATGGCCTCGGGCACAGCCACGTTGCCCTTTTCCCAGTATCTGGGAGCCTGAGCATGGTGGGTGAGCCAGCCCCAGGCGTGCCAGGACAGCCTGTCCACGGGCACCCACCATCGTCCTCATCTGGAAGGCAGTAATCGTTCAGTAAATTTAATGGGAAAGGACATGTTTATGCTATGGACACTTAGCTTCTCGATCTCTCTGGTTTTTTTGTTGTTGGTTTGGGGCTTTTTTCACTTCTAAAATAAAACAACTTGTATTTCATGCCTATTAATAAAGGAGGAATGCATCAGGGCTGTTGCAAGGGCCAATTAGTCAGGGCTTACAAAGTGCACTGGTGCTAAGTATAATTTTTACTGCAACTCGTTGACACCTTCATTTCTCAAAATAAGATTTCATAGCCTGTTCATTTACTAAGTGGGCTAGTGCCTTTGGGTATTTGGGAAGGGCAAAAAGACAAATTGAAAAGCACCAAATAATTTAATTTCAAAGTGCATTAAGCACACACCTTCCAATTTTGTGACTAAAATGTTCATCAGCTTTTTCCAAAGAGGTTTGTATTCAGGGCACAGAAACAGTTTGTGGATTTTAGATTCCTGAAATACTTAACAGTGCTATTCAGGGGAAAAAACACTGGCTTCTTGTCCCAAAAAAACAGATTCACATGCAAAGTGTTAATGACTCCAAGTGACAGTTTAAGGATAAAAATAGCATAAACCCCCCCAAATGTTAGCTAATCCAGCATTTTCAAGAACAGAATTTCTGACAAATGTAGGATATAATAATAAAAACAGCAAGGAAAACAATATTGAGAGTCTAAATCAGAGTGCCCAAGATGCGATTGGCCTTTTTTTCCCAGCTGGGTGTCCCAGTGCCCCTCAGTGTAGCTTTTCGAGGGCTGGGTCCCAGTGCAATGCTGTCTCCAGTGCAGCAGTGCCTGGGCTGCCTGGCTCGGTCTGGAGCAGTGCTTGCTGGAATCTGTAGTCTCCAGGCTGCATCTCCACTATTAAAAAAGAGAACAGTGGTAATCTGCTCCATTTAAGGCAAATTAAGTGCAGCTCTCTGGCTCCTGGCACATTCCCAACATGGCTCTGAGATGAGCATAATTCCACAAAATCCATAAAATTCAGAGTTTAAGACTGCTGCTGTTCCCCCTTCCCCATGCCTTGCAGATAAAGTAAAGTCCTCTGCTGGGGTACATCACAGGGGAGAGACGTATTCTGTATGTGCCTAATGAATATTGGTTTTCTGTGTGCTAAGGGGATGAGTTAAGAAGCAAGTTTCGGTCTTACCTTGGAGTTCTCTACCTTATGGGTTTCATGTCATATTTCCACTGGCAAGGGAGGGGGGGCATATTGCCTATTCAATGTTCCCCTCCTTCTGCCTTGCTGGGGAAAGAGGGTGTGCTTCCACCGACAGAGTAGAATGAACTCATGCTTTCCAATTTTTCCCCATGTTAGGAAATAGGTCCTGTCTCATTACTGGTGACAGCACATATTGGTAGGTCGTAGAGCAAAGGGAGAGCCTTGCGTAGAACAGCTGGGGCCCAGAGCCAGAAATCTCATTAAAGTAAGCTGCTGCTATTTCCAGCCTGTAATAGAGCTTTGGAGCTTGATTATATTCAGTGAAAGCAGGTCATTACAAACACAGTGCTTTTTGCATATTATCTAAATTGAAATAATAATACGTTCTCTCCTTTCATGTGCTATATTGATAAATCCCAACTTATGAATGAAACATGTTGATTAGTTAGTTAAAAATAATTAGTTCCACATTATGCCTCTAAGTTTAAGGCTTGATTAGTGCAAACAAATAACTTTTCTTGATAATAAGTCATTTACAGATTATTCTCTTAAGTGGAGCACACAGGCATAAAAATAATCTGCAGCAATAAATTGTGTTATTTGTTCTCTCTTTTCTCTTTGACTTGAAATATAACAGTACTTTTAGAACTTGAGAGACAGAATATCTATATGCAGATTCTGATCTCAACAGCAATTGCCGCAATGCAACTCTGGTGTTACTTGATTGAGGTAGCAATGTACTAGATAAGAATGTGACCCATAAGTGTTCTTTGATTCAGTCTTTCTGGCCATGTAGTCCCAAAAGAACAACAATTATTCCTTACAGTGCCTGAGAATATTGTTCTGTTTAGCTTCTTGTTATTTAACTTGTATTTAAATTTTCTGGTATTTACATTAGAACTGAACTAATGAGTGGTTGGTGGTGGTGGTGGTGGTGGTGGTGGTGGTGGTGGTTCAAGGTTTTCCATAGTAGTGGCAGCACTAAGTAACTTTTTCAGATCTTCTGAAGGAAAACAAAACCCTGCATGAACATTTTTTTCTAGTCATCAGTTCACTGAAGCCAGCACAATTCAACAATGTCCATAAAGCTTAAGCACAGTTCTGAATATGAATATTTTCCTGAACCAGGGCTTAGGGTAGTCATAAGGACAAAGTCTTTTTCTTAGCTGCCCTAGGGTTCTTCTCACACTGGCAAAAGATGGGTCTGTAACTGTGTGCAGGAGATAGCCACTAAAGAAAGGCTATATATTGATAGGATTATGGTATATATGCTATAATAAATTTACATAACACCCTGATAAAAAGCCTCAGCTCTGTTGATACTACTGTCTCTGCGGTTGCTCCCACCTACAGAGCCTCCCTGGTGGAAATCACTGTGAAAATCCAGCCCTATTTTGGGAGCGCTTATAACCTGTAGCCGTCATCTATGGTGTGGGAGTTTGATGGGGTTGTTAGAGAATTTCAGCCTTCGTATTTAGGCACCGGAGCATGACAATTCTGGATGAGGCAAATAATACACTTTTGTAAAGCACTTCTATAAAATATTTTCCTTCCTGGTTGACAGGACAACTTGCAAAGCCTGGGAGGAGAACCAGACCCGTGCTCCCTTCACCCTCTTTCCAGATGGCCAGCAAGGGATCTAATTCGATTAGCAGCGGTTGTGGTACAGAGACTTGTCCACCAGTGGCTGAGACCACCAGCTTACCGGCTGTACGTAATCACCAAATAGCAGTGGCTAGAAATGGCTAAATCTCTAATGTTTTGTGAAAGATCTGAAGTAACTTACTGGTTAAAAATTCTTCAATCCTTCCCAATCCTCTCAGAGGGCACTTACTGAGAAATGGTAATGGGTTACAGTCTCAGAGTGCTTTTAAAGCACTCAGCGTCAGAAAAAATGGCATTAACCCACTCTCCTCCCCATATTCCGGACCTGATTCTCAATGCTAATCAGGAGTAATTTCACTGAAGTGAAGGCAGTTATACAAGACCTGGGTAAAAGTGGAATCAGATCCATGTATCATATGTTTAAGATTCCTGGCAAAATACGCTCTATTTACTTGAGGAAATTAAAACATTTCAAAGAGTGCAGATGATTTAAGGGCGATGGTCTTACTTCCTAGAAATTAGATCAGTACATCAGGTAATCAATAAGTGTATAAAACTGTCTAAAATGCAAGCGTTGCAGAGGTCAGGAATGGAAAAAACTCACCTGAAATCACTTTACATGATATACTGCAAAAGCAATGTTATTTTTACCAACAGCACTGAGAAGCCATAGCAAAAGACAAGAAACTGATTTAATAGCATGGCAAACAATATTTGTTTCATAAAGCAAATTTTGCCACTTCCATGACAAATAAAACTGGACACAAAATTAGACTGTTCAGTTAAGCACTTTGGCTCCAACCTCCCTTGAACTTCAAGAAATTCAGGGAAACAAGCTCTTGCGTTTGGCCTGTCTGTATCGGAAACACAGCACTGCATTCACACCACATCATCCATATTTTTTTCACTTCACATCACAAGCACCAGGCAGTGTGGGGCATATATCTCCTCGATGGTCTGTAATAGAAATTCCCATTACATGCAAAGCCTTTCCAGTGACTTCTACAAGAAGAGGGTCCGTTAAGACTAATGAAAGTGCTGATTCTGCACAACAGACGCCACGGATCCTCCAGGAGAGCTGTACGAAAGAAATGGGCTCTTAAACAGGTAGGAAGTCACTCAGCTTCTACGCTCCAATCTGAAGGAGCTGCTTGATGAGGCTTGATGAGGCTTAGAGGTAAGAAAGGAATTCAAGAAGGAAATGTCCAGGACTTTGAAAGCAGAAAGAAGCTGCACATAGTTTTCTGACTTGTAATAACTCACAGATCACTGTATCAGCTCCCGGGCTGCTGCAGGGGTACAAAGAGGCTGCTAGAAAGAGGAACAAACACTCCTCTATGCTGCTCCTTCCCCCTGCGTTACAATAAGCCAAGGCTTGTGATGTTTGGCCAAAGAATGGGGAAACCTGGGAGTGACTTTGGACAATACGTGCTGGTGGTCATGAGTCACTGACGAATGTTAAAGACAGATCTACAGTCAGATGCGGTGTGTGTAACAGTGGCTTTGTTTGCCGTCCATGGAGTTCCCGTTTGCTTTATGCCTGATCTGAATTTTGCATCATGTATGCTCCTAATGGCATTAAAAAGAATTTTTGTGAACATACTGTGAGGGGAATAGACCCCTCCAGTGTCACCCTCAGTTGTGAATGGGTTGACTTTTTTGGCTTGTCACATCTTTCTAGTCTCTAATCTTCTGCCTTTGTATTGTAATATGGCATGCCATAAATATTTGTAATGGAGCGGATTACATCAGCTAACTTAGTGCTGCCAATCTCAATATTAAACTCTGCAGTAGCAAGGAGCCCTGCCCAAAGGACTATGACAAGTATTTGACTCCATTTATATTAGAATACAAAGTACAGAATAAACCCACATCGTTTCTGGCAACTGATACTACCTGACAGATAAGAATGGCACAGGGCAAAACAATGCCAGAGCATTGAAGTTGCTTCTCAGAATCAAGAGCTGTGCAGTACTTGATACGTGCCCTTCCTGAATTTGCTGTAGGTTAGTTTGTTGGGTTTTTTTAAATAGTATCTCCCCATCTCCAATACCCAAGCAAAAGCAAAAAGTAGTTTCCTATTTCTACACCCGCTGACTCTGTTAAGGGCATGCTGGCTGCAACAAGGTGAGAGAGATCTGCTGGGATTTTAACATGTTATCACATCATTTCACACACACAAAAGGCACTGGTTAAAATGCTTAAAAATATGTTCAACATTTTCTTGCAGTTGCTATATGCTCAGTCACCTGCATGTTGACTGTACTGTTCTCACAGCAATTTCGAGTTTGCTTGAGGTTGTTTGGGGCCAAATAAAATTGCATTCCTATGAAATAAGTCAACATTAGGTTCCAGTGAGCTTGACCAGAACTGTTGTCCCCATGTTGGCCTGTTCGTCAGAACTTTCTCTTTTTCAGCCCTCACTGTGAGTATTCTTGAAGACACTGCTCAAAGATTTATGTAGCAAGTGTGAAATAATTAGACTCGGTGGAACACAAGTTCTAAAGTGTGGGAGGCATGATTCAGCACTTCATCTTTCCAACATTAATGATTTGTTGTTTATTTTTTGGAGATTTCCAAGGGAAAAACTGGACTGACTTCTCTGCATAGGACTTAAAGATTCTGTAACTGGAAAGGTAAAGAAGTTGGCAGGAACTTCCTTTATCCACCATGCTGTTTTCTGACTGCATCTAGCCCCACAGAGATGGCTTCATTCTGTTAATATTTACTGCATATAAATTGCAAACAGCACATTGAGATGCTCTGAGGAAAGAAGCAATAAAACCCCAGAAAATATGAATGCTCAAAAATTGTATTGTCTGTTGTAGGAATAAGGAACCAAACCGTCTGGTCCTGTGCCTTTATTTCAGCGAAGGAGCTGGTCTATTGTTTCTATTTAAAATTGGTTGCCATGGTGGTATCATCCGGGCTTTTACCCTGATGAAAATGGTTTGCATCTGTGACGCAGTAGCGCTGGCAACCCAATGTTTGCATCTACCTCTAACACAGGAGTAATTGTGAAAATGGAACCTGACTGTTTACCTTCGCACGGTAAGTAGGTTCCTTAAACATGCACGTAGCTCTTGCAGTTAAAACTGCATGGAAGTGGAAAAGCAGTTGGTTTGACAGTTTCTGAGGCTGCAGAGACCTCAGACAAAATGGAAGTGCTGAAGTGAAACACCATGGCCAGGCTGACCCTTGCCCAGGCATGACACTGGTGCAGGGCTGTGATTTTGCAGCACCGCCTGGAATTTCTGGGAAGTTACAGGTCTCACGTTTTCAAACTGATGGGAAGCCCTGCCTGACATTCAGATCTGCTGATACGAGAGTCTCTCTCTTCCATTTCCTAATGAGTCTCAATCATTAGCCTCCTTACTTCACAGGCAGCTAGCGATCTCATTAGTTCGGTGAATGGCAGCCACTACCAGGAGACTCAGAAATGTCTATGAACAATAAAACAGGTTAAAAAAGGGACTCTCCATACACATTTATTTTAGGTGGCAGTTCAACTTCTGGTCCAAACTCACTATGGGTTCAGGTTTAAGAGTGCCAGAATCTCATGAGGGTCCCCGAAAATTTCACCCTGCTTCCCCCTTGGTGCTGATTCTGTAGGGTGTGTTCACAGAAACAAACCCAAGACAGTCCCAGGTCTCAAAGGGACACTTACGCTTAAAGCTTTTTCTCTAGTTAAAAAAAAGTTCTCTTGGAATACTAAACCTCTTACAAGGAACAGATGGGGTTAATGCTCCTCCATGCATAAGCTGTCAGCACTATACTTTGAACAAAACAGCAGCAGCTTTACTAGCTAGAGTAGTGCTTGTTAAATTGAATTAAATCGGGAGCATTCGTATCAGTCCCTTCTCTTTACCTTTATTGGGAAATCCTCCTTTCCAGCATATGTGATAAGTGGGGGAGGAGGAACTCAAGAGCAGCTCTGAACAATGAACAAGGACCAAATGTTATCAGCAGGAAAGAAAACCTGGTAGTGCCAGCTCCATAATGGCAGTTAGCATTTTGCAGAGCAGAATCGACCCAGGGTGCCGGCTCTATATTCCTTTCTAGTTTGCAAATGAAAAAGCTGGGCAGTCGCCTGTCTGTCTTTCCAGCATGCATATTGTATTTCAGCTGATGTGTCTGCAATGCCAATTCTGCTGAGCTGTAACTGAAAGAACTGCTGAGTAAAAAATTATTAAAGGCAAGCAAGAGCCTCGTTGTCTTTTGGTGACGTCAGTGCGACCCTTATCAATAATTGAACGGCTTTTCCAGGAACACAATCTAGAGAGACCAGAGCCTGTATTACCACGTCGCTGCTTCAGTCAAATGTTCCAGGAAAAGCTGCTCTTCACGGAGGCGATATCGTGCCGTGTCTTTATTGTGCAGGCTCACGATGCTGAGAGCTGAGGCAGTACTCCATCTGATACACCACTTCCCGCCCACATACTGTCAAAAGCATCAGGGGCTTGAATCAGGGACCAATTTAAAAGGGATTGGCCTGTCTGCTGCAGACAGGAGCCCGGTGTGGTGTTTGGAGGGAGAGCTGTGGGTCTTTCACAGTCCCGTGAACCTTCACTGCTGACTTGTCCATTGGAAAGAGGAAAGCTGCAGGTCAGAGCTTCACCCCATCGCTATGAGAAGGACTTGGCACGGGGAGCAATGGTCATATCAGAGCACCTGGATACTAAAGCCAGGAGCTTTGTGTAAAAACTGAGAAGTGGATTCCTGAAAACTCCCTGTTAAAAAGCTGACACCCAAAGGATGGGAGAAGCCCGGCGATTTTGCAGAAGACCTCTTTCTCTTAAGCCCTCCAAATCAATACACCACACTAACAAGGGGACAACTTGTAATAAATGCGGAAAAAAACCCCCAGCGTGTGAGCAGAGAATATCAGAGGTTGCACTTGGTTAGGCCTCTTATACAGGTATAGCTGTGCTCTCCTGGAAGCAGATTTTGTGGACAGAATCACGCCCTCACCACAGATCTTGCGGGTTACTCCAGTGGCATAAAGGGGCTAGAAACTGCCCTGCAGGGCTCTGCTGCCCAGGCATACCCTGGGTAAGACCCTGGCCCCTTCTCAGGCTCAGCCTTACCATTACACTGCGATCGGGAGAGGCAAGAGAGAGATTTCCACAGTAAATATTGTATCAGGCAGCTGGGCTGCTTTGAATGAGAGCAGCTCATGAGGAGCTACTAAATATAAAATCATCCTCAGGGCAGCTCCAGTTTAAGCCAGGACACGTCAGCCCTTAGAGATGCACCGAATCTCCTGGATGTAAATAAGAGAAAGGCAGGATGAGGAGGAGAATTTGAAGTTTACAGCTGAAATTCTGAAAAACAAATGGGAGTTGTGCCATGTAAAGGGAGAGGAGCAAAAACCATCAGACACATGAAATGTCCAGTATCTGGAGTTTGGAATTTCAAGTGTCCTCCACCACAGCCTCATGCATTGCTCCCTTACACTAATCACCTATTCTGCATACCTCATTGGCCTCTCCACGTTGGAGGATCTCTCAGGTCGTTCTAACCCTTCTCTCCCCTCTGGCTTCTTCAGACCATTTCTCCCCCTGTGTGTGTACAGTACATATTAACATAACATATTGGTGCCCTAAAAGACACTAGTAATAAAAAGAAGTACAATAATTTAATCTTTCAGTAACAGAACTAAGTCTTCCATTGCTGCATTCTGAACTCCACCTACTAAAAAGGCAGAAGATGTTCTCTGTGGATTTCCAGTTTGCATCCCCCAGTTCTGTGGATGGTAGATCTAGGCCCAGTTCTACACTTTACACTGGTGTAACTTGGTCTAATGGGGGTAGAAGTGTACAAGAGAAGCAGATTTCCAAAACCCCCAGAACACTTGAGGTATCTGGTGGGGTCAGCTTCCTGCTGGATACTCATGAACTAGTTCAGTGATTCAAAAGTAGATCTGAACTTCGCTGCTTTGGCCTATATCTGACAGAGATAAAAGATTCTATCTATATCCTTCAGGCCACACAAGCCCATTTCTGAGCACTATTGTGTTTCCAGGTTATATTACAGACAGCTGACTGCTGACTTCTTGTATCTGAATCATTCATCCACTTTCATCCACATTTTCAGCTGCAGAATATAGCTAATTCAACAACATACGGAAATCAACAACTATCAGTGAATGATGAAGTTTAATGAGGTGACAGCAGGATGCACTGACTAGTATTTGATCATGCATGCCAGACCATGCTGACAGGTTTACAAGTACCTTTGCTGAGCTTCAGCGTCAACACGATTGTATATAGTAAAGGCAGGTCCTCTCTTGCAGTGTACTTGCATCGTCCCTGAGGTTGATGGGCTGGTACTTTTTGTATGCATACTCTCTATTCCATAAGCATGCCTCTGAGATGTTTTTCAAGTTCTCACCATATCCGGGCCAATTTCACTGCATGTAATTAATCTGCATTCTGAAAATAATGTTTTAATCATAGCATTAAAGGCATAATTTTAATAGGAAAAAAAAAAATCAAAGAAAGCAGATTCTACAGTACAAGACAAAATTAGTAAGGAAAAGTAGCTACATCCCGGTCTGCTATAAGCCCACCCAATTTAACTTGTGGTTTTGTGATCTCCTGCTTTATTACTTTAGACTTATCAGGGAAAGTGCGCACATCTTCTAAACGGCTGTTTACCACTGAAGCAGGTGCCTCACAGTCTTTTGTCCCTGGCACCCTACGAAAAATGAGCAAGGAAATGGAGCAGGACACATTTGACAGGTAGGAGTGGAGGCAGACTAGGTGGACGTCTAAACAAGAACAGGGAATCTAATTTGTCTTGGTATCAACAGTATTCAAGCATCTAAACATCTTTTAGTACCTCGACCCAATTGACTTGGACACAGTTCACCCAATAAATCTGTAGCAATGCAATTCAAGTGTCCCCAGGTCATCTGCTAGCACCTAAAATAATAAGCTATCTTTCTGCTGTTGTGGTTGGGCATTGTAATAAATGGTTCTTCAGGATCATAGAATAGAATCATAGAATCATAGAATGCTTTGGGTTAGAAGGGACCTTTAAAGGTCATCTTGCCCAAGCCCCCTGCAGTGAACAGGGACATCTTCAACTAGACCAGGTTGCTCAGAGCCCCGTCCAACCTGGCTTTGAATGTTTCCAGGGATGGGGCCTCCACTACTTCTCTGGGCAATCTGTTCCAGTGTTTCACCACCCTTATTGTAAAAAATTTCCTCCTTATATCTAATCTAAATCTACCCTCTCTTCGTTTAAAGCCATTGCTCCTTGTCCTATCGCAACAAGCCCTGTTGAAAATATTTTCCCCATCTTTCCTATAGGCCCCCTTCAGGTACTGGAAGGCTGCTACAAGGTCTCCCTGCAGCCTTCTCTTCTCCAGGCTGAACAGCCCCAACTCTTTCAGCCCTTCCTCATAGGAGAGGTGCTCCAGCCCTTGGATCATCCTTGTGGCCCTCCTCTGGCCCCGCTCCAACACATCCATGTCCTTCTTGTGCTGGGGGCTCCAGCATAAGAAGGACATGGAGCTGTTGGAGCAGATAGTAAAAGTGGTACATTTGACCTGTCAGGCCAGTAAAAACCCACTGGCTTATTTCATATTGTGCAGCCTCGACTTAATTCTGGTAGCTTTTCTGAGGTTTATGTGGCTTGCCCCAGAGTCAACAACTACTGTAGGCTGTGGGCTGAAATTCATCCGAGGTTCCGTAGAGCTTGAAGCCAAACTCTGCTTTGTGCGCAAAATGTGTTGCAACAGTCAGCTCCTGCTGAGCACCAGAAACTGGCCCAGGAATTACGGCCCTGAGCGTTCGGGTTGGTGACAGATTGCTTTACTGATGCTTAAAACAAGAACACCAACCTGCAGAGATAATTAAGCAGTTGTTGCTAGGAGGCTTCAGAGCTGCTTGCTGAAGTTCTCCTAAAATGATGGGTGCTTTGTTTGGATTTTAAAGAAACTTTGAAAGCTAAATACAGCTGGATCAAAATCACTCTAAAAGGGAATTGGATTTGGTGACCCTCCATTTCCTGAGACTGATATTTTCTGGGCACAAACCAGATGTTTGTATCTGTCTCTGAAAGATTCAGGAATGAAAACCAGATTTTTTGATACTGTTCATTTGCACTACGGTTGGAGCAGAACATCACAGTCCAGAATGTATATAGTACACACATAAAAGATATACTTCTAGTCCCATTTAAAGTGATGGGTATGTATATACAGTGTATAGAAACAACCTCCTTTTAGCATTCATGTATGTGGCTTAGCTGTCATAGCACTTGTAATAGAGCTAGGCACCATTTAATTTTTCATAGTCCTTGATCACCAACCCAAAAACATATGATCAATTTACACTTTTAAATGTCTATACCACAACTCAGAATGTTTGTCATTATTTTAAGTTGTTTGAGCACTTCATAAAGTTTCTTTCTATTCTTCTGTTTGGACGGTAGAAACTGAGCACATCTCTGTTTCACAGACAGATTAGAAATGGGTAAAAATAGAGATAGCAATTTGGTTTACTCTGGATCTTTGCTCAAAGGAAGAATCAAACTAAAACCACATCTTTGCTGCAGACAAAATCTAGGGGTTTTTACCCATATAATTAACATACAGTCGTACTGGAGGCAAGGCAGTATCATTTTCTTCCTCAAAACTCAACTGTTTCCTTGTTGACAGTTTTCACAGAGAAGTTATAAATGACATAAGCATGATGGCTAAGGGAGGGAAGAGCACTGGAGTGACTTTAGAGAAAGACATAAACCTTCATGAGGCCAAGAGACCCACTGGCAAGAGAAGCACAAGGGAAGAAAGATGAGAAAGGTCATAAAAGTATGTACCCACATAAGTATTTAAATAATATTACCAAAAAGCAAAATTATCACATAAAGTCCATGCTCTAGAAGTAAGGAACTTCTTTGCACAAAATCCCTTACTATCTGGGATGGATCCACTGGGCCAAGAAGGTAACATTTCCTAGAGTCCTACTGTAGTCTGAGCGCCACTAATTAAAAGTAGATTTTTTGGCCCCATCTCCACAGTAAGTCACCAAGATGAATGGAAAGTGTATTTAAACAAGGTAAAGCAGTGATGAATCACCAAATCTGCTCCCTGCTGAGGTGGGCCACCCCTCCAGGTGGGATCTGCTTCTCTTGCCTCTCGCTGAGGTACCACTGATTCTCAGTGAGAGAAGTCACTGCAGATAAATAAAACCACAGCTTTTCCCGAGTACCTTCAACAGTAATTTGTATATTTGATTCATGTTTCAGAAGCGGAAAAATCATTAAGCCCATTAAAGGAATAATATTAAAAGCCACAGTGCAGGGGGGGTGAAGCCTGATGGCTGGAGCTGGATCGGGAAGAGGGGAAGAAACCAGCATGTGAGCCCCGACTCTTACACGGCATAAAGCACGGCGTGTTTAGCATGGCTAAAGCGTCTGCCTTTGACAGAGATCCTCTCACTGAGGACAGAAAGAAACGTTCATCAACAGCAACAAAAGACCTTGGAGCATCCCTCCTTGGCCCTTTATTTCCTGAGTGTGTAAGCCATGAATGATGAGTATGCTGAGGGTTAAAGTAAAAATAAAAAATCACTCTCTAGGAAAACATACAAGAAAAGGGCAGCTAAATCTCTGACAGATGAGAACACTCTGGGGGTGTCAGCAACAGGAGTTCTGATTTACACTATCTGGAGGGAGAGATAAGGACTCCGCAGTACAGCAGCGTCTAATAAATGATGCCTGCAGCACAACAACGAGAGCGAGCTCTTCATTTTATTTATTTATTTTGCAGTTAATTTAGTGTTCCTGAAAGCAAGGGCTTTTTTGCTCTGGTCACTAACAGTACAGCCAAGTTCTCCCTCACTCACAGCTCTGTCAAAAGACACTTGGTAAATAACTGGAGGGGAGGATCTTCACCCCAACCTGTGGGATCTACCGCTTGAAAAGAAAGATGACCAGCACTGATGCCTGGGCAGACAGAGCATGTCCCTGGCCTGCAGATTGCTCACACAAGTCTACCTAGTTCAGACCTGGTCTTCAGAGCAATGAGTGATGGGGCTGTGTGTACGCGGTAAGCACATGATGTACGTGACCAGCAACTCTGGCTATAAAACGAGTATCATTCTGACTTCTAGGGTTTGTAACAAGAATTTGAAATAAAATCTTGAGACAAGAAGATCAGATCAAAGCTGAAATATGAAATAAGCGTTCCTCCACTCTCACCTCCCCAACCCCCCAAAACTGGAAAAAAACCCCTGCTAATTTGGGTGAGAAATTAAAAAATCATCGAACACCTAATCTAGGGCCATTTCCACTGCTTTGCAGGAAGGATTGCTGAATAACTCCAGTGCACTTGCTCAGAACAAGAGGTGTTGCAAACACCTACTTTGTTTTTGCTGCTGCTGCCATGTTCCTCATTCCCTCCAGACTGTCCCTAGCTGATTAGTCATGTCGGGGCAATGATAAGGTGGAGAATGATTACATAGTTGGCTCAGACTTTTCCCTTCCCAGTACAGAGTGTGCTTGGATCCCTCCTGGGTGGAGACTGACCTGAATCCCTTCTTTGAACCATACACATGCAAGCCTGTTCTGTAATGATTTCCAGTTTGGTTATGTACCCGTTCCTGTTCCCAGGGCCCACCTTTCAAAACAGGATGGTCCTGATTCAGGTCCTGTTGTTGGTTTTGTTGATTTGGGTGAAAAACTGGAGATCTCCACTGAAACAACTCACCTTTTCTCAGTTATCTTCAGAAAAAAACATTACTCTCTGCATTCCTCACCTGTTATTATATGCAAGTGAATTTGGTGAGAGTGTGTTGTGACAGTCCCCTGAGGAATATTGCCTCTGGGAATAAATTTCTGAGCTACTCGGAAAGCTCTTTGTGAGTGACTGCGTTTGGAGATGCTCAGTGGTGAGATGCTGGTTTTGCTTCTGTTGCTTTTGAGCCCTGGGCTCCATGTTAGGACAGTGGTGGTTTTTACCCATCTCAACAACATGTACCTCTTACCCTGAGACAGACCAGGGCTCGCCTTGCTGGGTGACACACAGTCATCACGCAGGACAACTGTTCTCATCTGCCATGCACCCAAGTATGCGCTCGATCCCTGCCCTAAAACCTCTTCTCACATTTTCTTTTGCAGGAAGTGCTGTTGTCCCTTCTCTACCAGCCTGAGCCTTGGCTTCCTCCTTGACTCAGTCTTTGACTCAACATTATGTTGCAGGCTTGTCATTTCTGCTGCTCGATGTTCAGTTTTAGCCTTTCCTCTGTTCCCACACTGAGAAAACTAACGCAAACACAAATCGCCTTGTGACTTGCCTGTAGCAAACTTCTTCTTTCTGCCACAACGCTGCTGGTACTACCTGTTCAAAGCTGTTCAGACTGTTCCTCCTGTTCTTCCACAGCCTCCCACCAACTGTGCCCTCCTGTCCTTGCCTTCGCATGCAGTGCTTACGGAAAAGAAGGTGGAAGATGCATGGTGAGGACAGGGACTTGGGTAGGAGGTTTTGGGCAGTGAAGCACAGAACTGCTGGCAGCAAGGGCTGGCTCAGCCCTGCCAAGGTACCACTGCTCCAGCCCAGAGCTCCTGCACGGCTCTACCTGCTCTTCCAGTTCCCAGCTCCCACAGCTGTCAAAGCACTTCTGCCAGGGAAAGGAATGCTCTCCCTCACCTGCCTCTGGCCATACCTATGTAAGAAGCTTTTATGCCTTAGTCCTTGCCTGGAACGTCTTCTGCATCTGAGTCGACTGCCCACAGGAATGCTCTGCTCTGCCCCAGCCCGGCAGAGGTCTGACCCACTCGTGTCTGTGTCCAGCAGAAGAGGGGCAGCGACAGCTTCTGACACATCTCCGGTCTGTCTGTGGACATGGCAACGGGAAAGAGAAGCAGGTGATACACTTTGCTTGCTCTCCCCCAGTTTTGATTTTTTTTAGACCCAGGCCTTAACATCAACTTCAGTGCCACCAAAAGTGCCACCACTGTTGTCCAAACATCAGCGTAGGTCTGAATCCTGTTGCCAGCCATCCTGGCAGACTGAGTGGTTAACCCAGTTGCTACTGAGGCATCCATCCACTCCACCAAAATACATAAAAAAACAAGGAACTAAAATATTCTAGACATTAAATCCGGCATATCAAGTCATCACCAACTTATTTTGCTTTTAAGTCCCTTTGTGATAAAAGGGACCTCCACATATTTTTCAAAGCTGCTTTGGGATTTAGATTAATCTAATTTTGGGGTTTGTGCACCTACACATCTTGGGCTGTACTGAAAATCCCCAGCTAAACTAATTTTTTCTGTGGGAGAAGATGCTGCTTCCCAATGTGAAGGGAACCGCTTGCCTTGCAGCCAAAGTCCAAAGTCAAAAAGCCTGGGGGAGCCAGGGAGGAAAGAGGGGAGGCACATTCACAGTGGAAAATGCTATTGATCCTTTGCTGTCACAGCAATAGCCAGTAATACTGCAACATGAACTAACCTGCCCACCAAAGAAAAATGCTCAGTGATTTGTAAAAATCCCCTCTAGAATGTAAAGAACAAGACCAGAAAAGCTATTTAAGGTTTGTAGCTTTCCTCGGGCAATGAAAGAAATAAAAGCCTGATTAAGTTTCAGATTTGTTACTCTGCGGGCGAAAAAACACATCCCCTGCGCTTGCACACAAACCTCACTTGGGAAGGGCTGGTGGTTGCGTTTGTCACTGCTGAGGGAGAACATGCAGAGTGAGGGGGAGAGGGAGAAGACGCTTTCTCTCCCACGAGAAACGTGCCCTCAGCTGAGGGGACGGTGCAGTGCTCCCATCTTAGGCTCCTACACCTTACCCAGTCACAGCAACACTGAGCTTAGGGGAACACCCTGACTTGGATGCATTTTGTGATAGAAAGAGATCATCCCAGCTGCCCTGACATTAGTAAAACTTTTTGTTTTCTGTTTCACTGGGCTTCAGAGCTAGAGCTTGCTAGATGTACTGTTAAATAAATGCTAAAGAAGAAATTCCCGTTGGCGCAGAGAAGCCAGTAGCAGGATTTGGTATGATAATGTACTATTCCAGGGACAGGCTGAAATGAGTGTACCACTGTGCAAACAACTGCATGCTCTGAGAAAATACCCTCTGGAGAATTATTGGAAACCATTTCCATCTGACAGGTTGGCACTCAGCCCTTTCCCTGGTCAGCATTCATCTCTGGTAGCAGCTCTGGGCTGAAGCACTGGGCAGCACAGGTTTGGAAAAGCCACAGTAAAGAGAGGATTTCCGAGATCTTCTAACAAGACTTCAAAGAGAAAGAAACACTATGCTGGACATTTACTGACTTCAGAGGGAAGTGGATCAAATAATTCAATATTATTATTGTAATACAACAGTGCCCAATGGGCCTTAGCAACGAAAGAGGCTCCGTCGCGCTGAGCGGTGTATCAGCAGTTTCCAACAAAAATGTGGCGAGGTATGAATGAGAGGAACAAGTGGGTGCAGACTGAGCAGGGAAAGGACCATGAGAGCAAATGAGTTTTTGGTTTGCTGACAATTCTGTAAACATGACTGAGTAATTTTGTTTGTCTGAGATTTTAGAAGTTAAAAAGAAGCAGCTTGGCACTGGACAAAAATGTTTCCCGCTGGACTTCGTAATAACCAAACTCCAGAACATTTTTAAATGAAGAGTCAGACTGAAACAAAACAAGGATTAAAAAAAAATGCCTTGTTTGAAATGTCAAGTGAAATGGTCTGGACATTTCTGCGCCTTTTTTCAAAATGAAACCAAAATGGGTTTTCAGTTTTGGCTTGTGGGTTTGTTTTGTTTTTTTTTTTTTGGCCAAATCTTCTGTTCTTGCCAGAAGGAACAGCTGGGCTGGAGGCAAACCATCTCACCCCACTCCCTGCAAAGACCACGTGGAAACAAGCCCGGTTATCTGGATACCGCATCAGCTGCCAAAACGCTGCTGAGGTTTTCGGTGCACTTCTGGGCTGAGGAGGATTTTGAGGAAGAATGTGGAAGGGGAGAGGACAGCCTTGAAGGTACCTACCAGCATAAGAGATGCTCCAGGGAAGAAAGATGGGGGTGTAGGGTAGAAATGTTTCAGAAATGGAAGAGCAAGGCAAAACACAGAAGGGATCTAAGCACTCTACATCCTAGCAGACATGACAGATAGGACTGGGAGTGTACGAAGGCAATCATTTCTCTGGGATACCCCGGAAAAGGGGGAGCCCAGGGCGAGAGACGCCTCAGCTCAAGTGATGAGCCAGGAAACAGATCCCCGTATCTTGCAGGTTTTGAAACTAAAATACATGCGTCTCAGAAAGCTCAAGAGACTAAGCATCGTTCCCAACCCGAAGCGATGGCACCAGCCAGCACTGTGTGACTCATGCTCAGATCTGACCTCTCGGAGGCTGTGGAGGGTTGTGTGGAAAGTATTATAGTGACACAGACATAGGGAGGTGACCAGGCCATTGGTGGTGAGCAAAGCAAGGAGACACTGTGCTCCTTGACCAGAAGTTTCCTGAAGGCTTAGAAGTGGGCTGAGTGCTGTCACCAGATGTTTTCTAGGAGGGATGGGAAGAGGACCCTTTTCAGAGATGTATGCCAGGGTGAGGAGCTACCAGAGGCATAAGGCTGCTTTGCAAAGTGTTTGCGATCAATTATTTATCAGGCACGTTTGGGACAGATGGCAGGAACACTGCTGCTACAACAGACCACGGCTCCAACCAGGAGCCCCGAGGCAGGACCAGAGGGACCCCTCGGCAGAGAGGGGCATCACCACAGCAGGGTACGGAGCTCAGCACCTGCCTGCTCCACTCCTATTTTCTGCCTCTCTGCACACGGTGGGGAATAGCAGCCCAGCCCAGCACACGGGCAGGAAGGGGTGAACAACCCAGCTGTGGCGTGAAGGGCTCAGGGGAGAGGACAGGAACTTGCAACACACGGAGGCCAAGGGGGAGCTAATTTGGGTGTCATGTGGGAGTTGGCAGTGACCAACGATTTGGGCCCCGATGCTAAGGTCTGACTGGGCTGTCATGGTTTCTCCCTGCACTGGCAAACCCATCGTTGAGCACCCCGCAGAAGTGCTGGCCTGTCGCACATGGGCTGCAAGAGACCTTGGCAAGCAAAGCTCTTTTCTCCCTCCATTTGAAACAGCCCATGAGTGGGCAGCGTTTTTGTCTATTATTCAAAATCTTTTGACAAGCTATTCATTTTTTACCCTCTAATCATTATTTGATATTCAGGTATCCGGCTGGAATTCATTCCTGCTCTTTAATGTGAGAAATAAAACTGCTGGGGAGTTTTCCCACCGTGAAAGCTCACAGGGAGCCCATATAAAATTTGCTCCTCTGCAAGCACTTGTGTACGTGAGCTCAGTATTTCCACCCGTACCGGTGCGAGGACTACTTAACTGTGTGGGAATGCCTGGAGAAGGCCTTTGAAGAGGGCCAGATCAAACTAGAATTTCAGTTTTAATTAATTGCTGTAGAAAATGTCACTGGTATTATTCACCCAGTTGTACTCTTATGTCATGTTTGCCTGAGACAAAGTTCTCCCATGTACTGTGATGAATCATAATATTTAAGATTAATACAGAGCAGCAGTGACATTCACCAGGGCTTTCGGCAGTTGAAGCTCGGGGTGAGCTCCACTAGGCTCCTGTCCCAGCTGGAGCTGGATGTGCTTCAACTTGACCCTGTCCCAAGCTTGCCTGGGTCTCTTTGTGCTCTGCGGCAGGCAGACACCCCACATGCCGCCTTCGCAGGGCGTGAGCCATGGCAGAACCTCTCCGCACCCTCTGTGCTGGGAATTTCACCCCCTGGTAGGACCCGCGCAGCTGGAGTGGGAGGGAAGAAGGAGGTGTTGGTAAGGCTGTAAATCACCTTTTCTTCCTGCTGATCTCCAGAGCTGCCAGAGACCAGTCTGCTTCAAGCTGGAGGAACTGTCTGAGCAAAGGTGGAAAGAGGTTGCTGTTATGTATGACCAGCTTATGCTGCAATTAATGCCTTTTTTTTTTTTTTTTTTTTTAAATAATCCTTTGCAGAGCAGGTTCCTCTCTGTTCTCTCCTTTTAGTTAAACCTTCCACCACTCCCATTCCTGCCAACACCCACTGGTAACGAGTACTGCAGTGAAATCTAATCAGAGCGGAGATCAACTCATTACCCTGAGAAGTAAACGTGTCTCTCAGACAAAGCAGCAATTTTGTCTGAGTCATTGCAGCATCCCTGAGTGTATCCAAAACAATCAAAAGCTGGCTAAACTAGTCCATTAGTAGCAGAGCCATCACCTTTTTCTCCTGCATAGTCCCAAGCAGAAGCTGTGCTCCACTTGCCCTACTCCTGGTGAGGAAATCTCCTGCTCCTTTGTTCCCACGATTAATAATTCAGAGAAATCCCACGGCCCAAGTGTTCATGTTTCCTCTTTGTTACAGGACTTTAACATGTGGCAAGAGAAAGGACACTTTTAATTCCTTGAGCTGTCTGGTGAAGGGCTGAGAATGGTGTAGTTGTTGGTGTGGATGGGGATAAACAACCCAGACTTGTGGGTGCACATGCGGATGAACATAAACAGGAGGAGGAACAGCGTTACCATAGAAATGAAGAGCTGCCTGCGCAGACACCGTTTGTCACATCAGCGTCCCTGCCACGGGGTGCTGCCTCAGCCCCGGAGCTGCACTGAGGGTGGACCTGGTGCCTTCGGGTGCGCAGGGGTTCAGCTGCTCAGTTCCTTCCCAGGGCCATTTGGGAGAGCTGATACTGAACTCTGAAAAGTTTTGGTGAAGGAGCAAAAGCGGTATTTGGGGTCCCGTCCAGGTAACAGGCTTCGGAGCTGCGGCTGGGCACCAGACCAGCCTCCTGCCCCAGAGCCAGGGGATGGAGAAGGCTTGTGGGAGACCGACACGTGAACACCTTGTCGGGCAGTGGATATGCGCAGTGGGGGCGAGGGCTTTAAATTCCTCTCTTGGCATCAGGAAAGGTTTGCCTCTGGACCGGTGCCAGCCTATAATCCAGTTGAGAGCCTGCACTTTCCCTAGGATGGGATTATAACGCTGCAGTGAGTAATACAACCTCATTTACAGAGAGACAGAAAGGTCTGGGGTGTGCTGCTGCCCTGGGAGTTACAAAGCCAACTCTCTTTGTTCCCCTAAAAGATCCTCACTTATTAGAAGCCCCGTCAGTGTTTCCTAACAGCCCTCCCCAGGGGACCGCTGGGGTTGACAACACTAGCAATTTTCCTGCAAGCCTTGAGGAATTTGGTATTTTTCATGAAGTCTAAACTCCTGGACTCTTCTCATTAACTGAAAGTCTTAGCTTTCATTTTTTCCTAGGTCTCATGACTGCAAAGAAAAGCTTAAAAACATGACCCTAAAGCCTCATAAATCAGAAGTTAAATAATTTCTTTTTTAAACTCAGCCCAAACATCCCTACTAAAGAAAAAAAAGAGAGAGAAGCAAAAGCTCATGACATTTTTTAACCAGAAGTCTTTCTTTTTTGGAGGGAGAAGCTGCAGAACCAAGTCTTGATTTTTCGACACTCAGAATATATATAAGTATTACACATAAAAATAAACACAATATACGTAATATATGTTTCAGCTCCGACCTTGCCAGTCCGTCCTAGATGGTGAAGAGAATTTATTGTCAGGACGTGGTCTCCCCTTGGCCTCTGTGAAAACTGCCAGTGAAATAGGACATTCTTGGAGAGGACAGAGGAGCTAAAGTCATAAACATCCATGACGCAGTCAGAACATACAAGCCTATAAATAAATATACCTGAATGCTAAC
Organism: Opisthocomus hoazin; assembly: GCF_030867145.1. NCBI lineage: Eukaryota > Metazoa > Chordata > Aves > Opisthocomiformes > Opisthocomidae > Opisthocomus > Opisthocomus hoazin. The sequence continues at coordinate 11,208,379 of NC_134435.1, forward strand.
AGTTGGCAAACGGCTGTAGAAAGCAGCCCTGTATCACCCTGCAGTTTGAGGTGCCTCTCAAACCACACAAGCTGTGAACAGGCTACAGAACGTTGTTTTGTCCCTCTGTGGATGCTGCCCCAGTAAATGATTTTCCTTGATCAGGACTTAATCCAATAAGGAAGACACAATAAGAATGTAAATGTCAATTGTAGTTGAGAAATTTGACCTGTTGGTCATAGAAGCAGCTTAATTTAATTAGAGCTACTTATTGGAATAAAATAAATGCCCATTGTAGTAAGACTCACAGACAACTGCGTGAAGATAATGTAGAGAGGAGGAAGAGGGACCTGACCTAAATTGCTAGAAGTGAGAAACTGCAGGGTCACGGGCAGGCCAGACCCTTCCGCTCGCTATTCCTGCCTGCTGGACTGGGCACAGACCCACGGCACCGCTCTGGCACAGCAGCAAGAACACTTCACGTTTGGGAAGTGTTCTTCACCGAGGCTCAAGGAGAGCTTTGCTGGCATTATTTAAGGTTCACGCTAGCACATTACGGATAGAAACGCTGTAGCTCAAAGAGGTGAAGCGGCTTGTCCCACGGTCACCAGTGAGTCGCTGGCAGAGCTGGGAGCAGAGTCCCGCGGGATGCGGGCTGACAGGCAGCATCTGAACACATGCGGTTGCTCTCCGCAGTCGATTCATCTCCCAGTCCAAACTAGACTCTTTAAGTTTTCCTGCTTTCAAATGTATGCGTAGAGTATTTGGGATTGGCTGTAAAAATTTCCTGCTGCATTAAAGATATGGGCTGGTGTGCTTAACACCCTGTGAAGTGCTTTGAATGTTTTAGGCTTGACACTGCTTTGGCAGACCAAGTATTTCAGTGCGAGTAGTGCAAAACCCCAAAACCAAGGGGGTGAACTTCAGGCCAAACAGATTTGGTCTTGTACAGTTGCCTAGAGGTATTAAAGCTTGATCTCCACACCAAAACCCTTAGTTTCTCTCAATCACTGAGACTTTTCAAAGTTTAACTGTTATTTGGCACAACAAATCAGAGCGACTCTTGTAACACTCAGTTTTCAAGTGTTTATAAACAGCCCTTCAAAACCACCTGCAATTAAGTAAGCAAGTTTTCACACTTACAGGTCCAGATCTCTGTTTCGCATTTTGATGTGGTCTCAACAAAACAGCCTCAGAAAATGTGAATGCCAAAGACAAAGTAGTGTTTTGTCTCAGCCTGATGCTTAGCACTCAGGTCTACAAACTTGGTTCAGATTAAACTCCAGAAAGCGGGATGTCTGAATATATATTTAATCAAGGAAGAAAACTGCTTTAAGAAGAGATGCTAAAGGAAAAGGATGGAAAAGGGATAAAAATAATTATTTCAAAGCCAAAAAAATAATGGTAGCAAAGACAACCCTTGCAGAGCACGGTAAGCACTGAAAAACATGCCTGAGAAAGTAATGGGATTCCAAGACATGGCTTCCACCCAAGAATCCTGCAAGCGTGGCACAAGTAAACCCAGATAAAGACATTTTTAAACAGCCCCTCAAAACAAAAATGAACAGAAGGAGCTGAGCTAGAAAATGTTCACATGTAATTCCAGAGCAGATGGACTGTAAGTCTCTGAAACAGAAGGTCTCACCCACGGAAGTTCCTACCCATCCTTAGAGTATGAGCGACAACAAAAGCAGCGTTTATAGATCTGGATGTGCTCGTGTTCGTGTACCTCTATGAGACTGTGAGTCTCAGCACACAGACTTGGAGGTTTAACTCTCCTTGGGCTGAGTGCTGCCAGGCTCACAGATCTCTGGCTGTGATACAGTACGTCACTTAAACCTGGCTGCAGTCAGCTTCAAGGTCTTCTGTAGGACCACGTGCCTAATGGGGCACCCTTCCCGATCAGGCCAGTGGGCAGCGGGACTCTGCGCACTGCGCTTATGTCACCCTGGTACATACAGCTGCCAAACTGAGATACAGATCCAGAGTTCATTGGTATCTGGAGGTGAAGTCATGGTTTAGGTCCACCTCTTCTATTCAGAGAGAGGCATACCGTTGCTAGACAGCCCACTGACGGGTTTGGGGAGGCACAGGCTGGGGAGGAGGCATGGCCAGGTGTCTGAACACTGTCTTGCACAATAACGCTGCACTAGGGCTCAGGCTTGTGCAAACCAGAAAGAAAACATGTTTTCATGCAAGAAGGCTCCGCAGGAACAGTGTTCTGTCAACCTGAAGAGCAACCTCATGAAGTGAAAATTTTTAAGGTGATACATACTTGTATGTGTCTTTACCAGAAGGACAGATGGGTTGTAAAACATCTGAACTTTGCTGGGAAGCTGCCTGGATTTTTGTCTGTCCGGGTAGACCTTTAATTGCGAAAAATTAGGTAACACACAGACCTTTTACCTGTGCTTCAGGAACCCCAAACTCCTGCATGAATTCAGTGCGCTCTGGATATCTTCACCTTTTAACTGACAAAGTTCTGAAAGGGTGAATGAAACATCAATACTGGGGGGCTTGTTGGCATGTGAACAGGCAGGGTCCTCACGAGGGGGAGGAGAGTCTGCAATCTGAAAGGACAGAGGAGCTGGGTTTGAGGACTGCACCGAGAGCAACGGCTCTCCTTGAACCAATAGATACAGATCTATTGAACTAGTTCTTCCAGCACAGCCTGCGTGCCTGGACTCCTGGCATTTTTGTAGCGTAATAGCACACACATGAATGGTAAGGAGTGGCTGAATGAATAAAACACTGCAGTAGGAGCAATAATTTAGGAGTCCATTTAACAGACGATGGCTTTCAGGGCTGTAAATACCTGTGGAGGCTTCTGGTCACAGGGCCAGAAAGCCTCGGCAGGGCTGGCCTAGGCACTGCGGTGGCACTGATACCCCAAAACCGGTGCGGAACGCAGGCAAGCCCGCATGTCCCTGCAGCACCCCGTGCACTGGGACCCTTGCCCAGGCAGTCTCTGCCAGTGCGTCCCATCTCGCACCCAGTGGCCAGGTTTGCAAAAGGACCTTGGGGAAGGGAGTCACGTCCTCCAACATCCAGGATCCTCGAGAGGAGAAGTAATTGTCAAAAGAAATCATTTTATATTTACACATCTAAGTATAGGCTGTTAAATCCACCTGGGAGTCTGGTCCAAAGAACTTCTCCTGTCATCCTGCCTGTCCTCCAGGACGCTGGAGGTACCCATCCCCCTGCCTCGCCACACCTCAATGATTTCAGCTGCCAGCCCTCATAAACATAAACCTGCATAAATCAAGGATTTACTGCTGGGAAGCTGAGCACTGATCACAATTGCTCTAGCTCCATACGGTAGGCCTGGCTAGAACACGGTAAGAATTCTCCCCTGTGGGGAATTTTAAGCAACTGCCAATAATTTCCCATGCTCCCGGTGCCCGTAATAAATAAATAAATAAACAGGGGGAAACGCAAATGGAGGGGACACGTAAAACTGCCAAACCGAATTCAGGACACAAAAGAAAAAAAGGGGGGGGAAGGCATTGAGAAGAGCACAGTCTAGCCAGTAACACTTTCCAGTCCCATCCATAGCTGAGCTCAGAACAGTAATTCCTTGTTTGCAGGCTCCTCTGTTAGAAGCTAAATGTGATTGCAACTGAAGTACATTGATTAACCCAAAATAACTTTCCCTCAATTTGCTGGCTGCTCAAGAATACTCAGGAGACCTGCTTTTGTTCTGAACTAGTCACTCAGGAGCCCTGGCTCCGGTCCTTGTGCATCTATTGAAACTGAGTGAACCAGAAAAACGCCAGGAACTGCGCAAGGACACATAGTACAGTTTAATTAGTTTAGAGAGAAGAGTTTATTTTTTTTCCAAGCATCACTTGGGCAAATTGTTGTTGTTGTTGTTCTCTTTTTTTTTTTTTTATGGTCTTGTTAAAATAATTTCATGGTTGCAGTTTTTGTTCCTGTGCTTAGCAAAGCAAACTGTAGCGGTTACAGCTGGCGGAGGCCTGAGAGGGAGGGCTGGGACAGGCCCTCTCTTCATACAAAAAAAATGTAGCGCAGCATTTTATCACGCTGCTTGCAAAATGATGCGTTTAAAGGGCAAAATTGTCAATGTCAGACGCGAGGCTGAGGTACCTATTAATAAACAGCCTCTGCATAGGAAATTCTTTGCAGACTTTAATCAGGAATTTTCCATAGTAACGCCGTGTTCCTACAGTTAGCTCAGTGACAGCGGTTTAAATTCCACCCAATGGACTTTGCATTCGTCTTTGAAAATAGAAATAATACATGTGAGATCACAAGTGCTTCGTTCCCTTCATTAGCAAACATTTTATGATGGCTTTTTGTTCCTCGGCTTTCCTTCCTGTATGTACGTGTGAGCTGAAAAGGGAAGTTAATTTTAGAATGACTGAAAGATCTGGAACCAAATCTAGCCCAAAAATTCGGGTTCAGATTCAATGCTGTTACTATCATAAAAGTTGATCTAAGAGATCCTTCCACAAAATAATGGAAATCTCACAAGAGTCACTGCTCTTGTAAGTCCCACAATACTGTACATCAAACTCTTGCAGGAGTGGCTGTTATTATAAGTTTTTGGCCACATCTAAACAAGGAAATAAGCAGCTTCTGCTTTGGGATTTAACTCAGAACTGAGAAAATCAAATCTCAAGACTCTAAAGCAAACATCTCCCTTTGATCTGAACTCCAACAACTGCGGGGCTTTTTCCATCTCCGGATTTAGCCATTCAGCCACTCCAGCACTGTTCAGTTCATCGTGAATGCTGGAGGTGGAAGAGCCATCTGCGTAAAACTGCCCGGGAGAACAAATGCCAGCTCTCTTGCCACTGTCTCTTTATTGCCTTTAATCATTTTTAGTTTCTTCAAGCCCGTTTCCTATGTCTGTGTGAATGCTTGCCCTTATCCTCTCCCAGGCCACACACTCCCTTCCCCGGCTCTCTGAGACAGCGTCCCTCAGTTTGGTACTGCAGCAAGGACTGCAACCCCAGTTTACATTCTGCTGTTAGCAGGTGGAGCCTCCTTTCACGTTACGTGTCATTCCCAACAACTGTCTTACCTGCCGCCCTCTGCAAAATTGAGTCCTAAAAGATCAGCACTCCAGCGTCTTCGATCTGACTCCTAAGTTAACTGCCTTATCCCAAAGGCATTTTGTTTGCCAGATAAGGGTCCTTGACTACTTTTCTGCGAAGTTTTACAGATGTGATATGCTATAAATGTCACAGACTAAATAAAAGCTTTAATAACCCTATTACTCCAAGGATAGATGTCTTTCCACTTTATTCAGGTTTTCAGTTTCATAGACTAAAACTATCTCAACTGCAGTGGATTTATGCTTAGGCCACAAATTGCTTGAGGCTAAAAGAATATACCAGGGAGGTATCAATGGCTGTTCAGCTTGTTCATATACTTTTCCCTATATGTTACATCCACTCTGAACCACTGCTGAAGAGAAGATACTGGACTAGACGAACACCTGGTCTGATCCAAACTGCACTCCATTCTTAGGCTTTTATAAAGGTGGTTGCTATATGGCCCAGCAACAAAAGGCTACAAAGTCAACCCATACGGACATCATTCAAATCTACCCGAAGTGCTGAAAAAATTACATCTGTAGGAAATGTTATAACAAAGAATCCAAAATCGTCTGTCTTATCTCATATGCCAGTATCAGTGCATTTGAAACAGGCTGGAAATAACAGCTATTGAGACTACCTAATGGAAGTGCAATAGGCTTCCCGGGGCTTTATTTCTTTTTCAGGAGCAAGTATTAACAAATTCAGCAGCAAACTCAGACCCTGCATTCAGCAAAACTTCCATGAGCAGCTTAAGGAGTGATTGATGGGTAATTTTCCAGATCTCAACAATAATAAGAACAGCAACAAACATGAAAGGATCCAGCAGCATTTTTGTGTAGTAATGTTTAATGGCTCAGTGTCCTATTGTGACGATTGTTTCCCGGGTCTGCGGGGAGAGCCAGTTTTAATCAATGGAGCCCTTTGGAATCAAATGCAGGTATTTACTCGAACGCGACACGCAGACCAGTGTTTGTCTAGCTAGCAGTCTGCCTGTGTCAGCTAATGCTGTGTTTGGAAGAGGTTTCTGACTCTGACAAAGAAATGGGTAACCAGACATTTCCTCATCATCCCATCAAAAAATCTGGGAGTGGACGGCATCCATGAATGAGAGGAGAGACTCTCTGCAATCAGTAAAATGAAGCTAGCCTCTGAATCTCAGCAAATAAACAAATCCATGATCCCAGGTCAGCCCTCAGATTTTCAGCAGTAGAAAGAAGACAGGCTGATGATCTTCAATGTTTGGCTGTGGGTCTGCTTTTTTTCTCCTGGCACCTGTAGCAACTTCACCAGACGAGGAGGTCAGGAGAGGGACCACCACTTAAGTACCTCAGCATCAGGGTGCCCCATCCCTGACCATGGTTAGGGTCTTAAAAACAACTTCAAATTATGACTGTGAGACTCTCAAGGCTCTTCACAGAGGAGAATGATTATCTCCTCTTTCCAAGCGTACTGACATGCCCAAGGTCAAATCCGAAGGGACAGAGCCACAGTTACAAACCCAGACTCTTGAGGAAATGCCTAATCCAATGGATTGCCCCAGCAGATTACCTTCACGTGACACACTGCACAGTTGCCCTGTGTTCCCTGCACAGGGAAACAAACTGAGATGAAGCTGAGTCACAGTTCCTGACATTGATTAGTCCAGTAGTACTATGTAACGATGCTCATTATTACTGGTGCTTGATAAGGACAAGATCCCATTTCACTTGTGAGGCATCTTTGGACTCTGGCTACAAGCAGACAATTTGTAAAATAAAGAAATCATCATCCCTTACACCTCATAAGTGAAATCAAACTGGGGTGAAACCCTGCCTCATTGCAACAGTTGTCACTAGATTTTTAAGCTGTACATTAAACCAGCATTTCTGCAAGTTGGGAGAGGGATATGAACCCGGAATCAGAGGCTATGAAATCCTTTGTATTTGTACAGCCTCTGCCAAAAGTGCTTTATTAGCAGGTCACAAAGTCTCATAGGCTGGAATTCCTGCAGTAAATTGCATTCAGGCTAAGCTCACAAATCATTAGCCATGCAATCTTGTTTATCCTGCTAGGACTTGGAGTTTGTCCTGTTACAAAATCAAAGCAGCAAGATTGAATGGTTCCAAGTGAAAAGCCTAATGAGTGAGTAAGATTCTCTGAGGAGGGACAAGGGGGCTGGAGGGACAGTCACTTAATGTACACATGGCCAGGAGATAGCATGTGAATGGTCCTGTTGAGGTGAAATCCCATGGAACAGCCAGAGAATCACATCAGTGTTACTGAGGGCCCTGTTGTTTATTCTGCAGCATGCTGGGGAGTTTGCTCTGGATGCCAAAAGCCCCTGAAACAGGCTAACAGCAGTTTTTATTCTTCCACTAATGCATGTGATCAGGACGTGTACAAAAAGTTCCCTGGGAAATTAAGCACGCTCCAAGTTGGGGAGCTCTGCGTGGTAGGGGGCAAGGCACAGGGACCTGGCTTATGGGAAGATGATGGGGATGATCATTTCATTACCAAATACTTCTTAAATAATATATATTATTTAAAAGACAAAGAGATATTGTATAATTTTTTTCATGTGACAAGTCACCAGATATTGCTCCACAGACCTAAGGTGTGACCACAGAGCATGCATCTTCCCTAAGACCTGAAACTGTAGCTCATTGCAGGGGGATGGGCTGTGGCCCTCTCGGGGCTGCTAGTATGGTTCAGAGCAGCCCAACCTGGAGGGTCCACATAATGAGGTGTCTTGAGAATCAGGCATGACAGGTTGGAGGACCTGAGGAGAAAAGGAGAAGGTCCAAGAGAAGCTCTTGTACCTCTTGTCCCTGTGGCAGGCAGTGGCCAGATAAGGACCTGATGGCTGCACAGGGGCTTGTCCAGCTTCCACAGGGCTGGGTGAAATAGCACAGAGCTCTTGCTCTGCTGAAAGACTGGCTTTTATTATTTACTGTCAAACACTTAATTGTCAATTTACTGGTGAAATATCAGGTACTACCTAAACTGCTTAGTTCTCAAGCTGCACCTCTCCTTACTCTTACCGTATCCTCCACTCCACACTACTTCTCAAGCACAGGTATTATCTTTGGCTACTTCTTCATATAGTGTTGACAGTCACGAAGTCCTGCCTCTGGACTTGTTGGGACCTAGTATAGCACAACGTATAACTCAAATAACTGTCAAAACCCAATACTCTTCATGTATTTGAGATAGTTTTATCCTCTGCACCAGTCACCTGCTATAGTCCAATAGGATTCTCCAGTTTAAAGCCTGTAGCTGCTTTTACTGGGAGCAGCGCTGAGATTCTGGTAGCCCATCACCCACCACAGATCATCAAAACAACCCAATTGGCAAACAATTCATAGGCTGAAATGTATTTGCTGCTATTCACAGAATCACAGAATCACAGAATAGTAGGGGTTGGAAGGGACCTCTGTGGGTCATCTAGTCCAACCCCCCTGCCGAAGCAGGGTCACCTACAGCAGGCTGCACAGGACCTTGTCCAGGCGGGCCTTGAATATCTCCAGAGAAGGAGACTCCACAACCTCCCTGGGCAGCCTGTTCCAGTGCTCCGTCACCCTCAGAGGGAAGAAGTTCCTCCTCATGTTCAGACGGAACTTCCTGTGCCTCAGTTTGTGCCCATTGCCCCTTGTCCTGTCACTGGGCACCACTGAAAAGAGCTTGGCCCTATCCTCCTGACACCCACCCTTCAGATATTTGTAGGCATTTATAAGGTCCCCTCGCAGCCTTCTCTTCTTCAGGCTCCGTCGTGGAGCGACGGCGCGGCCTGGCCCCCGCCACCCCAGAACAAACAGTTCTTGGGGGCAGGGGGAAGCGGGCAGAAACGCTGTTTAAGTGACAGGAAATCAGTTACGGGTTGGCCATGTTCTTCCAGCGAGGCCTCCCAACAAGCTAAATGGTTGGTTCTGGAAAAGCTGGAGCTGGCACGGCTGGAGCACGGGCCTGGAGTGATCAGAGCGTCCGTTTGTTCTGGGACAGAGGCAAGTTTAAACAACAGGTAACTTGGAACACAACTCAGTGTTACCCTGCTTCGGAAATCAGGTAAGATCTGTTAAAGAAAAGCACACAACGGCATCCTGAGAGGTTTAAAAATACCATCCGCTGCCTTCCAATGATGCCAAATGAGGAACAAGTTCTTACCTATCAGCTGAATCAGGAAGGCAGATTTGGACTGGGAGAGAGCAACATAAGGAATAAACATTGATCTAGCCGGTATTTTTTTCAGAAAATTAATTTTTCCACTTCCAAGACAATGTTTTGTAAGCTCAGGCTAACTTTGCAGAACCCAGAAAATCACCAAGGCGACGCTAAATGTCAAGACTGGCTAACAGCAAACGAGCCATTGCAGCGTTGCGCACGTGAACAGAACTGTACTACCTCTGCAGTCTGTGAGCAGGGAAAGCCACGTACAGCTTCACGTTATGTTCATCAGTACTTACACAGAAAGCAACACACTATGCCCTGAACAATATATAACCAGGAATGACACGATGCTGTCCATAGATTACATACAGCTAGTAGAGGGTCAGAAACTGGGTTCAGTTCCAATGTGTAATCAGAATACTGTTACATCTCATGTGAAAAGTCAAGATTTTTCTTTCATTGCAGCGTATATTAGAATTGCATGTTCCCAGAATGAGAAGAGCTTTTTGCTTCTTCCAATTCAGTAGAATACTCTTTTATGTTAACATTTACATTACCCTCTCCAAGTCCATGGAGCACCGAGTATGAAAGGCATCGCATTTATATGAGCTCATTCAGGAAGTTATTTTGTGGTACCCTACGAGTTCAGTAAAAAAAACACATAGTCTGATTTTACAGCAATTGTACTAAATTGACTAAAATGACTGATTTTTAAAAATATGATAGAAAGTACCCTTTGGATTCTCTCTGCTTTAATGGCAAAAATACTGAGAATAGATGAATGCCATGTCATGCTTTCTTCATGGGGTCCCAGGTGTATTTTCAGTAGTTGCTCTATTATGATATATAAATACACTTTGAGGAAGGGGATTTGCACATCACTTTTGAATATCATTGCTAATAATGGGTTAGAGTCCCCTTTTCATTTTTCAAACCCATCCACCTCTGTGTAGGAGAAAATCCTTTGCTAAGGGAAATTACAGTCAGAACCACTTTTAGAGGACTGTCAAAACTGATCAGGCCTCAATTCTGCTACGTGGTGTATTCAGTCCAAGTGCTGGCATGGAAAGAGACAATCTCTGAATAAATGCTTGTGGAGGCAAGGCTGAAATTTTGGTCCAGCAGCTCCAAAAAAAGTACATGCCTCTCTCCAGACTCCTCTAGCAGATAATGGTAGCTCAGCTCTCCTGCGTTCCCAGTAAGCCCAGCCGCTACAGAGCCCAAACCTGCATGCATGCCTGTGCACACCCCCCCTCCCCCCAACACATCCCATCAATCCTGTGATCAGGATCTGCATCAAGGAGCAAGCCCTGCACCCGCAGAAAATCTTATTCTAATGCCAGAAGAAAAAAAATCAACATTATAAGCCAGCTGGCATTAGGCAGGATGGGAAAGCATGAGCAAGTGCCAGTTTTCTGATGCACTGCAGCACTGAATTGTGTCAGCCGCTGCACTGCTAGTGTGGTTTTGTGGCTCTTCTGCTCCAGAAAGAGCAAGCAGCACTAAGCATTGCAGGTAAAGATCCTTTCAAACGCCAGATTTCCAAGAAAGTCAGTCTTTCAGGGATTTAGAACACAAAAGCATTGCAAGGACACACAGAGGGAAATTTAGCAAGAACTCTGGCCAAATGGAGACAGGGGCTGTGGATTTACTGCTTCCCTCTTCCCACACCAGCTCCCCAGTAGCAAAGGGTACGTGTTCAGGCAGCAGAAAGTGCTGGTGCTTTCACAGAGGTGCAGCAGCCGGGAAGGCGGAGGAAGAGGCACACACGTGCGTGCAGAAGTCATAAATAGGAGCCCCGCCGGCAGCAGTAATGAGGCATGGAGACAGCAGCCAAACGAAAGGTTACCATGAAATCCCACAGGGACAATTGATGTTGGCGCTTGGCTGCGAGAGAGATAACATCACCGGTGCCTGGAGCTGCCAGAGTTATGGGCTCTGACCCGGCCGGGGAGGATCGGCCAGCTCGTCTATCACCAGCAGAAGACATGCTGCAGCCATGCAGCTGGGTGAATAAGCAACGTGGGACTCATGCAACTTGGAAACACCCGGACGTGTAGCACCGGCTGAGGTGCAGGGATGTACCCTGTGCACAGGGGCCGTCACCAGACCAAGGCTAATTCAGCCTTGTGGCTTTGCTCAGCCACGCACAAGCATGGAGGTGAAGGAACAAACCAGCAGCAAGGCCCTAAAGCCGGGCCCATGGATGGCTGGCTTGGGTCCGACCACGGCGCGCAGCATCACGCAGGGCTAACGGCACCCGTGTACCTCAGCTGCCAAGTCCCACCTCGAGAGGCTACTCTGGGAGCTGGAACTAAAGAGAGTATCCTCTCACAGCCAGATAAATACCTCTGCAGTTGTTCGTGAAGGTTTTCCAGCTTGGGAGAGGTTATGTTGTCTGTGCACCTGCTGCGGTTTCCCCAAAATATGGAAAGAATTTTTTGGGTGTCACTAGTGAATTCGCTACCTGGCAGAGCTGTCGCACATGAATGAAGTCCTTGAGAACCAATTGAGCTTTACAGATCGATCAATGCAGCAACAGTGTCTGTGCCACCTACACCCAAACCCACTGCTTCCCGCAGTTTTTTATGGTTGAAGTAAATTTATCGTTAAAGTAGGAGCACCTTGCATGGGAAAATTCGGGTCTATTTGGTAAAGATAAGCAAGGAACGGGTCTGAAAGCCTAGCCGAGCACGTTTCAGAGCATATTGCACTGGCCTTGGCTTGGGTCTGTGCTGAGTGTGTGTTTCTGGGAATGAGGCATTGCAGCCAGAAAACCCACCTCTTTCTCCCGTTTCCACAAATTCCAGAGGCACTGGCAGCTCACCTCTGGCCTGGGAACAGCCAGCCGTGAAGGGAAATATATCAGGCTGCTTTCTGCCCAGATCTCCCTTCAGAGGCTTTTAGGTTTTCATTTTTTACCCTGAGCTGAGGTACATAAGCACTGCATATTAAAAAAGGTGGCTTCTTAAAAGACAGGCCTGTGTGACAAAGTTAATGCTGTGGTTGTTAAGAATAGTAAAGTATTGATTTGTCTATGTTTTTTAAATGACTTGAAAGCATGATATGATTCTGCCTTAAAGCAAAAATCCAGCCCGTGTTTCATCATTATAGAAGGGGGGAGAGAGAGAAATTCCTGCAGAGATTATTGTATTTGTGAGACTGGGTTTTTTTTTCCTCTCTGCACATGAACAGCCCATGTGAGACTAAGTACTTTCCATGTGACTAACTCATTCCCATGCTTGCTGTGTAACAGGGCATTTAAAGCATCAACAGGCAAGGTCAGAGCCTGTTTGTTGATGCTAATGTGAGAACAAATATTGCAGAAAAAATTAGGATTCTAAAAGTACATGTGTGTTGCTCCCAAGTCTGTTCCCTTCTGGGGAACAGCCTGGGTTTGCTGGGAGTCTCTTCTCTCTGTCCCTCCATGCTCTCTAGCATCTGAGATAGAAGGCAGCAGCCCCACCAGAGCTGGGGGATGGAGAAGGAGCTGAGCGAGATGCCGACGTGGTGTGTGGAGGTGCTGGATCGCAGAGCCGCTGAGCTGATGGGGGTACCAGCCCCGGGGAGAGCTTCCCGCGTCCCTGAACAGCTCTGATCCATCCTGCTCCGCTAATGCAGCATGGTATCTCCAGGAAGCAGGGAGCTTCTTATGCTGTCAACTTCGTATTTACTGTTGTGATTATTTAGATTTGTGTCATTTGTATTGTGTTAGGCCTGCCCTTTCTCCATCCAACTCTGTGCTTGGGACAGCAGTGCTGACCAGGCAGGAGCTGAGCATTCCCCTGTTGATAAGAGCAGGAGATGAATTAGTTAGCGTCCTGTCTCAAACTGAGATCTGAACATGTACTCATGTTGGCTTAAGTTTCCTGTGTCATTAATGGTGGTTGAAAAGAGCAGAGGGATCAGATTAGCATATGTATTTCAGAGGTATGAACCTTTTGAGAAGGCATTACATCTTTAACCTGAACTATAGCTATTTCATTAGGAAATCGTATTTGACTACAGAAGCAGAAAAGTCAGAGCAATCCCCCAGAGGTGGATCTATCAGCAGTTTATACAGCTCCTTGCCTCAGATAAGAAGCAGATGTCTCAAAATTTGGGTCGATCATGAGACTCTTCCACATCAACACCACATGCTGCTTTGCAGCTGCAAGAAAGCCTGGTCAATCCAGCCTTGATTTCCAGCCTCTCTGTGTAAGATCTGCCATGAGTGGCACCAAGGTGGGTGAGCTCTGTAGCTTCAGGTGCTGGTGAGAGACAGAGCTGAAGGCCCCAGTCGCATTTCCCCATGGGGCCAGTGGAGTGAGGGCAGAGCGTAGCGTGCCCAGTGTGCCCAGCCCCACTGCCCTCCGAACCGAAAGGGGAGGGAGATGCTGCCTCAGGCACCCATTCAGTCCTTAGCTTTATGTCTGACATATCCACATTACTGCTGCAGCACCATTAACCCCCTTTTTTTTTAATGACTGCTGGAACAGCTTCTTAATCTTTTTTTAACCTTAAAACTATACAGAAAGTGACAGCGCAGTAACTATTTGCAGCTCTTCTGGATGTTTATCACTGACACGGCAGACAGGACTGGGCTGCTGCGACTTCGGCAGCCCTGGGGAGAAGTGCTGACATCTCCAGTTCTGGAGGACAAATGTGTGAATGAGCAGAAAGCAGGGAGAGACGAACATCTATTGATTTGCTGCTGGAAGTATAAAGGGGCTTTACAGCCTTACTGTCAGAGATGGGCTGATTGTGCTGATTAAAACAAAGTAAAATGAAGACGAACTGATCAAATATCCCCTAGCATGAACCAATGAAGGTGTTCAAAGCTCCCATAACATAGACCCTGGTCTGCAGCATTTCTAATGTTTGATTAATCACTGGCATAAGCTTGTAATTAACACTAATGAGATGTAACACAGAAATACTTGAAAACTGTTCAAACCAAGTTTGAGCTTCTTTCTGATCCATGATTTACACTCCAAGTAAAATCAGTTTTCTCTCCAGCTCCTGGTGGTGCACAGTCACTCCTCAATACTCTCACGCCGTCGTTAAGCAGCGGCTGCGTTTTGCTGCAGAGCCAGCAATGTATGAACCGTTCTATTGACATTCACAGAGATGGGAACGGACAGTTATCCAGGCTTCAAAGTCTCCAAGCAACTAGCTTAGGTGCCAAATACTTCTTGGTTTTGCCAGCCAATTTGATCATTGGGCTAAAGGTCAGGAAATAATTTTCCTCTGACTTTACAATTCCTTAGCCACTTTCTTCCATCTCAGTGCATCTGAAATCCTGGGAATAGAGAACTGTCTCCCTTCAGCCTCTTATGTGTTTGACACTCTGTAATTCCTACAAAAACATATTAAACCTGAATGAATCTCTACAACCTAAAATGGTCCTGACCAGCCTGACTGCCGTCTCTTCTGCTTTTGTTCTGCTGGAGGATCAGCTGTGTAGCTGTACAGAAAACATGTGGGCTCAGTTTATTCGCAGTGTGTTTTCTGCTCTTTACAAGCATGTTGAAAGTGATTTGTATCTTTTAGCTTGGGAGTAAAAGTGAAACCACCTAGGGGTTAAAATGCAGGACAGAGAAGGAACTGGATGTGAAATTAAGAAATGCTAACTCTGTCACCCTTGAACACAGTGGCTGCAGCGAGGGAAAGGTGAAGTTATTTGGCAAGCAAAAAGCAAAATGAATGGCAGTTGAAAGGCAGAGTTTTGATAGGCACTAATTATTAAACTGTAATTAGCACAAGGATGCAGTGATCTGTTCAAATCCCAGCTAAGCAAACAGGTAGAGGTTAAAGACAAAAGTAACTACAGAGTTGCCGGCCTTGCGGCTGGAGATGCTGAAGAGGCACAGCACAGGCAGCGCGGCCACGTGCTGATCCCATGCCTTTAAAGGCGCAACCTGCTTCCTATTATCTGATACCATGGAGGGAAAATAGCAGATAGGTCAGTTCTGGAGAACCACAGTGGTACCCTGTTGTGCCCAAGTCAGGGCTGGATTCACAGCAGGCATCCCGGTGAGCCTGGAGGAGCGGCTTAGGTGGGGAGCCAAGGGCTGGCCGGGCTGGAGCGCTGCTCAGCCCAGAGACCACGGCTGGGCACTGAGCTTGAGTTGGACCTAGACCTCAGTGGGCATCGGGGGCTCGGACGGGATGCAGGGCAGGGTTATGGCTGGGGTGAGGGGACCAAGGGCTCTTTGAGATGCTCAACCCAGAGAGTGCTGCAGCAGGAAAACAACACCTACAGCAGAGGAGCCACTGAAAATCAGGAGAACAAGGTTTAAAACCATTTCTTCCAATACAGTGGCTGTTTCAATCATGTTTATCCACCATTAGTGAGACATTTGAAAAACCTGAGCCTGTTAGTAGCAAACCAAGGTTAAAAATATCATGCTACTGAAAAGTGTCACTTTCCCTCTCCTACAAAGCCATTATGAAAACTGACCAAGGGCCGAGGGAGACCTGGAAACTTTTCGCTTTGCCTTGAGGGTGCAGTCAACTTGTCACTGAATCTAAAAATAGTCTTCAGAGTATTGATTAACCCGTCTGAATGAAGCAACAATGAATTAGAGAGAAGAAAATGTCACCAAGCAAAGCTTAAGAGCGTATTCGACAGCACGATCTGGGTTAGGAGTAGCAGAACGTCCTTTATTATGAGTGACTTGCTCTGTAAAGATACTATATTTTTATTCATTCTCAGCCAGCAGCACTATAGCTATAGAAGTCCACTCAGCATGGTAGGAAGACCTTTCTCCTAGGATGGTAATTTATCTGTTCAATGATTTGCTCCTGACTAATTTGTTACTTGTGTCCTTTTCTTTTTTTAAACACAGGATGATTCTCCAATATGTAGTCTGGAGTTTTAGAGGTCGCTTGATAATCTCTTGGTTATTTGTGTAGATTTAAGAATATAAAATTGATAAAGATTATTACCAAGAAAAATAAGTCTGTCTCTCCCCTTCTCCCTCACTGAGGGAACAGATCCAGCCACACACACAAAAAAAAAAAAAAATAAAACAACAAAAAAGTACTATGAAATCTTATTAAGCACTCAAATCCCAGTGAGAAAAACTATGAAAATGCTTAAAAATAGAAAAATTAAGATCTTTTTCCACAAGATTTTATGATCTTCTTGCCTTAAGATTATATATAAGAACATTAATTGACTCTATTTAAATTTGAGAGCTAACAAAGGTCAAACTAGTACTCTTAATACCACAGTTTCATTAGAGATCAAAGCAAGTATACGACTATATGGAGCATGCAAAAGTGCAGTGTCAAGTGTGGATTCCTTCGCAAATATTCTTCTGTTACCAGGAGAAATCCAATTACAATAGGCAGATACCTATAATCTCATCAGCTTCGTGATAACTCTTCCTCCTGTGTCTTAGTATCTCGCAATAAACCAACAATCAGTGTGTGTAAACACCACATGATGGCTGATCTCTGTTATTATGACCTTTCTCATGGTGAGTAATCTCATCTGCCCTCACAAGTGAAGATAATTGCTAGATTAGATTAGTGCTTACATATTATATTGCGTATCTCGGATATTTTTTCTAGTCCTATGGGTGCAGCAGGACTGACCAGGAAAGGCTCTACCCGAGATCTGCAGGGAGGGAGAGGAAAGGGATGGACGGCTCCAGAGACTGTTAAGGCTGCAGTAAAGGGTAAATGCAGTCATCAGCGAGGTGGAGGTTTAACTCCTTATCTTAAGACATCTTCACATGCCTTACTGAGCCAAGTAATTCCAACTGGAGCCATTTGACTGAAAGGTCAATAAGTAAAATGCAGAGTCTGGAGAAAGAAGAAGTTCACAAGGGGGTAACAATTCTATGAATAGTCTAAAAACAACACCAAAAAAATCTCACTATTCCAGAACAGGCCTATGACATGAAGGAAACGGCTCAGTACCTGGAGCTCTTTCAAATCCAGCCAGGATCAGTAATGACCAAGACAGTCTTCAGGAAGCCGCGTTGCTGCCTCTGCAGGGACCCTGAGCAGAGAAAGCACAGCCTGGACACAAACTGGCTTCTTGGCCAAGCCAAAAAAAATTTCTAACATGGAGGCTTTTGCAAAAGCCAAAGTCAGACCTCTTTAGAGACACACCGAGCGGCCACCAGACAGTGACCACTGCTGGCTACTGCCACAGCAGGTTGGGCTCACTGGGTAGGTCTATGATAGGGAACAAATATTTTCAGCACAAGCCCAAGCCTGCCTTCAAATCTAAATTCAGTCTATCCAGAAAGTTGGGATGCAAGTCTCTGCTTAAGCAAATGTGTTCAAAATTGCATGAGGAAAAGTCTGCCACCCATTAGTGCGAATCCCTACTGGCACGGGGAGATGTTCCCAATATGCTCACACCCACTCCATCCCCACCAGCCCTTGCACTGGTGACACATGGCCAACGAGGCAGACAGACCAGCTGTAGAGTCCTTCCTAAGTCCCAAAATATTATAAACTACAAATTTAGGCTGCTTGTGCTCTGGGTAAGGGCAGTCCTGGATGAATCAGATAGCCTTTCTGTGAAACACAGTGCTTTTCTACTGACAGAAGTTTGACGATGCTACATGATTTTAGCTCTGAAGATGTGTATTTCCTATTTGCCTGACTGATACCGTACTTTAAACTTGCCCAGGTATTGAGAGATAAGCAAAGTAAAATAGATCCTTTCTCCAGTTTGTTCTTTTAATTTAGAAATTGCTTATCACTTAATTCTGGAGGAAAAACTGTTATATGTAAAGGAGACACAGCAAATTCCTAAATGCAGCATCTTTGAAGAGAACAAATATATTTGCAATGTCATGAAGAGAGTGCTCTAGCAGATGATATGTTTGCTGTGGAGGGATTCCTGCCAGCTCTCTGCTAACACGGTCCATTGCAAGTGTCCTCTACAGCGACTGCAACGTGAAGGCAACAAAACACCTAGCACCGTTCTGACAGTGACTGTAGCTAATTAACATCAATGGTATAATGCTTTATTTCCTGTTTTCATGAATCGATCCTCAGATCGCAGTTGTACCAGCAGAAAACAAATATACCCTCACAGACTTCTAGAGACCATTTGTATCTTCATTTTACAGGGGGAAATGGAGGCACCAAGAGTTTAGCTGATGCGAATCAATGGCAAGATCATCTTTGGATCTCAGTGCAGCCAAGGTTTACCCTGAGGAGTTTTAAATGATTTTCCCAAAGTCTTAAGCTGTGACCACTAGAAAGCTGTAGCTACAAGATCAGCAGTGTCACCTCAGATCATCCCTGCTTTCCTCCTGAGGATACTGGCTTCCTCCAAAGCAAAATGCTGAAAATGCAGACGCCTAATCCCAAACATGTGCCCACAAGCCTGATAGGGAAAACAACGTTTCCTTCTGCTTATTCAGTGTCTTGTTTTTCCACGTGCACTGAGAGAATCCCACCAGGCAGTTTGGTAATTGCTACAGCAAAAACAAAAAGCCCCCCTTGGCTTCAACATTCACGCAGCGGCCTGAGATGTCTCAGGCTTTCACCGCACCCTCTGACTGCACCATCCTGGTTTCACGGCACGCGGAGGTCACAAAGGCCATTTCCCCGGCAGCCTGTGCCACGGCTCTCGTTTGCTTTCTGAAAGGCCATTTTAGGAGGGTGAATCTGGACTTCTGCTGCAAGTTTCATAGTTTGTGAAGTCTCTAAAACAGGCAGAGTTAAAAAGGTATTTGGTAATTTCCCCAAATACCTGAATTTCTGCATAGCAAATGATACAAGAAGAGAGGTAGAAGAGAATTTGTTTTAAAATAGTAAGTTCTGCCTCACCTTATAGAACTTGAGAGTGAATTCAATAAATACACGCATTGCATAGCACCTGGAGAGGTTATTCACGGTGGGCAGGTGGACGTGTCTTTTGCTGTAATGCAAAGGGAGCGTGTTTAGGAAAGCAGGGGTAGCCAGCCTTCTTTTAGGTTTTTGTTTATTTTGGTTTTTATAAGAAGAAGGGGAAAATACACCTGCCAAAGAAATGAACCCTGGTTGTGAATAAATGAACTCACAGAAGGAAGGAAGTATTTGTTTAGTGCTCATTCTCTTTATGCTACACCTGGCTGCCAGAGCCACTGCAAATTTTCTAACAATCTTACCAGGCTATGTGCATTTAACTCGCTTTTCCTGACATTGTGTAGGTCTCTTACTAGAGCCGAAATTTTCTTTTTCTCTCAGGACCTGCACTCAGTGGCTTGCTCTCAGTCCTACCCTGTTCTTCTCCCACTGCTCCATCGGGTTATATTAGCACCACATGAAACCATTTATGAAACCCCAGCTCTCCTAACATTTGTCTGGAGGTGGGTCAAAGACGATGATATGCAGATTTCTCAGATCTATAGAACAAAATTACATTACAAATTAATTCATGCTTGGGTCTAAAAGAGAACATACGCTTAGGTCCAATGCTATCAAAATTCAGAGGTGTTCTCATAAGGCTGTATTTCCAAAGTGACTATTCAGTGGTATTTTCACTAGTGAGAATTCTGCTGCCTTAGGCTGCATCAGAAGAGTATTCTACCGGTTGGGGAACTGTGTGGATAATTTTTTAATCCAGAACTTTGCATTTTTTCCTTCTGCGAATTTCAGACAGCTGAAAACGAAGTATCAGGTTTACAGCTGTAGCTCCAGTCTACCTCCAAACCCAGGCCTGTATAAAACATCTACATTTGAGCAGATACTTGATTTCATGGTGAAATTCTGGGCACTTGGTTTTGAATGGTGGCTGAAAAGAACACCATCGCAGCAACAGGAGTCTAAAAGTTGCAAGCAAAGGCAATGTCACTTGTGCGTTCTACAGTCTTTAAGTCAAGACAGTGAAGGAGGAGCAACCAAGATGATGTGAGAAAACTGTCTCCGCTGTAATTCTAGACTTGACTTCAGTCCCTACCTCAAATTACGACAGCTCCAGGGCTTTCCTAATTGACTTCCTATAGTACGTGCGGACTGCAACACAGATGAGACAGCATGGAGAGGCTACAGCTCAAAGTCTTTTGATACTGAATATTCAGGCACTCCTAACATACTTCACTGCTTAGATGAGAAGGGGTTGGCAACACAACACCATTTGCTCATCTCATATTACCCAGAGAATGCCCATGTGTCAGGGAAATTCCCAGCTGGTAGGTGGGATGGGCTACTTTCCATAGGAGCAGCACAGGGAAATGGGAACAAAGACTTGGATGGAAGCCAGGACTTATAGACACCACAATAAAGTTATCTGGATATTTGGGTGGGCAATGCACCTTAGCCTGGGAAAAAAATAAATAAATTAAAACCTCAATAATATATCCTCTTAACGTGGTCATAAATGAAAAAAAAGAAACATCTCAGCTTTAACACCAGACATCCAGTCAGAGAACATCACCTGGTATTAGTTAGTCATATTAGCCTAACGTTTTCCAGCCCTCTCTAGTAGTTGCAATGTACTTTTCACCCTGCTCTCTAGGTACCATCCACTGGATACACTATGAGGTTCAGTCTCTCCCAAGCAAACCACTAATGTTTGCCAAGTACTTTGAGATCATCTGATGAAAGGCTCTATAGAGCCACAATCTATTATTTCTTAGTCAGAAAAACACATTTGCTGAACAGGAAGAACAAAAGAATGAGCTGTGGGCCCCCAATAAGCGTTCAACACAAGTTAATTTGCTCAGCAGCTGTATTTTGCTGAGATAGATTGCATATTTTCATTGCTAAAATAAAAATGTCCACTGGGCTTGTATCCTTCATGCTTTAGATTGCTGCCTGTTACATTCCAAGTCTAGTCTAGTGAACAAATTCAAATTCCTTTAATAAATAAGAGATCCACGTGAATAATTTTGCCTTTGTCCAGGCAAAAATTAATGAAGCCAGAAGACATACAAGGCTGTATAATCTTCCCCCTCATGGAAAAAAATAGTGGAAATCTGGCACCTAGCAAGGCAGGCAGTATGTGTGAATCATGGCTGCCTGCCGATGCGCCTGATTCAGAGCAAGGCAATAAGAACAATAATCCTGCGCTACACCAACTAACCTTGAAGCTTAGTCACAGTTTCACACAGCTAATGAGCAGAGGGAGCAATGAATCTTCGATTTATGGTGCTCTGTTCCGATAGATTTAGCCTGAAGACAACAGCAGCATTTCCTTGCATCTCTAACGACTTATCTTGTCTTTAGGTTTTTTTCTTTTTCCTTGTCCTTCCCTACATCAGTGAAATTTTTTTTAAATCATTATTGAATTTTTACAGCCCTGGTGGGTAAATTCTTGTCATCAGCTCCTACAGCAAAAATATGGAGTAACACCCATGAATCTGCCAAATTTTGCTCCTCGTTGTTTTTCTCGTCTCCCAGTCTCTCCCGCATCAGGCTGTTTACACAGAATTATCAAGGCTGTCGTGCAATACTCTGACTATGCGAGAGAAGATGCTTTGACTCCAAACCCCTGCTTTCATGCATATTTCTTTTGTAAATTACCCCAAAGTGCCTCCTGTTTTATTTTTAGCCTGGAGGTGAATCATTCAGGAAAATCTGATAAAATCCATTTAACCACAGTTAAACTATCAAAACCTGAGTGAGTCCTAGTTAACTTTTAAGAAGTTTACACGTGTTTATTTGAGTCCATGTGATTAAAGCGAGGGCCTGTTTATTTTATCTCTAGCAGAGTGGCTCTGGACTTAGAACCCGTGGAGAACCAGGCCCAGAAACATAGCCCGCATTACTGTATGGAGACAAAGAAGGCAGAGCTGGCGGAAAAAATGTCACAAACAAAACATTTTTGGGGGGAAATGGCAGAGGAAAAATGTGCTGCATTGACATCACCAGCACAAACGAAGGGGCTTGCTTCCTATGGGAAGGAATCGGGTTTATTTTATTTTAGGGACAGAAGTAGTGAGATGGCAACACTGATGCCCACAGCACATGTGAAGCACAGCCCCAGACTTGAGCCCAAACGTGCCTCCTGTTTGGAGAGCATCTAACCTGCTCCAGGTGAACTCCATGGTCCACGTGGGATGAGGAGGACAGCAGCACTGTGGACAGGAAGGCAGAAAACCATCCCTGCCTATCTCTGCCTGCCTTCCCCACTGTCAGGCAGCTAAATCAGCCAGGCTTTTCTTGGGAAATACCTGAAAAGATGCAAGGTAGGAGGGATATAGGGTGCTGAGATACAGATATCCACCCCGCAGGGCTGCAGCACACATCTGCCAGGGTGCCAGGCTCTGGGTTGTTCCAATCCTGCTTCCAAGAGGCAGATAAAGCTACAGATCCTATTTCTGTGATTTTTTTTTTTTTTTTTTTAGAAAAAAAAAGGTCCCACGTTATTGACAGTCAGCATCTGCAGAAGAAAGTTGAAAGTTGTGCAAAGGGTGCTCTGCCTACTGGATGTGACCCACGAAACAATTCTGTCCAGCCTCCACCCACGTAGAAGATTTATATATAGCCCCAGAATAAAGTCTTTTTTATAATCCTACCACAAGCTGTCAAGCAGGGCAGCCCTAGACTAGATTTTGCTGCTGTTGTAGAAAAGGAAGAACATGTCCCCTTTTATTAAAACACTAGAACAAGCCTGCCATATCATAAAAATTTAAAAATAGTGCAGAGTGCTACCTTACATAAGACGCTGCCCTGAGCTGCCTTCTATTCACAGCATCCTGAATGTACTGTAATCCAAGAACAAGCCATGGACCAATAAAGGGATCTGAAGCTGACGTTTCAGACACACAGATGCACCCCTTCCACTCCAAGTGTGCATAAAAAAGCTAAGCAAAATTACCAGTTTTTGTGCAATTAAACAGTATACCCATCTACCCATAACATTCTTTCATTCTACTCAATTCTCAAGCAAGTCTAATTTAATTAACTACGTTTTTCAAACACGCTCAAAGGAATTCTGTGCCCTTCAAAGATCAGTGGGACTCAGCTTCACCCACCATCTGTGCTTTTGAGTAGCCTCTTCAAAACACCCACGTGGGAAGGAGCAGGACCTATGAATACCTGGGATGCATAAGAGACTTCCCATGGCATTGCTGATGCCTTGCATTCTGGCTTTTCCAGAATTTATTTAGTATTTTGAAAGGGAAGGCCCTGCCACACCACCAGGTCTGTGGGTTGGTGCTCTCAAAGACTTTGAGTTGACTTGGTCCCTCATGCTGAAGCTCCCGTTCAAGGTCCCTCCGGGTCAGCGTGGAACCAGCGTCCGCTGCCTGTGGTGCTACCCAGGCACAGGTGTGCTTTGGAATGCTGCTCCATTTAACATCAGAATCAACAAAACAAGGGAAGCTCTTTGAAGGCACCTGGTCCACAGCCCCTTTGGAGAGCTTCAGATCTGTCTCGATGCAGCAACACAAGCACATCAGAAATGTCGCTGACAAAAAGTTGTAGTTTTCCTTGCCTGCAGCTCCAGGGAGGTTACCGTCCCCAAGCCAACTGCAGTCTGTTTGTCGCCTTCCTATCTTTTCTCCACAAACATCATCATTTCCCTCCCTGCGTTTAAAGTAACCACAAATATTTTGACAGAACTGGGCTAGGAAGCAATTACGCTTGCAGTTATGCTGGCACGTCTAAGGGGACAGCAACCTCTTGGGCTGACACAGCAGCAGCCATAACAGTGTATCTGACTTCAGCCGTAAGTTTTTATTCTTATTTCTTCTCCAGTGACTATATATCTCTACGACCTTTACAGGCAGTGGAGGAAAATCCCTTGGTCTGACCACATGATGTGATTGTCACATGAACCCTCAGATCTGAACCCTCAAATATGAACTTCCAAGATATATTGGCCATGCATTCTTGAATCCAGAATCCCATCACAGCACGTACACAACCAGTCTGACACTGATACAGCATTATTTCAGCAGATTGGGGTCTGCCTGGCGACGTGGCAGCTCTGCAGAAGAGGACCTGGCATCATGGTGGATATCAAGTTAAACACAAATTAGCTGTGTGCCCTTGCAGCAATGAAGACTTGTACTGGGTTGTATTAGCAAGAGCATAGCCAGCCAGCCAAAAGTACTTGTGGGGCTGTGTTTGCGGTACTGGGTCCAGTTTGGAGCTCCCCAGGATAGGGGAGAGACTGGCAAACAGAAGAGAGTGCAGCAGAGGGCTATTAAGACGTCAGGGAGCTGGGACATACCACACACAAGCACAGGCTGAGAGGACCAAGTATTTCTAGCGTTCAAGAGAAAAGGCTCTGGTGGTATTTAATTGCATTCTTCCACAGCCTAAATAGAAAAACAGGGACTGTCTCCTTTCAGAGATGCACCGTAAAGAGATGAGAGGTAATGGCCATAAGTTCCAGTAAGGTCAATTCAGATGGAATATAGGAAAAAAATTCATGAGAGTGTTTACGCTGCCCAGAGAATCTGTTCAATCTCCATCCTTGGAGATATTCAAAACTCGACTGGGCAAGGTCCTGAGTAACCTGATCTAACTTTGAAGTTGACCTTGCTTTGAATGAGAGGTTGGACTAGGTGACCTCCAGAGGTCCTTTCCAACCTAAATTATTGTATGATTTTCTGGAAAAAGTTCAGCTGCAGAAGTTATCTTAAAAGAACTTCTCTGAAAGATTCAGCTAAAAATGCAGCAGCTCACAGGAGGCTATAGCAATCCTGATAAGGTGTCCGGTATCCACAGCTGTATTCTCAGGGGAACAGCTCGTGGGACTGCAAAACAAGAGGCTCAGCCCTAGTTCAGCCCTGAATGCTGAATCCTATCACCCGGACTGATCCAACTCAATCCAAACAGTGCTCCCTCAGCTCTTCTCTAATGACAATAGGGTTTTTTTTTTCTTTTAAGAGTGCAGTCTACAGAGCTATCACAACAGCAGCGCTTCCCCCTGTCAAATTCACTTTTTAAAAGCCATGAAAAATGGAGTGGAGAGATTGTGGAGGGATATCTCTGCACAAAAGCGGGACCAAAGTAAATCTGTTTTTCTAGTGGGGCTGAGAGGGGAGGCCAGGCTATTGGGGGGAATAAGGAGATCCCAATTCTTTGGAAAGATCCATAGGTTACCTGGAAGGACAAATTCTCCTTTTCACCCCCCAGGATCGGGAGATACACTGTCCCCACTGGCACTCGCTTTCTTGGGAGCTCTGGTCCCTTGGCATCAGGAAGGGCTAAAGATTTTCTCCAGGACAATATAAGATAAGATGGTGATGGTCATATATCAGCCAGCATCCCCTCGGCCCCTCCCTGTTCTCCGCACTTTTAAACTGACTTCCCTTGAGGCAGAGCTCACAGAAGTCAACAGGATGGCTCTTTTTTTGGGTGCCCAAGGCTTTGTCCCTGCACAGAGGAGCCACGTGTCCCACATGGATAGGGACGGGGACAGCCAGGGGCATACACACCGTGGGTGCAGCACAGCCCTCCACTCAACGCTGCCCATAGTGCAGGAACGTCTCCACCTGCATTTATGCCTTTTGCAGTAAATACTTTCTGCCTTAACGTGAATTCACTGCTCCAAAAATAACTGTAATTACCCAAGAAGCAGAGGAACCTATTTACAAGATTTAAAGGGGAAGAGGAAAGAAAATCTCTTTGAAGAAAAATTCCAACACCTGGGCCTCATGGTACAAAACTGAACTGAAAAGGGGCAACTGGCTCGTCCGGGAGGGGCTCAGCCTGTCGAGGGGGGGCAGGCACTTCTTGGTACTTTGCCCATGCCAACCATCAGGAATTGCTCAAGTCAGACAGCAATAAATGAAAACCAATTACCCCTCATGAGCAAACTATGTGAAGAAGGAGAGGGGGGCTCTGGCAATACTCATGGCTGTGAAAGTGTGTAAAATCATTGCTGAAAGTAATGGGGTGGGGGGAGAAAGAAGGCATAAAAAAGGCATGGGTGTGTACACGAGAGAGTACCAGAAAATAACAATTTAAAATAATAAACTTCTTACAACAGCAGCAATGATTGCTGTCTATCCAAGCTCTGAATAATTCAAAAGGTTCCTGCTTCACTTAGTATCTCAGGGTATTTTCAGACCTGCCAGAATTTTCTGCTGGTAAATAATGCATCTGTGGTATCCACACACACATGATCCCCAATTAATACTAACGATCTAACACTGCTGATTTTAAAATATGGGAAAGTCTGAGGGAGGCAAATTTCTACTGAGCTGCTTTCTGTCCTTCCCATTTTCACCTTTACTTCTGAGTGCTAAAGCTGCTGGCCTTTCTTGTAGTTGCCATTTTCACACGGGTAATAAGGAGCTAATACAGCTGATTCACTCAGTATTAGCCTACAAAGTAATTCACAACAGGATTCTGGAAAAAATAAGGAAATAACAAAGAATAAAGGTGCATCAATGCACAGCATTTTGAGCTTTTTTTTTCCGCACCGGGGGTTGTCTGCCACGGTGTCCTGGTGCTGGCACAGGTACCCTGGAGCGAGCTGGGTGCTCTGGGCAGCGGGCACCCAGAAGCCACAGCTCGCCGCAGAGGGAGTTTGGCACCGGCGGCCGCAGCCACATCCCAGCCCAGGGCAGGACCCACAGCCCTGGCAGCTGCGGAGGGCTCTCAGCCGTGCTCCTGGCCCATCGACCTCCCCTTGTAGGAGGATAATTTCAGAGACACGAGGAAAAGATTTTAAACAATTACCAAAGCGCAACTAGGACTTCCATAATGCAGCTTTGTGTTCAACACTTGTGAACTTTGGTCCAAAAGAAGAAACAAACCATATAAATGTTGCTAATAATTACATGTTTGCATTGAGACATTAAATAATGATGACATACCAGAGGCAAGATGGACAAGTAGTCATAAAGTTAATATAGATCACATATGGAGTGGAGGCAGGCTGAAGGCTTTCATTTGAACTACTGAATTTTGCTGGTTTAGAAAAAATGCCTCCTGGATACAAACTGCCTGTGAATCCAGCTCCTGCTTTGCCTGAACTACAAGCAAGATGAATTAATGTACAGTGCAGCAGGTCCAAGCAGGACTTGGAGAAGCCTCTCCAAACACCCTCCTTCTGCTTTACTGATCATTTCTATTCCACCCCACAAACACTGCTAGATTTACTGCTACAGAAAGAGAAGGATAAGCTGTTCCTCTGGTTGATATGGCACTTTTAGGAATTTTCCCCTAGTCAGAGTGGAGATTCAGCTACTTCTCTGGAAATGAAACCAGAATTGAGAAAGGAACCCAACCCAAGAGAGTCAACAGTGGCCTGGGAAATAAATTAGTAAAGTCAAGGAAAGACCTAATTTTTACGCAGTATCTGAATTCTTCCTTGATCCAGACTTAATTTCATATGAATTTGCTTCTAATAGTATCTGAACATGTTGCTGCCTGTTTGCGTTCATCACAGAGAGAGTGCACCCAAGTCACAGCCTTTGTACCATCCAAATGCAAACAGCGGTACCCTACATTTCAGCCCACGCAGTCAGGAGCAGGGACACAGTGCTCACATTCCAGGTTTTAAATCAAGCAGATTTAAGAATGAGAGCGAGATGTGGGGACTCTGGTGCCGGCCACCATCTGAGACAGGTGACTGCAGGGAAGCGCCCAGCTCCTGCGAGGACCCACGCCAGCTCGGCTCGGTCCTCCAGATGCTGGGTTCCTGCTCAGCCCTTGGCTGTATCAGGTGGTTGGCCTCTTATTACTGGTCCCTGGGGAGACCAGCATCTGATTTCAGGGCACTTAGTCCAAACTTTTTTAACCCTGGACTTTTAAAATATTTTGTTTATCTTGCTGCTGTGGTTCCTATTGCTCCTAAACTGTTTTTCTTATTAAATTACAGAGGTTTTGAGTTGGAACAAACCTTGCTTTACAAATGTGTCCACTAGTGATTGGCTGGCTGCAGGGGAGAGAGCAAGGGCGAGGAGGAGGGAAAGCAGAGGAGAATTACAAGGTTTCAGATTCCTGTAAACAGAGAAACATTTTTCCAGTCATCAGTCTGAGCACAGTGGAAACAGAGCTTTAGTTTCCTCTAGTTAACACTGGGGATCCGGTGGCAATGCTGTTGAGGTGCCTCCTTTTTCTCTAGCAGTTGGTGGATGCTGTTCAGTCTGCAGCTGACCAGTAAGCCCGTGTGCCGGCAGTCATCGCTGTGGTTTCCTTCTCCTTCATTTTCCAAGCATGCACTACTTGCAGCCCAGGAGCAGGTGCCTGTGCTCGGGGTGGGGTGTGGGGGGGACGGGACCTGCAAACGCTCCCGCTCTCCTCGAATCCTGGCTCTGAACTCTGCCATGCGCTGGAGCAGCTCCCAAGTGGCTTGGAGGACTGCAGCTGAACTCCCTTAAAGGGCAGCATAAACTTCCCCGAATCCATCCCCTTCTGCTCCTGCAGAATCCCAGCAACGCTTCACTCTGCCCACAACTGCTGTTTCTTGGCTGTTGTGGGGTCTAGGTTAGGAAGACTCTTCATGTTCAGTGTAAATAGAGCACCTGGTGCATATGTGGTCGCACTCCACAAATGGTATCTTTAGTAACCACCACAGTGCAAACACACAGTAAGTTGTAGCTGGGCCACCATCATCAAAGACTCCTCTTTCTATCAGTCAATGTCAATATTTTTCCAAATGGTCAAGAAACACTGTTCATTTCAGAGGAATATCCTCTGACTTGCCAGTGGCCGATATCCTCATTGGTTTCCCATCAAGCACTAAACCAACTCAGTTCAGATCCGCCTGCAAAAGCTGATCAACAGCCTGTGCACATGCGTGAGCTTCCCAAATACATCACCAAACATCTCCCTAGGAGCAGCCGAGTATAAAAGGACACTATAAATGACTCAGAGAGCAAAGCCACAATGCGCAGACATTTCCTTGGACATGTGCTGGAATAATATTAACTTAAATCTTTTGCATATTGCTAACACTTGAGTTTACAATCCATACGTGTATCACTCATAAATACTGTACATTCCTAAAAGGGCAAAGAATTACAGTGCTGCATCTGCTCACAGTGCCAGCTGACACATTTAGCAGGAAGGAGTCTTGTGGTTAAAGCTGCTGTCTGGGCACCAGGAGAGGCTGGGTTTACATTTGGCTCTGCTACAGGCTTCCTATGTCACCTTGGTGAAATCGCTTTGCTCGGTTCCTTCGGCCATGAAGCCGGCTACTGTGAGGCGAGGTTCGGACCAGTGAGTCACCCCACGACCAGCAAAGGACAGGTGCTATGGAAGCGATCTTGCATGTGTGCATGTATATACATATATTTAGGTGCAGCACAAATGGCTTGCTAGAAGGGGATTCAAGCATTCAAATCACTTCCTAGAAACTTCTATTTGTTTAGGTGGCTTTGCATGCTGTGTGGTAACATTGCCTTGCTGTCGCTGTGGGCACACATCTCCAGATGCACCCAGAGCAAACAGCAGTCTCTCCAAAAGTATTCCTGATGCACCTGTCAAAGATTACAATTAACACATGACTGTTTGATGGCTTATGCTAAATGAGTTTGGCTCCAGTCCAGTTTCCACTGGGCAAGTGTCTCCATCTCAGGAACACTGTGACATTTGGCATTTATTGTCCTCTTGGCTGCCACTCCTACCCAGGGCCACGTATGGAATGTGACAGGGGAACAGACTTGCTTTTCAGTCCCCAATCTGCTCTGAGGTAGGATGGTAGAGAGGAGCCTTTTGCTGTTATTTGCATGTAACTTCCCTCTTGGAGACAGATGGAAGCGTTCGTGTTTTGTAGCTGTTAATCCAGCACCTCTCACCACTGCAAAATCCTCTTTGTGCTTGATCTGACAATTCCCAAACCAGTCTCCTCCTGATACAAGGTGTTTGTTCACAAAGACTAGACCATAAGCTCTCCCGCAGTGCTTAGTTTAGCATGATATGATTCAGTAATTTCCTTTGTTGCAATCTCTCTCACCCTGTCAGCACATTCACTCGATATTGTTTTAAGCCTAGTCCTTGTGCAAGGTTAGGGCCTCTGTCCCCCGCTCCACACCAAGCTGCACAAAGTAAGTCAGACAGCAACATTCCTGTGCCAGGCAGCGTCATGTTCCCGGTGCACTCCTGACAGCCATGGCAACGTGGCTTTCAAATAGCTGACTCCCTCCTGCCCTCTCCAGCGCTCCTCGTGCCCCCTCACCAATGGGCTTTTGGGGTGCCACCCCGATGCCAGCACCTGTTGGCACATCCTGCTGCCCCACAGCTCGTGCCCTGGGAGACTTTACCTTCTTCTGTGCAACGAAGGTTAAAGGCCACATTGCCAAAGTCACATTTATTCCTTGCACCGGGTCAGCTCGCTTTGCTGATACAATAGTTAAGCAATGAGGAGATTAACAGCTCTGTCCCAAGGAGATGATCTCATCTGGGATAGATTTTGCTTTTGTGCCGCGGGGAGAGCGTGGGGAGCTTCAGCGCAGTGCATGCTGCAGAGCAAGGCGTGCAGAGCGGGGCCGCGCGGCTCCCGCAGAGCCACCGGTGCCCGGGCTCCAGGCAGGGGACTGTGTGTTTTGGCCCAGTGGCCGGGAGTAGGGAGAGCACAAGACAGAAAAAGCAAGCATCAAAGTGTGTGTGTATGGTCCTGGGGTCACTCAGGAGGAGGAACAGGCAGGGCGAAACACACCCCTTCAGAGATGAGACAAGGAAAATTAAACGTCTGCGAAAGGGCTCGGCCAAAGTTGCCTTTCCAGCGATTCCTCCCCAGAGGGAACAGGAGCTGGCCGTTGCCAGCCGAGCTGCCCTACTCGGCCCCGGGCTCTGCTGCTGTGGATGGCAGAGGGTGGCTGGCACATCAGCTGGGCCAAAATGTCACTGCCACCACTTCTCCATCCTGGGCTGCCAAATGAAGAAGCAGGGGCGAAAGCCTGGCTCGCTGGGTGGTGAAGGATGCATTGGAAGTCTGCAGAGCCTTTCCATCATGTAATGCTGCGGTTCCACTGCCCAGCATGAAGCCTGCAGGTATCCTACACTGACCCAAACGCATCCCACAGGCCACCTGCAGTCCTCGCCAGGCTTCGAGTATTTACCAGAGCAGCAGGGCGAGATTGTATCATTGCTTCTTCTCTAGAGATAGTCACACTAAGGGGATCAGAGCTAGCCCAGATCCACTTATTCCTGCCACAGTTGTAACTTGCATACCTGCATGGACTATCCCCAGCCCATGGGAGGACCTGCACTTGTCGCTGCCATCCCTCCACGAAGGCAGCAGGCACAGGGTTTCTTTCCTTGGCTCCAATCTGTGACCCAGAGCCAGGGAAACCTGCTCTGTTCTGATATCCACAGAGGTGTGGGAGGTCGATCTCCGATACTAATCCTGTAGAAAAGCAGTCGCTGTATGCCCAAAAGCCCTGCTGCAAGGCCCCTTCAGCCAGGCCCAGCGCCATGGCACAGGGGTTCCCCGTTCTCCCGAAGGACAAGGATGTTCTCAGCGATGCTCAGCAGAGCAGGGTGCACTCCCTGGGCACGCTCGCACCCTCCAGCACCCACAAACAAAAGCTGGGCTCTCTCACCCGATCAAAACCTGCCTCCTACACCCCAGATTCCTGAAATCAAACCCTTCTAGAGGAATGCGTCAGCGCCCAGCCAGTGGGAGTGAAATGCCAAATTTTTAGCAGATTGGAGTTTATTTTTAAGCAGTGTGAAAAAAACCCACCCAAAACAAAGCACCCTCCCCTAACAGACACACACACAGAGGAATGAACTCAGCACGTAGAAACAACAAGCCTAGCACAACAGCCAGACCTCAGCACTGGTCGCTGGGTCGCTGGGTCGCTGAGCAGTTTTCCAGCTGTATGAGCTTGAGCTCATAGGGTCTGGGCACGATCCCAGTCTGCTCCAGCCACCTATTTGTGAAATTCCTCGAGGAGCAGCACGGAGGAGACGGCCAGGCGGCTGCTGGGGAGATGAAGCACCTGTGCTGGGATCTCAGTAAACCGGAAAACAGGGAGAGGAGATGTGGGAAATGCTTTCATTCACCGTGCACACAGAAAGGCGAGAGCTGGGGGAATGCACTCAAGGCCGTCTGGGTTTCCAGCATCTCTCCTGCTTTGCACCAAACACGAGCCCACTTGCATCGCAGCCCCTTCCCCAGCCCACACGCCAGCCATGCTCAGATCCTCCAAATCCTCCCAGTGTTGGGAATACTCAGCACCACACCAGCTGAAGCCCAAAGTGTTGGGGTCTCTCACCCTATTCCCTGCCTTGACGTAAGAGCATACGCTCACCCCTTGCTGAGCATTTAACCTGTAACTGCTCCAGGTGGGTCCTATTTTGGCTCCCCCCAGCAGAGCAAGGCCAGGTAAAGCAACGGGCTCCCGAGCAGTGCCGTGGTGCTCACTGGTGTCACCCTGACCCCAGAGCCTTTCCAAGCCCGCTGCAAACCAGCCACAGCAAACCTCCCCAGCCACAAAGAGGAAAGCCCCGACACTGCCAGCACAGGGCGAGCAAGAGCTGAGGGTGGAGGTCTGGCAGGAGGTCTGGCTGGAGCAGGGGCATGGTAGGAAGGAGAAGCTGAGCTGAGGTGAGATCTGATCCCCAGCCCTTCTCTGGCAGGGCACGCTGGCATCTCACAAAGAGGTCCATTCTCCCCCGCGCACTGCGCTGCAGTGACGAATGCATCGGTACAGCCCATCCCTGTCCCCCCTGAGACAGAAACCTTCAGCCACAGGCAGCCAAGGCAGCTCTTTCAATCTCATCCGCCACATCAAGGTCTGCTTGAGACCCCCGGGCACCTCTTTCCTCCAGCACAGGCTAAAACGAGTTTTGTTGGGGCTCTCACAGTTTTGCTATACTGCAAAAGATCAGAGTAAGCCTTTGCTGCAACGAGGTGGGGCTCAAGACTGGGGGCTGTGGGTGGAGAATCGATGTCTCTTTTGTACCAGCTGATACTGGAGGTTTTCCTGCTACCACGCGCAGGGGGTGAGTGCTGCGAGGCAGGACGCTGTGGACAGTTACCATCCTGTGCCAGAGGCTCGGCAAAGGGAGGTCTGCAGGGGTACGGGTGCTGTGGACTGCTGTACGATACCTGGCGCACACCAGGCTCGTTTCCTCCTCAGTTCTGCAAGCACCATATTTACTCATTTGTTTCGAAAATGGGTTGATAGTATATACTGGACAAAATTGTGCCTTCACTGAGGATTTGCCCTAATGCCTTCCCATTCCATTACCTTCCTTGTGCATCTGTGGGTGTTTCCAATTCAGCTTCCATCAGGATAACCCAACTGTACTTTAAAAAAAACATTCCAGACACTTACAGAACATAAAACTCCCTTACTGTGAGTCCAAGCCCCTATTCCCTGCATTTCTCTTTAAACAGTAATCCATACATACATGGATGTCAAAGAGGCAAATGCTTTATTAAGTAATCCAGTCCACTCCTTTATGTTTTCTCTTCTGGGGTTGCCCATTTTCCCCAGGAAGCTCAAGACCCTATGATCTCAAGCTCATACAGATGGAAAACTGCTCACAAATGGTGCTGCTGAAGAAGGCAAGATTGTCCACAAATTCTGTGGTACTCATCCAGATGATGAGGGTTTTTTCCTCAATGAAAGAATGTAGATATTTGCCAAGGTGAACTCTACCTGTATCAATCTGCTACAGTTAACGCTGTAATAACACTGTGTAATAACACACAGCAGTCAGATGTGCTGAACACCTGAAATGACAGGAGGATGTTTAAATGAGGAGCCTCTGAAGAGGACTGACCCTTTACACAGCCAGCGTGCGGCAGCGAGGGCTTGTCCTGCAAGTCTTGTTTGAGATCTTTGCTGGGGAGAGCGAGGAGGAGCACCTAAGT
This sequence comes from Opisthocomus hoazin, assembly GCF_030867145.1. NCBI lineage: Eukaryota > Metazoa > Chordata > Aves > Opisthocomiformes > Opisthocomidae > Opisthocomus > Opisthocomus hoazin. The sequence goes on from NC_134435.1 coordinate 11,242,243, forward strand.
GATAGCCAAGCCCAGAGGCAAATACCTCTAGCAGGAAAGGAGAAATAAACGTGTCTGGAAGCAGCAGGACTGAGGGTGCAGGCTGTACCACTCTTGGCTGCCTCCTCATCCTCTCTTCTGTGGAGGAAGCCTCAGAGAGCTCACACCACACACACGGCCAGGAAGGTTTCTACGGGCCTGCAGATACCTACAGCAGCAACATCAGTCGTGCAGACAGGACATGAACAACCTCCTCATTAAGCTCCTGCTTTGTGCTACTGAGGCACATAAAGAGCCACCAACGTCACATCCCAGCCACATGCAAAGCTGTCTCCATGCTGCATAAATCATGCATAGCCACATCATCTGTTATAGATGCACAAAGCCGTAATCACTAATTATGCCAAAGAGTATACCATTACCTACGGGATATGGGTGGTAGAGGCTGCACTTAGCAACATTCATATACGGCATATGTTTCTAGATTTGAATATTACAGGTCTGGTTTTTGCCTCCTTTGCTGTGTGGTAGTTTATACATCTGGAAGAGGGTGCTGGGACTTTCCATTAAATTAACACCAATGACTTCTGTTTTATCACTCTGGAAAGGAACCACAGGACCAAAAAGGCCCATGCAAGACCCTAGATGAGCAAGTCCCAGATGTCTTATTACACACAGACTTTTCATAGACTATTTCCAACTTGGGTCGTTTGAAATCTGTAAACCTATTTAAGGGCTGTGATAAGGCGTAGCGAGGTCCAGTGTGGTCCCTAGTTCTGCCCTATGTACCTAGAGGCACATGCATGCTCCATCTTCAAATATCATGGCAAAAATATCTCGGGTTGAATAGCTTCCCCTCGTTGTGGAATTTGCTTTAATGCCTGTCCCTGGCATCATTCACACTCTGCTGACACTGGTTTCTAGGCTATGGGTAGTGCGTGTGCTGCACTGTAACAAATGTTGTATAATGCACAAGGAGTCCTTTCCGCTCTCCTGTATGTGCATTCACCTGGAAAGTTCATTACAAAGGCAAGTGATACAGCAAAGATAGTACCTCCAAATCCAAACCCAAAAGCTCAAAACAATCAGGAGAGAGAAAGAAGTTATGTTTAGACAAATAACTCAATCTGCTGTCAAACTCCCTGAAGTGCCCTACCACATCTCACCTCTAGTATTCTTCAAGGTGGCCAGGACTGAAGTCCCAGGCTGAATCATCTCCTGATCATTCCCTGTTCACATGAAAGTCAGTCCCAGAAGCTGCCCTGATATACACAAACCACTTAATCATCCACTGCCTCCCATCTAACCTTATAAATGACCCAAACTCCGAATTTCACTTTCAGAGCTCTGCTGCTCCTTTTCAGATTGCTTAGTTCTGGCTTTGCAGCTACCTAGTTATTTTCTTCTCATCCACCTACTCAGAGCACAACCCAGGAATGCAAAGGCCGTCCTCTTCCAAAACTATAGGCAGAGCTATATGTCTCTGATGTCCATTTGCTGCTCAATGTTCATTCTCATTACACTGGCATATAAATCTCTGGAGAGTTACAGAGGCAATCAGGTGCCTGCTGTCCTCAGACATTTCCCAGGCTGCAAAATAAAGGGACAGTATGTCTCTGACACCAATGTATTGCCTCTGAACTTTGAAAGCGGCATAAAAAATGAGTCTTAAAGCGTATCACCAGGAATAGAATGGCAGGATGCATTTTATGTGGATGTAGTTGAAAAGTCTTCAGCGCTAATGGCTTGGAGTGGGTAGGGAAGCTGATGGACTACAATAGATGTGACTTTTTTTCTTCCTTCTCTATGGAGACGACATTGATTGACTGGGCTTGGAGTTCGCACAGAGCTGGCACTGGCACAGCAAATTGCCTGTTGCGCAGACAGCCCAGACACCCTATGAGCTCTGTGGTACATATGCAATTTTAGCCTGCTTAAAAATAGAAAACAAGCTTGAGAGTTGTGCAATATAAGCTGTGACCTCTCAAAAATAATCTGCAGGCTTCCCCATGGCCCGTATGTGCCCAGATGGTGGACCCTCAGAGGTGCAACCGAAAACAGGTAACCATGAAGTAAGGGAGTTAAACCACCTTTGTGCTCTCGAAGAGTCTCAGGGGCCCAGAAAACTGAGTGGGCTTTGAGATGTGCAAGCAGACAGCAATTCCCTGAGGGTGAGCTGTGCTCAGCACAAGAAAAAGGGTTGAGGTAAGTCCAAATGTGTGACCCCAACTCTGAGCGAGGCGAGTGCTTGCTGAGCATTCTTTGGGCTGGTCAGCACAATCCTCGCCGCTGTCGTTTTGTGCATGAAGTGGGGACACTAATAACATTTCACAGAAGTTCAAGAGATTAATGCAATGCTTGTGCAAGCTCTGGAAGCGTGGCACAAATCCTGCCAAGCCTCCTGTCTGCCTCCAAATTCTGCTCTGCCATCTTGTCCATAATTTACAACCTGTAAGCATGAGCAAAGGTAGCAAAACGTAAGAGAAGAAACATTTTTCTTCTCCTCTGACTCCCCAGATTTTAAAGGAAAGCTCTTAAGAATGGAACAGCTCTTCCAGAAGACAGACAAAGCGCAGGCCTCCCCATACCGGGCCCCGTTCCTGGGGCAGGTACGCACAGCCATGTGCACACACGAGCCTCGGCTGACTCACGCAAGTTGACCAGAAGCCCTAATTACAAACACCGAGTGCCCAGCCTGTCCTCGTCCAGGGTGCGTTTGCTGCAGCGCCGGCTGCGTGCTGCTGACGCCAGCCTGCGCCGAGCTCCCGCCTGCGCCGTCCCGCACCCTCCAGCGGCACGGGGCCCGGGCGCAGCAGCCCTCCTGCACCCTGATTTATTACCCTCACCCTGCAGTTCCCTCTGAGGCTGGGGGTGGCGGGACAGACTCGTCTGATGACCTGCCTTCGGGGCTGAGCAAATGAGATTCATTAGGATATGCAAAAAGCTGAGAGCAAAGCAAGCCTATCTTTCTGTCTGAGCATCTGAGCTCCGCTGATCTGATAAGAGCGCGTTGCTCCAACATGTCTGCAGAGGAAGATCTGAAGCTTTCTTCTTCCATGCATTCCCAGATAGTCATTGCCACTAACAGACAAATAGGTCAGAATAAATAACAGCCCCCTCATTTCCCCCAGCATGTGAGTCTGGATGTCTTAAGTCAAGTGTTAATAAGAAACAAGGCTGCTGTAACAAGACATCCTGATGCACTGCAAAGAATATGTAGCATAATAGCATCTTTCATACAAACCTTTCACTAAAAGCTTGTCATTACCCAGACAGAAGAGCCATCATTTGCATAGAGAAGCAGAGGAAAAGCAGCTTGAATGAGGTGATCCAAAACTGGAGTCATCAAGTCACTGAACTGTTGTATAAAATAATACAGAAGTATATTTTGTTGAAATTCAGCTTTTTTGTAGCAGCACAATAGGCAAAGTAAAAATACTACACCTAGACAGAGTGATTGGTTGGAGGAAAGCCAGCCTGTACTCTGTTCCGGGACTGAAACAAGGCCCTGCGGTGTAACTGGGTGATGGGGAAGGAAGATCCATATTACAGCGTGTGTTGATTATCAGCCCCTCATGCCAGGCCATGTTGGGTTTAGATGGAAATGCAGGGCTTGCCCCATGGCAACCAGGAAGCAAGGTCTAGGGCAAGAGGGACACAGGAGCAGGAGCAGGCAAACCTCATGGCTTCTGCTCGCAGTGCTTAACCTAACACCACCGACAGAACAGGCGCTGAAATATTGATTATAGCTCCTTGGCTTCTTTTGATAATACATTTGGCCCCTTTGCTGGAGGCGTTTGAAAGAAAACAAAAGCCGTTAGTGAGCACATACTAGAAAAAGCAGCGTGTTCTCTTAAACCAGGGCGGAGGGGAGAACAAGAGGTGGAAAATCTAAATTTAGCAGCCAGCACTTCAGCTGTTGGCTTCGGGCACGGCTCCCCAGCCCGTCGGCGGAGCAGGCTCCCTCCCACATTTGCTCCTACCTAGTGAAGGATTTTCAGTAGCAACCATCACCATGGTATCACAGTGCCGCTTCTGTTCAGCGATTTTGCCAATCCCTGTGGGTTTACTGAAACACTCGTGACATTTTAGGTGCGGTGAAGGGGCAGGTGGGTGGGAGGGATGTTTCTTAAAGCACCAGCTCCAGAATCGAGGGAGGGCAAATGTAGCACTTCACCTTTTTCTTGTAAGAAGCATATAGCACTCCTGGTTGCACAGCAAAGCTCAAAAGCTGAGGAAACCCAGAGTGTCCTTAGCTGAGGGGAGCGAGGAGGAGGTTCTTGCACTGTCCCCCTGATTCTGGGGGGAAGAAGGGCTGAGTCAGAGGGTTCGAGCTCCTGGAATTGGCTGTAGCGAGATGGTTTCACCTCCTGCCTCCAGGAGTTGCAGTGTCCGGGTTGCAAACAGCGAGAGCAAACATTTTTAATACAATTTCCATGTTGATTTTTCAGCTATGGCTCTCTTAATGCCAGCTCCTCCTGGGCCTGTTCTGTTCTTTGCATCGTTCCTGCTGCCCGCTCCCCGGCGATGACAAACCACAAAGCATTTCCCAAGAGTGAGGAATCCTCACAAGAGTCATCTGTTGCAAGTCCTGTCTGACAAAACCGTGTCAGATCTTTGGGGACTTTCTCTCTATTTTTAACTGAGTGCATCTTTCCCTGGCAATTCCCCCTGCTGGCTCCTGCATCCCCACTATTGCGGCGGATATTGGAAGGGAAGCAGTACTTGTGCCGGGATGTGGAAAAGCTGTTGTTCCCACCTGGTTCCCCGCAAGGATTGCTATAAAAAAGGTGCACACAGGGCATCGCTGCTGCTGGAGCGCAGGGCTCCCTTTCTGTCTTTATTCCTCCCATGCAATCAGCATTTGTGATTTAGTCCCTTCTTATCGTGGCCTTGCAGTATCACATCTTGGCTTGGTATTTAGTCTTCCAGAGGCTTGAAAGGGCAGCTTCTCCTTGAGTTTATCAGCTCAAATGGGGGACACCGCTTGATGGTGTGCCAGCGAGCTTCTGTACGATGCCTTTTATGTCTCGATCAAGTCAGCACGTCCATTTAATTAAAGAGATGATAATACAAAAGCCTCCTCTTGGACAAAATCTAGGGGAGAAAATGTGCTACCTGACTTGAAGCGGAAGTGGGGATGGATTCACAAACCCAATGGAGCCCGATGAGAGCTGAGGGCACGGTAGCGCAGGATGATTTAACAGAAGGGAAGGCAGCCACTCTGCCAGCAGAAGCCCGTGAGCAGAGAATCATGGAGCACAAAATTAACACACTGGCTCATCAGGAAATGTTAATGTGGGCAAGACAGGGAATTGCTTCATATGGGCAAACAATCTGTGCAGAATGGATAAGCACGATTAAAACCTGGTACAAATCTGGGCACGTTTCTCCAAAATCTGCCCTCTACCCTCACTTTGAGGTTCAAGACAGAAAACGCAAAGCCCTGATTAAGGTGTTAAATCCTTATGGCAAAAAAACAACTAAACATTTTGCTGAACTGAAACAAAATGAAAGCATCCAGCAGGGCTTTTCTAGAAATGACTAAGCCACTGCCACACAGATCCCAGGAGGGGAACCTTGCAGCTTGGAGTAAGTGGTTTGGGGTTGGACCTCTATGTTGACACACAGTTGAGGAGCTGAAAGAGCACAGAAGCTACCATATTCCCTGTTGTTTTTTTTGTCATTAAATCCACCAGCAACGCTTTTCAAAGCAGGACCAGTTGGGTGCCTGGACTTTGTCTAATCCTCACCTTGCCTTTCCCGCTGCTTAGTCTGATCCTGTCAAACCGTACCCTCCTCTGAAGGAAGCTGAGCCATCTCCTTATGCCATGCCACCATCTTTAAGACTGGAGAGCCTTGGCAGAGGGAACCTAGGCTGGGTAAAGTAGGGACACTGCACCATAGGGCCTCCAGGGCCAGGGCTGAAGCAGCAGATACTGCCCAGTGACAGGGCCAATGTCCTCACCATATTGCATGGGTGAAGGCAACACTTGCCTTTTTAATGAAATGACAATCATCAGGGTTACATAATTTCCTAAAAACTCTGGGAAATTCCTCTTTTCATGAGCTGAATATCCATCTCAAAATATTAAACATTTTAAAACTGTTTCAGTGTTTAAAGAAATACAGACTCATTATAACAACTTCGTTCTCTTCAGAACAGTCCTCCTCAAACCACACATTGACTGCTAACGAGCTCATGTCCGTTACAAATGCTGGCTCCACTTTCATCTCCCAACCTCTCCCAAAATGTAACCAGGCACTTGCTTGCCCCAACATCCTCCATTCCCCATTGCTCCCATATGTTGCCCCTAACGGAGAGCTGGGACCAGCTTCACCCAGCCAGCACCTCAGCTCTTTACCCATCACAGCACTAAGCAGGGGCCATTTCCCCCTTTGCAATGACAGTAGTGGAAGCCAACTCCACCTACAGCATAACCAGATGTTGAATTTAGTCCCCTTGCATTTACACTCCCACCTGGGAGGAGCAGGAGGTCCGGCATTACTGATGTTTTACAGTAAGAGAGACTCGGATTTTGACATCCCAGATGAGCAACTGCTTTATATCCTGCTCAAAGCATGCCTGGATAGGGCCACAGGCAAGGTTACGCATGCAGCACTTTCCAGGAAGAAGGCCAGAAAAACATTAAAAAGTAATTGAAAGGCCTGGGGGATCAGGGGAAGAGGAGGAAAAGCTCAAAGAAACCTAAGGCATGGCAGTGTGAGAGTGCACTTGTCTGAGAAGACCTAAAAAAATGTCATTTTGAAGAAAATGAGGAAACTGTTTCTGAAAGGATTCTTTGAAATGGTAGCAATGGCAGGGAAACAGTAAATGGCAGGCTACAGACCCGACACTGTTAGAAGGAGGGAATTCAGCTGGAGGATACGTCTGCAGATCTACCATAGCGTTGCCCCCCAAGTCAAGGCTGCTCAAACCACTACAAGGAAAGGTTGAGTTGACACGTTACCAATGCAAAAGTAACTCTAAAAATATTGAGAGCACACCGCTCCTTATGTAGTACTTATTTTATTAAATGAATGCTTCCTTTTCATCCAGAGAGACTTCAGAATTACACAGATGGTTAAAACGTATCTATAGTAGTGGTAGTAATTTAGAAAGCTCTCTGGGGGAAAACAAGGTTTTAGCCTTTTTTTTCTTCTAAATGGCAACAAGCTGGATTTCAAGGTGGAGTGAGTTTATTTCTGCCATGGCTGCCGCAGAGAAAGCTCCATCACCCACAGATAATGCCAGATGGTGAGCCGTGCCCAAATCCGTCAGGCAGAGGCCTCAGAAGAGGTTCAAAGTATAACTGGGGATTGCCTCTCTCGCTCAAGGGGCAGCCAAGGGAAACAAAACCAAGAGTATGTTGGATATAACCACAGTAGCAGAAACCCAGGGACTGCCACCGTGCTCCAAACAGCTCTGCAAGTGCCCACGGGACAGAAGATGACACAGAGTAAGGAAACCATGCGCGTTCCGTGGCATGGCTGATTTAGGGCTAGTTTTATCGAAAACCCAGTTAACTTACTGGTATATCATTAAGGTGGATGAATGGTGACATGGTTCAACAGAGGTGATAATGCTTTGCCTGTGGTGCAGTTGCAGAGGGTATAAAATTTTCTGGAGATGGTGGAGGGGGCTTTCGATGCACCATATGGTCTCTTCCAGCCCTTGCGCTGCACCGAGGCTCGTGCTCTCATGTGACACACCATTAGCAAGTCACATGCAGCAGAAAGCAATTTTATGGCCAGATCCTGCTCTTAGAAGCTATGATGACTAAACTAGCTAATCAAATCAGCATAAATTTGCAAACACCGTTTTAGCAGCTGTGACCGTAAATATCACCAGCAGAATGTGAATAATCCCGAGCACAAGATGAGTTGAGTAATGGGTTCCCAATGGGCGTTGAAGCCATCAGTCCGCTGCCTGGCAACTCAGAGACGGGGGCGAGGGGGGAGGTTTGATTATGATGAGCCTGAAGCAGCAGATGCAGTTATCACGACAAAGCAGCTAGAGCACGCACACCAGAAAAAGAAAAAGAAAATCATTTACTGAGACAAATAATTGTGGTGGATGCCCTGTTCTCACCCCGCTGTCTCCCAAACGCAGGCACATGTGCATGTTCCATGTGGAGGGATGCGTTTTAGCACTCCCAAAGTGACTCATTTGGCATTTTCCAGGGACGTGCAATAGACTTCCCGCACACACGTACCGTTTTGTCAACACGCCATAAAAATAATCAGCCGAGGTGAAATTCACTGAGAACACAGACACCAAGGCTAAATTTGTTTTTAATTTGTGCCAGCTTCTGCTAATGGGAGCCGGGGTGCAGGGCTCCTAGCACTAGCAAAGGGGAGGGGGAGAAAAGCTGTCGAAATTAACAGTACACGGCAGTGTTACCCTCCCCTCTGGTGAGAACCAGCCATGCACGTGGTCCCAGAGCAGATGGAGTGGACTGGAGTGGGCATGACCAGAGTGGAAGGACCATCCCACGAACCACTCTGCCAGGGGCCCCAGGGAGAGGGCAACTGGAGACACAGCCAGCTTCTCCCCTAGCAAAGTGCTTTAGCATGGGAAGCAGCTTTTGCGGCTCAGAAAAATGAATATACCTCCCTCCACCTGCCAGCATGAATCTGGCTCAGCCATATATATACATATATGTTTGCAAAAAACATGGGAAAAAGACCAACTGTGATGTCTCAGTTCTAATGGCTTTTGGTAGGCTATTAAAAATGCTTGGCTATTAGGGACCATATCCTGGTCTGTTGATAATATCCCACCCCACTTTGAGGTAAAATCAAGAGTCTGGAGCACAGGAGAAATATTGCATTGCATCTTGCATTGTATTGTGTAAAGGTAACCCGCATTTGCTGGAATCACCAAAATCTCATGAAGAAAAGGCATTTGGGTATATCTACACAACAGTCATTACAACTCATGCCAATAATGCAACATTTATCTGAACTTTAAATCTGATCTGAAGTAGTGTAGATCCAAAAGTAGAAACGAAAGTGAGCAAGGAATGTAAGCATTTCCAAGTTTTCAAGGAGCTGGCAGCCCAACCTGGGCTTTGCCTTGCTGCAACCGGGCATGTTGCTTGGAGTACCAAGTACATAGATACCCTAGGCTGCTAGCTTAGAGCAGTTTTTGTACACACAAATGCATGGTCACTGCAAATTTTTGGTTTGCTGTATTTTCTTAGTTATGGTGATTATTGTTATATTTAGTTTTCAAGCATTTCCAAAAGACTAAGCTGTGCCCAGGACCAAGGGGCAACCTTTCTGAGCTCATAAATCAGGGGATTTGAAGATACAGACTTTCCTAAGTAACTGGCAGCTGTGGTGGAGCACACAAATGAACGTGGTGGGTTCAGTGCTTAGAAAATTGAGATGAAAGCTGAAAGGAAAAAAACCCAAAACATAAAAGCTCTTCCCTAGCCAAGAAGCGAAAGGACAAGGGACAGAGCATCTTGACGTGCTGATGGATAACATCAAAGACAGGGGTGGTGCCGGGTGCTGGTTCCTCAGATCACAGCACTTTATGCCAGGAAAGCTTGTACAGGCACTGGCACTGTGCACAGGGAGCGTCTCAGCAAATATGTGGAAACACCTGTAATAAGAACAGGAAAATATCAGAAGCAAAACGTAGGATATCTAGCTGTCTCCCATACCAGCACTTAAGGTGTGTCCCTCAGCAGCTTTCCCTAGAGAAGGTCTGTGGTTTCCATTTGGCCTTTTTTCACTCATGTAGCATTTTAAATAGCGTCCTTCCTCCTAAAGGGGAGTTTCTTTCAGCAGTCTCTACCCACTGAAGCTGCCTCAGCTACCCACTGGCCTGAAACACTTCTAGAAGACAGATACATGCTGCTAACACCAGATGTGAATGAGAAGATGGAGGGAAAAGATCTGCATCTCTTGGTGCGGAAAAGGACTGTGAGAAATCAGAGCTGGGGTAAATCTGGGCTCAAGCGGCAAAAACGGCAACAACATTTCTCTGGAGCATGGAGGTAATTTGGAACAAAGGGGTGCGTTCTACACATTACACTTGGATGAGCCCAATCTGAAAACATACACCAAGACCTCGGTCCAAGACAGCATACCCATCCTGAGCCAGACCTATCACTAGTAACCAGTTTCTTCTTAAAAAACACACCCCAGCTGGAACTCCAGTTACTAAAGCCAGGATGGAGAATTACTGGCAGAACCAGTACAAACTCTGGCACGCTGTTTAAAGCCTTTTTTTCAAGGTCCAGAAAATTCCGGCTCGCTCTCTTCAGCATGTTTCACTGCAGCATCAGCCTCCACATGCCTGCACTGTGGCTGGGGCCCCGGCCAGGAGGTGCCAGCTCCTACAAAAGATTGTTCTTGTGCTATTCCTGGTTTGATCTGAATCAAAGAGTACTGGAAATTTTGGAAGAACATCTGTTCCCATGAAATATCCAGCCCAAGCCTCCCAGACCCACAAAGTCTGGATAATTAAATAAAAAATTGAGGGAACAACTCAGTTTATAGATGCAGAACTTTTGGCAGCATTTGTGGCTCTTTGCTGCGCACACAGAAACCCTGTCCTTTGTGACCCTCTGCACACAACAAGCTCAGTTCATGGGCTTTCAGGGGGAGCAGAAAAGAGCTGCCATTCCCGTATACATTTTTTCCCTAAGAGACATAAAGAAGAAGGATGTGTTACCCAATTCTGAGACTACTTACGTTGATTTTAACTGATTCATGTGCTTGTTTGAGGGGGAACAAATATTGGTTGTTATTTATTTCTGGTGCAAAAGCACTTCCCAACCATCTTCCACCCCAAGAGCTGCCACAGGCCCCACGTGACAGGATCCTACTCAGACTCCAGCCACCGGGTTCATGAGATAAGAAAACCTTTCTTTCAGGCAGGGCATGACGTGGAGCAAGCCCACCCACAACAAGCAGCACATCTGTGAGGAATAACCCGACCATGGTGCCATGTGATGTCTTCCCCTTCCAGGGGATGTCGAAAGCAAGCATCCTCGAGCGGCTCCTGCGCCGCAGGACATCGCCTGCCCAAGTAATTCCCCTTCGAGTCCTCCCCTGCCCCAAGTCTGACGTCCAGCTGAAGTGTGCAGGGACAATTTTTCCTGGGACTACAGCAGCCCCAGACTGCATTGGGTCTGGATATTGCCACATCGCTGCAGGGACGTGGCATATAAAACAGTAATTTGTGGTAAAGGCTTAGAGCTGAAATAGATATGACAAAAAGCAAGAGAAAAATCTATTGCTGTTTCTACTGTAGCATGGAAGCACTGCAAAGTATAGACGGTATCTCAGTTACGGTTATGCTATTTGCCACACTCTTGTGCCTGTAAGGCCAATATCACAGCCGGTCCCATCTAGGCAGATGGGGAATCAGCAGAGTAAACCTGGGCCCATCTACCCTACCCTGGCGAGCTGTGTCTGACGAGCAGTTTACAACCGCCATTCAAAGATAAACCTAAAGTAGGTGACAGTTTACCTCGAAATGCCATAAAACCTTGCAGTTTACGAAGTGGCTGCACAGACCTCCTTGCTGGGGATCTCCGAGAGGGGCAGGAGGCAGGGCTGAAGGCAGGACCGTTTTCACCCAGGTCACACTGGGACCAAGGGAAGGGGTTGGCAGGTCAGAGCCCCTCTTTTCCCATGTCGAATCTCCCGTGAGGCCCAGCTGCAGCTGGTGGAGCGGGACCACTTGCTCTGCTCTCTGCCTGTTGCTATCACCGGGGAGCACACAACGAGGGGGATTAATTCTGGATAAATCCCATTGCCAGAGAGAGGATGTGAAGTGTTCCTGCAACATCCCAATCAGAGAGAGGTGCATGCAGCAGAGTTATCTGCTTCACACTCTGTATTTTTTCCCAGCAGCAGGAAAAAGGATTTCCTGTCACCCACTAAATCATCAGTGTTTCTTGCCTGGCTGTTTCAAGCACAGCTTTATTATCCCTTTAACTTCTGGGGGCACTGTCATTTTTTTGTAAGAGAAAACCAGAGTTTGAAGTTCCATGTTTGGGGGTTTTTTTTGTCATCCACTCTGGTTTTGTTTCATTTTTTTCCTGACCAGGGAACCAGTGACATTTCAAAGCAGCAGATTTGCTGTAAGCTTGCTCAGAAGAAATTAAGATCCTGTCTATGCACTTTCCCTCAGAAAACGCCTCCCAAGCTTGCGGCATTGAAAAAAAAAATCTGATCTCACAGAAGCACAAAGACACAAATTATTTCAAAGCAAGGCCCTGCAAAATAAAACTTACCATTAAATACAAGAGGCTGGGATCAGAGATCCCATCTCTGATTATATTCATTCCCCAACTGAAGTTCTGCCCAAGTTAGAGCTGCTGGGTCACGTCCATTATTTTCTCACACATACCATTAAACCAAGCAGGCTCACCAATGTGACATCTTGAGCACATATGCAAAAGGCTTTGACATTACATATGCTCAATCCTCCCATACAGGGATATCTTCTCATAACAGGTATAACTGCACAACTGCCTGCACTGGGGTCAGCTCTAACCACCAGAGAGCAGAGGTACAGAGATATTGATGGTACCTATCTACCTCCCTGTCTGTGCTGAGGCACATCTGAGGCTGAAGGCAGCCCACGCTCCCGCCTCGCAGGCGCTGGGGCTTGGGTTTGGAGGCCAGCACGCAGCCTCACAGATTTCAGGGCTGGGAGCATTTCACCACCACCGGCACCAGTGCTGCTGTGGGAGGGTTGGGACTCAGTGAGGCTCGGGAGTATGACAGTTATGCTTCACTCAGGTTAGAAACAATAGGAGTAAAACCAAGCTTGAACACAAGCACGTCTCCACCCAAAGCAAAGCCATATGCAACTCAGCTCAGGAATGAGAACTATGCAGCCAGAGGTTTCCTCTAGTTATTGTTTTGGGTTTGGGCTGCAGTGCTCAGGGAGGGGAGGAACAAAAAACACAGAGGGTGAGGGAAAGAAGCTGAAAGCCAGGCACAGCCGCAGGAGCCTCAGCCTGACCTCAGGCCCTGGTTTCAGGATGCAAAGCAAGAGGCGGTGATGCTCTCTGCAGCAATTCTCTCGCCCTCCCGTGTTCCTTGCTGCCCCTGTATCTCAGCTGTGCCGGTACAACAGTTTGTGAGACACTGACGTTTGTGTAACACTCATGTGTGACATCGATTTGGTCTGCACAGGCATCTATGACCGTTGGACTTGATGATCTGACAGTTGGACTTGATGATCTTAGAGATCTTTTCCAACCTTAATGATTCTATGATAATGATTCTATGATAATGACTCTATGATTCTATCAATTTTAATCGTTAACTAGACAGCAGATGTGGCTATGTCTAAACAGGAACGGTATTAAAAAGAGCAAACTCCAATATCATTCTTTTTTCTCAGAAAGATAGGTGCAAGAAGACCCCAAATTTTCAGCTTGCCATTTCAATTTAAATGATGCAACCTGAAGCATGTCGTGTGCTGGGTGAGAGATGCTATAGTTTTAATTTCCCTCTGGTGCAGATTAAGCTTAACATTTTTTCAGCCCAATGTACAGACATTCACCACCACACTGACTCCTTCCCAGACCCGCTGGGAATGCCAGGACTGTGGAGCAATCAGTGGACATTCATGGACATTGACGTCTTAACTAATAAGCTTCATGCAAACTGTGCCTAAAATCAGAGGTAAGGGCTTGCACTGTTACTGGCCAGCTTTCCTCCCCAGCGTCACCACCGAGCTCCCAGCAAACACAGCAATATTTCACTGGGTGGAAAGTTAGCTCACCAGGCTCTTCATCCCAGCTCCTAGCTTTTTTGGTGCAGACAGGAGAGACTCAGGGAGCAGTGGTTTTGCAATTAAGCTGATTTTAGTTCAAACTTCCAAGGAAAGGGGTATTTTCACTTTCTCCCCACTCCTGTCCCCACCTTTGTCCTTCTGTTGGCATGAGCATCAGCCAAGCCAGGGAGCTGATCCAGCTGGGAACTATCTGTTTGTCTTTTCCCTTTCTGCTGGATTAGTTTTCAGAGGGATCAGATTCCTAATCTGGCAGATCACTCGAGAGCTGATTTTGGCACTAGAGAGAACCACATGACCCAGCTGCAAGGACTTAGATGAGCTGAAGCCTAGTAAAAACCTACGCCCAGAGTGAACACCCATGAGCCACCCTGTACCCACCTATGCAAAGATCCTCTGTCTGCAGAAGGAAAGAGTTTTTTTCCCTGGTACTGTTCAGCTCCCAGAGGGGAACAGGCATATTTTGGGTACCGGTGAGACACCACCTCCCTTCTTTACCTGCTCCACTTGCACGTCCCTTGCCACTGCTCGGCTGCCCCTTCTCCTCAGCTCCTTGAGAAAGCCCAGGGCTCCACGCCAGCCTTCCTCTCGGATCAGTGTATCTTTCTTTAAACAGTACCATGCCACTTACTCAGGTACTTTCTGTCCTCATGGGCACTCCTGTATTTACCAGCAGCCACAGACACGTGTAAGATATGCATGTGCATGCCCAGGGCAGACGCACACAAGCACAAACCCAAAATATCACCAAAATATTCTGGTTCCCTCAGGCTGAAGAAATGGGCTGTGTTGCTCTGAACCATCACTACTAAGCACACGGTGTTTCTATGGCTACACCTTCCCTGTCTTTCACTCCTGCATTCAGCAGCACATTCACTTTGTCTGTCTGTCTGCCTCTCCCTCGCATGTATACGCACACGAACTAGACATCCCTGCTTTCCTCACTCAGTCACCCCCTCTCTGCTCCAAATGTCACCTCTGCTCTTCCTCCCAGACACAGCCTAAAAATTCACAGCAGCTGTTTCTTGAGACCCAGCAGAAGAGGGGGCAAAGACTTCTGATCCGAAGTGATTTCAAACACCAGCAATCCCACAGCCAGTCTCCTGAGCCTTCGAGCTTATTTACAGCAAAGGTGGAGCTGGTAGTGTGTACCGGAGATCTCTAGTGTTATTTATGGTGACACGAAACCAAAGCAGCACGCAAAGAGCAGGCAGACCCCATCATCCCCCAAGCTGCTCGCAAGAGGCTGGAGAGCTGGCATGCTGAGTGATAATAAAGAAGAAAACATCTTCCAGGAATGCTCTAACAGGAAACCTCGTGCAGAGGGGGTCAGCAGTACCTTGGCCTCAAGGTGACTTGTTTAGCAGTGTGAAATGAAGATATCGGTCGGATGTTGGGGAAATGCTAATGGCTGGGAGCAGCTCATGTCAAGCTGAATAAATCCCTTGCTCTCCATTCTGAAACACAATGGCACATGAATGACTAAGCAATTCTGATAACAATTCAATAGACAAATGTCAGCTTGCTTTGATTAAACATTACTTCTGGAGCTGTTTCAGGGCAGCTAATGACACATCAGCCTGTTTCTTACCTCAGCCCTCCCAGCAACCCAGCCAGGGCAGAGACACATTTATTTCACAAGAACTATAACTGATTTTTTTTCCAAAGCATTTGGAACTCCTGTAACGTCTGAACCAAGTCTAGATTTATGCAAGCACAGCTGGGGGGGCGTAAAAAAAAAGGAAAATAACCCCTCTCTATTTTAAGCGCACAGTTTCACTGCCACTTCTCCCTTGCTACATCGCAGTTATCCCTTAGCTTAGTAATAACACAGTCCAGTTCGGAGATATAGATGGAACCAAGACATGTAATCACCACATTTCCACATATATTCTTGTGTATTTGCAGTACTGGAATAACACTCTCCTAGTGCAGGGTTAGTCCAGACAAAGAGTTCAATTTAGGAATGTGGCTGAAACATGCAACTAGGCATTAATACGGTGCGAGCCTAACTCATTTTTTAATTATGTCCATATCTGTGCTGTAGGTTGGTCCTTTAAAAATGATAAATATTCCTTTTATTTTTGCAGAGAACATTTACGTGAGTATCTTTTCCCAATTTGAACCTTCTACCTTGCCAACTCCCAAATCAGTTTTGAATGATGAAAGGAATAACCTCATCCGGACACGTGGGCTTATACCCTTGTCTTCAGTCAGTTGTGAAATAAGCTGCTCAGCGCTGCATCCGTAATAGGGACTGCAGTGCAGATGGCAAAAGCGTAGTCACAACTCGTGCTGTGCCTCCACCAATAGAGGTGTACAAAGCAAGCAGAGCAGCTCAAAGCAACGTAGCACACCGGCAGCAAGGAGGGGAAGAGAGGCTGCTACTTCTGAAGCATTTTCACCTTTCTATATATAGACAAGGCTATCTACAGTAACAATAACATGGAATGATCTCTGGAAGACCCTGAGTGAAATACTGCCTGCACTGCAGTCCGTGGGAATGATGATTTCACCTCGTGATCAATGCTAGGCTGTGTTTCAGTGACGCTTATTGCTTTGTAGTTGAGAGAATGCAAACAGAAAGGAAAGCAAGAATCTCCTACACCTCCCCCCTACTGATCTGTCGGTCACTAAGAAGGAAAATCATCCTTTGCAAACGTCCACAGCCACCACCAGTCCCAGGAGCCGCATTGTTGCATTTGACCATAGTCTAGAACAATGAGTGAAAATGTTATTTCCCTAATTCCACTCTCAAGAAAGCCCTTTGGCTGCTTTCCTTTCTCCTGGGCTGAGAATGAGCATGTGGAAGCAATCTGCGCTTGTATACACACAAGCCACATCTACAAGAGTACTTCGACTCTGTGCTACCTGGGTTGTTGTGAACTGAGGCTGTTTCTTTGGATCTGGTAACTGGCAGATCTGCCAGAGGTCTCAGAGGAAATATGTACACTCAATATGCACAAAAATTCATACAATGACTGCACATTTCTGTATAGGTGTATACACATACACAGCAAGTAACTAAAAGACAGACAAGTCCTCCTTGCTCCTAGCTGCGAAGGGGAATTCTCAACTGATCTTTGCAGCTCCCATTGGATAGCACAAAGCCGCTTTGCAAAATCACCAGGTCGGCTTCTATAGCTTTGTTGTTTTCGATGTTCTTTGAGAGTTTCTTCTGATGCCTGATTTGCTTTATTAGAGAAACCTACTCAAAGGGATTTGTGTGCGTGCTCAGCTTGATTTGTGAACTCCAACAGGAGGGGCAGCCAGTAAAATTAATGAGGTTCTGGGCAAATGATTGCACATGCAGACCCACAGACATAAAGCATTAACTGACTGTCTAATTAACAAAGGCCACGTGCCCGATTAAGCATGCAAACGCTGCTGCTTATACACGCACATTGACACACATTAATGTCTCAGCGAGGATACATTTGCAACTGTCTATTTGGAACGATGATGAAGCACGCAACCTGCTTCCATAAACACTTTCAGTATGCAGAAAACATATACATGAAATAATCTGCTGCCCATTTCTGTAATGAGCACGAATTCTTTCTGGAAAGCAACACAGCAGGTCTCCAGGCTCATGCAGGCACTGCTTTAAAACCACCTTCTAGAAGGGGGCAAAGGAAGGACAAAGAGGCCTTGAAAGAAAAGTTTTAACTCTGTTTCAGTCATCATCATTGCCAGTGAAGGGCTGCTTGCATGTTACAATGTCATTGCACTAGGTGATAAGAGGTCAGGGGCGTGTGGTCCTGTTCCTAGCTCTGCTATGTTCTTACCATGTAACACTAAACCTCTGGGTCTTCATCTCCTTCTTGATTTAAGCTCAGTTTTTTTAAAATTCACAGCCATAAAATTAAAAAAAGAGAGGAAAAAAAATCTAAAACATCCAACAAACAAGAGCTAGAAATGGCAATGTCTCTCTTGGAGGTGTTGGTTACAGTACAAGATATCTGTATCAGTTCACTCAATTAACCGTGCTGCCAGATCACATCATTTTGGGACACAGGTATGGCCGCTCTGCTGCGGAGGCCAGGAAGGCAAAATCCTGGAAAGCTAGGAGCAATCTCTGGGTGCCAGAGAAGAAATTTTCGGCACCAGCAGCCGACGTGCATAGGCTATTCCTGAGAGCACTAGAAAGGTCAGGAAGTACAAGAGAGCTGTGAAGGATCCTGGGCTGCAGAAAACAGGGAGCAATTTCAACTTCTCCTCACCTCCGAGCCTCGAATGACCGAATCCTGCCCCCCGCTTCCCTCCACGCACCTCTGCTAGCTGCAGTGGGAAACACACAGAAGAGATCTGAGCCTTCACTTTGCATTTGCTTGTGGCTGGTGGGTTCACTGAACTGAAGCTCAGGGTTTCCCTCAAGCCCGTGACTCAGCCCTACTCCCCCTAAATGCTCAGAAACTCCATTTCTCCAGGAGCCAGGGAGGCCAGTGGAGGTGTTAGAAAAACTAGTTATGTCTGTGGTGTGTTTCCTTGCTGCTGAAAGGTCTCCAAAGACATTTCAGGTGCTGATGAGACCTTCCAGCACTTCCATTTCGAGTCTGCAGTTTGCCTTGCATTATTTACCATACAGTCCCGAGCTGCTTAAAGGACTGTTGCAAGCTATTTTCTGAATCATCCTTTCCTCTCTGTGCTGTTTCATGTAATAATCTCTCCAAAATCTATTTTGGGAGTGGTGTTTTGCAGCAGAGGGTTGTTTTGTTTGTTTTCTCCAACTGTTTTATTGCAGACATAGGAAGCTGGTTCGTTAACTTGAAGTTGCTGACAAGGACGGGGTTACAGATGCTGTGTCCTGACAGTCATGCCTTGCTCAACTGTCCTCTCTGGAGTAGGGACACAGAGGCTCAGAACGACAAGTGCAAGGCTGTGCCCATTAATTTGTTGCTCCAAAGTTGCTTCTGATTATCAGAGCTGCAGGCAAGGGTTTGTTTTCAGAGTTGCTTGGGGATGGCAGGTCATATTGATTTCTTAGAGCAAGGTCCCCGATAAAGGCTTGGATGGCTGAATTATTCTTATACTATGCAGAGCATCTTGGCAGTCTGACTATTAAAGGAAAAAGAGCGTGGACTTTGCAAGCAGCTGTGTCAGAGAATGGAAAAAAAATTTAAAAATAAAACAACGGGTATATTTTGAGCTGTCCAAATTTGAAAAATTCTTTTTTCAGAAACACACAGAAACCCTGAGTCTTTATACCTCTGACCTTATCCTGGAACCGAAGACACATTTTGCATCAGGGAGACTACACTTAATTTGCTACCCAAACGCAAAGCTTCTCAACCACCCAACATTCATATTAGCTCATTATTCCAAATGCAGCTGCCCTGCTCTTACCCGGAGAGCATCTGACTGGGAAGTGATTGCACTTCCACGCCATACGTTCAAAGCCCAAGTGCTTCGCTTGCTTCAGCAGTTTTTGGCAATGTTCAGTGCAGTTCTCAGCTTTGAAGCATAATTGCCCAACTACAGCAATGACTCTGGTCTCCATAGGCCAAAGGAGGGAGGTGGGAAAGCAGCTGAGGATAGCACATTTTAGATGTGGGATACAATTATTTCTTTTTTGGAGGCCTATTTCTGGATACTGCCAGAGAACTGGACAGCTAAAACAAGAAAGCAAATGTAAAATGAAAGATCCCATTAGAAAGCGCACGCACCCAGACACCATGGCAGGCAAGAGCTGGGAGACCTGTGTAATCAGAGCTATAATGATTCCATAATTTCACATCCAAACATAATTAGTTGAGGTACGTTCTTTGACAGCTAGAGATTTGCAAAATTAGGGTCAAGCAGGTTCATTTTTTTAATTGCTCTCATTTCCCCCCTCTGTGTTGTTTCTTGTCGCTCTATAGCCTCATCCTTGGGCCAAATTCATCCCTGGGGTAACCCCCTTTTAAAAAATACCTCCATGAATTTGAGCCTTTGTACCCTGGAAGCACAGAAACATGGCAGCAAATAGCTTTCTGCCTGTGTGACTGGCCTGTCACCTGTCTCGGCACGTCTAAAGGACTGTGGGTTCAGCTTGCCAGCCATAAGAACCCAATTCCCTGAAAAAAAAAAAATCAAACCTTAGGCTGCTCCCTGCTTCATACATTATTACTGTCAACTGCAGCAACAGCAGATAGTAGGAAACCAGCCTGCCAAATTCCAGTGAGATTAGTGTCCACAGTTTCAGGTGGTAGCAGAATGTGCAAGAGGCGATTTAAATACGCAGCCAGATTTCATTAACTAGTTTGATTCCACCTAACTGAACAAGCCAGGATGAAAAGCCCTCTGTGCTCAGACATCTCGTAAAAGGGTCTCTCTCAAAGATGATGCTCCCTTGGTGTAGGCACATCAGACATTCGAACTCTTTATACATTTGCTCACACAGTAACTACTTGATGACCCTCACTTATCTGAAGCAGAACCATATCTTGCACAGTCTATCAACAGACTTAAAGTTCCCGTGATTGCCCAAAATATGCATCACTTGTGCTTATTCTGTCCCTGGGAAGGGGATAACAGCAACTCCATTAAACAGAGCCCAGGTCTGTGCAATGGCTCCCCAGTCAGAAGCCCCAGCCTAGGCTGGGGCTAGTGGAGCTAAATTAACTGGCCAGGGGCGTAGTTTCAGCCTGCACGGAAACAGCCCAGAAGAACAAATCCAGCTGCCCCAGCACAGCAGAAAATTTAAAAGCCCAAAGACGTGTCCAGCCCCACGTTGCATGGCTGGCACTGTTTGCACATGCCTCCCTAGGCACTCGGCACTGCAGATACAACAGCTGGAAAGTAATGTGGGTATAAATGGTGTTCACACACGTACAGGTGCAAATTTTCTGTGCCCTTCACCACGATACAAGCCCTGGCATTAATTTGTAACTGCACGACAAGCAGAAGTACCAAGTGATGGAAACTTTATGTAAACACATCCACATGCAGCAAACATTTCTAGGGGTGTTACTTTGACATATTTTATGAGTTTGGGGAGGATTTTGTTTAGGAAAAATGGAAGACAGGAGATGTGAATGGTTCTGGCAGGTGCTCAGTGTCTTTTTTTGCACTCCAAATCCTTGTAGGGATTGATTGGGATATCTGAGGCCACCATAAAGCCTCAGGTCATATGAGGTGTGATGGGGAGAGCAGAGATTGTATTTGTGCAGCACACAATGCTTTGGTATAAATTATATTCATATTTACATTATCTATAAATATGCTAATTTTATACATGAATCTTTTGTCCTCCAAAATAGCAGAGTCCTTCACAACACACAAGAAACACAGCTACTTAAAGGATACAGCAACCCACACAAAATGGCAAACTGAAATTTGTGGCAAGGTCACCAGGACACAAATTTTAAAAGGACATAACAATCTGTAATGTCAACGCCGATTGCCATTTTGTATCATCATCCATAAAACACCCCTTATTCAAAGAACAGCCACATGAAAGGAGGATCAGTGGCAATGAACCTACAGAAATTTCAATGCTACTGTTAGATGTCTTGATTTTGAAGCTGTCCTGTAAAACCAGAAAATGCATGAGCATCACATGGAAGATTTGTCTTAGAGGACGTGAGGAAAGACATTCAGTATCCAGGCCCAGTACCCAGGTTTGAAGTGGCTATGTACAATCTGTCCCTTCTCCAACCCACAACCTTGCAGTATCGCCCGGAAACACTGTGCCATGTGTCTCCCAGTCCCTGTGGTGGCAAACCCAGCAGCTCCAGAGCTCCCAAGTCCTGCCACACATGCATATGCACAAAAGCCAGAGCAGTTTTAGGACATTTATACCCTGCCACTGCTGAAGGGCCACTTCAAGCTGTTGCTTAGATTAACAGCAGCATGCTGCACTGGTTCATCTGCAGACCTTCCTCAAGCCATAAGATCTGAAGATCCCTCAAACGTTGTTGGCTTTAACAAAAGCTTCAATTCACCAAAAAATCGTGATACAGCCACTTTCACCTGGGGTCATTCCACCCCAAACTGCACCCCACACCCAGTCTACGTGCTTACGGGCACCCAGTGCAGCTTTTGAAGGCTGATACAGAACATAATGACATGGATCTGAATCAAGATCAAAGCACAGCTATTTCCTTAAGCCAAATCAACAGGATCACGTTTTAGAGGCTGAGTCCCATCTACCACCCTAGGAACCTACACCCAGTGTTGCCAGGCAATTTTGTAGGCTGGCGAGGGAGGTCACTATCTGTTCCATTAACAGAAGTGAGGAGCCATCCACTGACATGCCATTTTAGAAGGCAACAAGATAAACTCCATTAAAACAGAATCTAGGATGCCAGGGGACAAGCTGAAAAGACATTATACAGTCTGGCAGCAAAGGCAACAGAGTTCCAAAAAAATAAATCACTTTAAAGCATATGCAGCCCCAGCGAAGACACCTGAAGTTTGCACATATGGCTGCTCCACTGGGACAGGCCTGTCTGCTGCCAGCGTGCAAATCAAAGCGTTTGCATCTCATTACCCAGGCTGGGAGACATCCGTCAGGGCCGGGATGAGTGCCTGAGATTCCCCCAGTGCTGTAATGGGGTGACAGTTTGGCAGCACCAGCAGTCAGACTGGCCTTTATCCTTCACAGATGTTGCTGTGCTAAGGATGAGGAGGTGTTTATTTTACAGGACGATGGTGTCTTGGCCTATGGCACACAGCCAAACAGCCCAAGGTCAGCTCTCCATATATTGTAGGGTTTCTTTGGCATCCCTCCCAAGAAGCTATGGCATTCTTGGTTGGAGCCCTGGTGAGGCAGGAGGGAAGGTGGGGAGCATCCCTACGAGAGGAACCCTCCAAGTCAGCAATGCCCAGGGTCTGCACAGCCCAAGGCAATGACACTGGAGCTCCTCAGAGCTTACGTGTCCAGATGGCTGCTGTGGATCAGATGCTTTAGATGCAATAAAAGGGAAAATGTCATGTTAATACTCTCACTTCTCTTCTTGTCATAACACCATTCATCTCCACTGATCTCACTTCAGGTACAACTAGACTGGGGTGCGTGCACAGAAGTTCACTCAGCGAAACCTTGAAAAAGAATATTTCCAATCCACTGAAGAGACTCTTCTCTCTGTGTGTGCTACAAAGCCATAATAATGTTTCCTTATGGACCAAATCTTGTCTCACTTGTGCCTGTGTCAGTATGGAGTAACTGCACTGAAGCTGACTTGCTAATAGTATTAATTTCTAGGACTGTCAACTCACTATCTGAAAGTTTTCTAAGTATTCGGAATTAACAGTTGTCATGAATTCCAGTGATTCAAATGAAATAATATGGCTTAATTTTAACACAGAGAACAGAGAAGGATCAAAAAGAGCTTGGCAGATCTCCAGTTTTGTGGAAAAGCTCTGACTATGAGGTTTCCTCTTTCTAGTTTTGGGGAAATTTTGCACAGATACAGCTCCAAGTGACGGCTTTCCATTTACATTGCACTTTCAAACACAGCCCACAGCACCCAGTATTCCCTAAACAGTACACGTGCAGCTCCTGAACACTGCTGTGCAGAGGTTCCTGCTTGCTTATTTTGAGCACTGCATTAAGCAGAATTCCCAATATCTGCTATTGCCCATTTTGCACTAACTCTTTGTAAAATCAGCTCTCAGACTCTAAGTTTCTGTTTCAGTCTGTGATGACCGGATACAGCGACCACTAAGGAGACATACCCAGAAATCCTCACCTTGAAAGCCATGCTGAGTTCATGGCATTTTAAGAATGGGAAACATAAATACTGCAGGAAGTACTGAAGCAAGCAGCACCTTATTACTCCAGAGGGGCAAGCATTAGGGAAAAATACTTTAAAATGGAAATTGGCTATATGTACCTTTGAACTGGAATATCCCCACCTTCAAATCCCGCCCCCCCCCCCAAGGTCTAATGGGTATTGACTGTCCTATGTGCCAAGATAGATCAAACACTAGTTTTAATCACATCTTACAACCACACTGTCCAAAATATTTTGCATGACAAAGCAACCAAGGGAGCAAAATGAGAGAAAACAGTGATACGGACACACAATGCTAGGGACAGATATGTGCTTTGGAACCAAAGCCCTTATAGGAAAGAGTGAGTTCAAAAGGCAGAGGCAGGCAAGGAAGAAAGGAAAGGCTGTAAGAGATGAGGCTGGAGCAGAGCTGGAGAGCTGACAAGGTGGAAAGAAACAGAAAAGGAATGTTTTGTAAAGTGTATTAAGTTGTAGGAGCCGAAAGCATTAGAGGCAAAGGCTTGGGGCAGAGGGAGGGCACTCAAGGACACTGCAGCAGAACTTGCAAGCGCTTGAAGCTTGTGCTGAACTTTCTGTTCCCGGCTGCCTGTTTTGGAGCGTGTTCTGGGGATGCCTCCTCTTGGGAGCTCGCCTGCTGGAAGAAGGTTACGAAGGCGCAGCTCGGCAGTGCTTATGTTGTAGCGTGACAGCAGCACATCGGCATGCTGTGACGCAGCATCTTTATATGGCACTGAAAAGTCGTGCTGGAGGAAAGGGGTGGGATTTGCAGGTTTTACAACTCCAGGGACCCTTCGTGGCCCACAACAGTAGCCACTCAGCACATGTGAAATTTAGCTGTTTCTTTCTACAGAGGATTGGAGCAGTTTCCTCAGGTCTGTTCCATGTGTTGCTCAGTTCTACCCCACTCTGCAAACTCCCCTGAGCTGGGATTTGAATCTGCTCTGCACACAATAAATCTTAGCCAAAAAAGAAGCCTCATATGGTTTGCCCAGATTTGTTCAGAGATCCCAGAGGTCATTACAAAAGTTAGTAAATATTAACAAACTCTCTTGCAAGACAGCATGTACAGTCAGCGTGTCAGACCTGGGAAGCTTCTTCTTGTACAATTTACGTGGTGAGGGGCTGTGTTTTGATGCTGGGATGTGGCAGGGGACCCCAGGGGCAAGCTGGAGCTGCAGCGTGTGCTTATTAACACAGCCCACCGAGAGCAGGGGATGCTGAACTGCTCACCAGCTATTTGCAGCACAGCTTTCTCGGCTCTCTGTTTCTGCATAACCCCACATGCCAGAGGCAGCGGGGCAGTGCCTCGAGCATGGATCACGACGGGCGAGAGAGGTCATTGTGCTGAGCTGCAAGAGGCAGCGTTAGCGGAGCGGAAAGGCAAGACAGGAGCCAAGTGTGCGAGTGGCACGCTTGGTGCAGCAACGCCAACAGGTGCATCCCATGCAGCATGTGAAGGGGTTGCTTTCTCACAGTGACAGATCTCTGCGTGTGCCTCTGTCTGAATACTCAACATATAAATACAGGATGGCTTTTCATTCTGGGGATGTGCTACATCAGGGTATAGATAGCCTGGAGGAGAGAGGAGGTGGAGCAGGTGCATGGTAGGAGCAGTACAAGCCCGGGTTACCCTGTGGTCCTGCAGACCTCCCCAAGCCATTGAATCAGGGCTGCAATCTGGGACAGACTTAAAAATTTCCACTGGAGGCCTATACAGTCCAGCCACGCATGAATGACAGAAATGCAAGTGGTTTGCCTCCCATCGACCCCAGCAAGGAAGCATCAAACCCAGTTAATCAGATTTAGTAACATTTTGATCCAGGCAGTCCCTAACACCCAGCACCTCTCAGGAGAGTCCGGACCCATGTGTGTTTGCCACCTTTGCCACAGCAGCACAGGGAAAGCTCCCGCTCTGCAGCCTCCGTGCTCCCCTCCAGGGAGCCTTTTGCCCAGATGCCATGGAGGCATCTGTGAGGGAGGTGGGACAGGGGAATTCCAGGCTCAGCACTTGCTGCAGCTCTTTCCCTGCGTGCCAGGGGCCTGTCCTCCATGTAGGAGTCTCTTGCTGTGGCACAAACTGCTTTTGTTTTTTAGAAAGGAGATGAAAGCTAGCAGCCTATTTCTTGGGAAAGGGCAAGGGGTGCCTCCTCAGTCAGCCAGCAGTGACCTGAGCTCTGGAGGATGGAAAGGAGGAGGCTGACACTTCTGTACTGCTTGTCACCTTGTTAGAAGCAAACTGGTATTAACCTCACCCACATGTACGATGGACAGAGATGTCAAGTCGGTGAAAGCATGAGGGCTGTTTACAGTATAAATGTCAGAGTATCTCAGCCCCACAAGATACACAAACAGCTGCTGCTCCCACCCAGGTACAAAGGGTAAATCCTGCAGATGGGCTTCTGCCTCCTCTCCCTCTGTGCCGTATGCAATCCATCATCAAACCCTGCTCCTTTGACTCACTAAACTTACTTTCCTAAAATGATAAATCTGCCTCTAAGTAAATGTCACTGAGAAAGTTTCAGCTCTAGGAGAAGGATTTTGAGAGCGCCATGCTCAGGTAAATCTGTACTGAATCCTAACTAGAACATCTCATGGGCACACTCACAGCAATTATTACATAAGAAGTAGTTTAATATGAGATTAAGTTCCTGTATCTTTTGTAGACCACAGGCAAAGTACGAGTCAAGGCAAGCAAACAGAGGACCTTTATAATTGTCTCATGTCCACACACATGACTGCTACTGCTGCTCAATTCTTAAACAGCACAACACAAACCCCAAGTCAGAATTCCCTGTACACCCAGTTCTTCCATTAACTTCTCTATGCAAGGAATGCGGGATTGGACACCGTCACGCAGGGCCCAGCCACTTTCCTTCCCATGCTCTCTGCTTACTGGGAACCCCTTGAAAGGCTCAGACTGAAATCTGTTACTGTAATGAAGCAGACACTGTTGCTCGTGAAAACTAAGCTGCACAGACTGCTTTGTTTTTGTAGGGTTGCTAGGGAGCACTGGTTACTATTATTGATTTTTTTTTTTAAGGCCTCTGAACTACTTATCAAAACAAGTTATTCCATGTGCACCAGAAGTAATGAAGCCTGGTTCCCTACAGCTTTGTGTCCTTTGTCCCTGAACATTTTTCCCCAGTGCAATGTCTCTTCTCTCTCCCAAAAGCCAGGATCTCCCTCCCACACCTCCCTTCTGCTTGGCAGAGCAAGAGGGAGCAGAAGCGATAGCTCGGTCACAACTATAAACTTGTTTATTGGCTGGCTGGGAGCTACAAACAGTGGCTGATTGCTAAATTCTGCCTATTTTGCTCTCGCTGGGGGACTAATTTTGGACTTTCTCTACTATCCAGTCATCATTTTTCATAAAATTTGTAGGAACGTCATTCTCTTTGTGATTTGATAAGTCTAGCTGAAGTCTGGCCAAAAGCTTTTTTCTGAGGGGAAAAGGGAGCAGTGGATATGCAGGCAGTCAAGCTGCACAATCTGGAAATCAGGCTGAAAGCACATACAGTAAGGAACTAGCTAGATTTTGCAACCAGATACACAGGGGAAAAAAAAATCTCGTTAAGTCCCAGATACTCAGTATAATCTTTGTAGCTCTACCTAATATTGATTCTTCTGACACAGACTGTTTAATGAACACACCTAGGACCTGGCAAGTGTGACTGTTGGAACACTGATGTGATGAATATTCACACATCAGGATGTTGCAATTTAAATGACATAGGTACGATTAAAACGCCAGAGTCCAGAGTGCAAAAACAAACAGAAAAGGACTGAGAAACCCAAGCCTTGAAGCTGACTGCTTGTTAGTGGCAGCTTTGCACCTCTTGTATGAGACACGAGAGAAAGTAGCCTTCCCTTTCTCGAGTTTTCCTTTTAAAAGGACCTTTTGGGGAAAATTTCTCATGGTTGCTAACAAACATTCAGCTGCACCAGCACTAGCAACACAGGGAGTGCGTAGGCATGAGGCACCTGTGAATATACTGCAATCATGTGTGAGCACTCTCGTGTGTGTGTGCATGCTAACGAGTATTTCTGAGCAAAGGATGGCGCACGTGGGTGCACAGACACAGAGGCACAGGCAGCAAAGCCAGCACGCATGATCTACTCATCTGGTCACCTTTGCTACAGAGCATGTGGTTAAACGTGGAAACAAGCACACTCAGGAGAAAGCAGGCCGATGCAAACATGTGTGACAGAGTCACAGACTGGTTGAGGTTAGCAGGGACTTCTGGAGGTCATCTGGTCCAAGCCCCTGCTCAAGCAGGACCACCCACAGCCAGTTGCCCAGGACCACGTCCAGACAGCTTTTCAGTATCCCCAAGGATGGAGAGTCTACAAAATCTGGGCAACTCGGTCACCCCCACAGCAAAGAATTGCTTCCTGATGGACCCTCTCATGTTTCAGTGTGTGCCCATTGCCTCTTGTCCTGCCACTGGGCACCGCTGAAAAGAGCCTGGCTCTGACTTCTTTACACTCTCCCTTCAGGTATTTGCACACGTTGATGAGATCCCCTCTGAGCCTTCTCTTCTCCAAGCTGAACAGTCCCAGCTTTCAGCTTCTCCTCACAGGAAAGGTGTTCCAGTTCCTTAATCATCTTAGTGGCTCTTTGCTGGACTCTCTCCAGTAGCTCCACATCTCTCTTGCCCTGGGGAGCCCAGAACTGGACACAACACTCCAGACATACCTGCGAGCACAAATACAGAGTGCTTAATGAAACTGTCAAGGGAGACATACCAACACCAGAGTGGCAGGCATTCAGTTGTGTGCATACCTTCTTCCTAAACCTGGAAACTTCCTTCTCATTGCCCTCCTGCTCTGATGCAACTCTAGGATGAACAGTCTCTGGGGAAGAGGAATTTGGTCACAGCGAAAAGGGTACCAGGACTATGCAATAAGGAACCAGGACCTAGAAATACGCTGGCCTACAGAGAATGGCTGTGTACCATTCCCAGGCTCTCAAGAAAAGGCTGAGGCAAGCAAGGACAAAGCAGCAGCTATTAGATCTATATCTCAAAGATGTCTTCAAACATTAGTTATCATCAACAACTAGAAGAGTTTCATCTCGTGAGAACAGCTCACTCCCCAGAGTCTCACCACATTGAACAAGATGATATTTATATTGAAAAAGGCTTTTTATTGACTCTTTCCTCTCAAATAATTGATAAGGTCTTACTGCCGTCCCACTTTGATCAGCCTCAGCCCCAGTTGTACCCAAGGTCTGGTCTAGTTCCAGCCCATCTCATTATCTAAAACACCAGAAGCAGGTGGTGTTTACAGGATTTGCTAGAAGAAACTGGATTTCTGCACAGAGAATACAAATCTGAAGGCCACATTGGGAAACACAACATATTCAGAACAAACACTATTCAGCCATATTCAATTATGCATCTCCTTGCTGTCTTATTCCTATACCATTTCTTTTTCCTTCTTCTTTCCCATTCTTTCTTTCCTTCCTCATTGTCTTTTCCTCTCTGAAGGACAGAGTCAGCATCCATCAAACTCAGGGAGAAAAATTCCTCAGACTGCAGTGTTCTTTGAAACCTTTCAAACTTTCTGACCTCTCCTCCCCAGGCAGTGGGATGCAGAGCACCTCAGTTAGTTTCACCGTGTCCAAGTATGGGGAGAGCATTAAATCAGTGAACAAAATGAAGGGCATGAGAGATTATCTAGGCCAATTTCTTTGATTCAGTTCAGACTGTTATTCCCAGGAATAGAAAGGCAAGGACTGTGCTACACCAGGATGGATCCAGGGAGGTTTCAGGAAACCACCGATGAGACACCTTTGAAAGCTGAGCTTGTTCTTTTCAATCCACTTGATGGAGAGGGTGGACTAGTCTGACTGTATTATTTTTTAATGTCAACTTCAAAAAAAAAAAAAAAAAAAAGGCAGTGGAAGGAACAGTGGTAGACACTCACATCAGTGTCACTTGGAATCCTGAGCTCCACCATGACACCTCCAGTCCTTCATCACGCTACCCAAAAGACACAATTTCCACTCCACCAGAGCTTTGTCACTCAATCAGATTTAGCTAATTTCTGCAAACACCTGGAATGTGAAGTTCAAATTCAACAGCTGTTTTGTATGCTTTTTCATTCTCTGCCTTATTTTCTTTTAATCCCTTTTGTCCTTTTTGCTTACTTCTTCCACCAGAGTGTAACTGCTACAGCTCTGCTCTCCCCCTCCGTATCCCCTTCCATTCCTCATCGGAGAGGTACATCTATGTCCCACCAGACTATGCGGACCTTGGAAAATTTGCATATGCCTGAGGATAGCAGAGGTTACTGGAAACATTTAGATATACATGTTGAGGTACCACGTCTCCACAATGGCACTTTCCTCCCCGCTGCTGTGAGCCTGGCTGGCCAACACAGGGACCTTCATCCTCAGCAGCCCCTTTAGAGGAAGCTCCTAATTTCTGTGTTTGCATAGCAGCTCCCCCTCAGCCCTCCGCACTTCATAGATACTCTCCAGAGCAGACTCCCTACTACATGCCAGCATATACCCCATCCTCTCCAAGCACAGCTAAGACCCAGACCCTGAACTTAACCCCAATTCTGCTTTGCAGTTGCTGCTAGGATTTGCCAAGCTTTCAATTCAGTCATGCTCAGCTCAGAATTAGGCTCCATGCTAAGCACTGTGGGAAGCCGCAATGGAACAAAATGGACTACAAGGTTGTCAGACTTATTTTTCACTCCTTACATTAACTAATTAGCTTTCTTCCTCATTAAAGTCCCTTCAAGCATATCAATTACCCAGCTCTGATGGCAAGGACGGTACAATAGCCCTCAGTGCAATCAGATGAGTTGGAACTCAGCACAGCAGACCAACAGGGCGGAGGATTGGGTTACCCGTGTGTCAGCAAAAGGGCATTATTCTCCTGACCTCCCTTTTGCAACAAGAGCTGAATGGTGGTTAGGAGAGGAGAAAGGAAATGCCAGGAAAATAGCACAATAAGCATCTTCCTAGGAGCTGCAAGGGGAAACCGATCCTGTGACAAAAGACAAGAGAAATATTCAAATGTTGGGCTAAAATTAGGACAGCCTAAAACTTGGCCTCCGTCTTCTTTTGTTTCTGTCTAATGGGAGCAGCTTTGCAATTTCTGTCGTGGTTAAAACAATTCTCTCGCTTCCCTCTAGGAAAAAGGAGGGAATGGTGAAGACAGGGGATCGGTCTCAGCATGGCTCCACTCTCAGAAGCGGGCATTCAGCTGAGCCGTGCTTGTGGCCCAGCACTCACCCACAGCAAGCATGCTCAGCCCAGCAGCTCAACAACAGCAGACTTCCGTAGGTGAAGCTTGGGTCAGTCTTCAGTTTTTGCAACCCAATTTGCCCCTCGTTTGCTACAGTAATGTCGTATTTGTGAATTGCTGCTGTAGCCTCTATTAACTGGGTTCTTTGCACTGTCTCACACCTGAGCTGTACGTTCCCCATCTGCCAGAGACTATTACAGCTACACTTACCTCAAATGCAAATGATTTCTTGAGCACCAACAAAAAAAGGTAACAGCACTGACACTCTATCTGTTAATCTTAAACCACTACATTCAGTTGGTTACATGGATTAAGAAGATGCATTGCTCAGTGCAGCTGAATACTTAAAAGCACTGAGACAATAAGAATGCATTAAACTTTTATCTCCAGTGCTGCAGCTACAATAAGCAATCAAAGAAATTGCCACTCTCCCAGGGCTCTGGATTGCCTAAAGGAAACTAACTTTTGTCTCCGTGTGTGTGTGTATGAAGAAAGATGGATAAAAGGATCTCAAATACCAGCTGCAGTGTGTTTGGCTACTTTGCATTAGTCAAATCATGAGCGCTGAGCATTGCACAAACCCCAGAAGAAGGCAATTTTATGCAGTCAGATATATAGGAAGGAAGAAATAAGATATTTTTCAAGTCAAGGATTTCATGATCAAACCCAGCTTCTTTTTTTTTTTAACTATAAAAATTATAAGACATAATTACCAACTTGATATTTCTTTCAGAGCCACGTTGTGAAAAAAACCGTTACATAAATGTTTCTTTCCCTTGATACAACATTTGGGGGCCTGTATGCCACTACATGACAGGTGTAACTCAGCTTTCCATGAGCGGGAGCAATAGCAGGACTATCAAACCACACTGTAGTTTCCAAAATTAAAACAAATTAATTTAAAAGCTCTCACAGAAATTATATGTGTTACTTTTCAATTTACTCTCCAGCCATTTAATGAGGTAGAAATTTCATGTCTCATGAAATATCTACAAACTGGCCACTTTCCTCATGAAATATGCATGAATTATAAAATTCCTTATGCTCTTGAGAAAATAAACCACTTTAATCTCAGAAAATGCACAGTTTTATAATGTCAGAATGCTTTCGTTTCCCTTTTTGACTCAGAACCAGGGCAGTTTCAGAAAAGGAGGTGCTTGACATGTTCCAACCTTTGCATGTGAAGGGAAACACTGTTTAAAAAAAACTAAAAGCTGATAGAGATAATTCCAAAACAAATCTTTGCTTTTCAAATGTTGTCCTCTTGTTTATTTTCCCACATTCCTTCAATGGGCAAAATTCTGTGATAAGAAATCATAGTATTTAAATAACTTTTCTGTTTGCAATCCACTTTGTTTCTTGGGTTCACATTTCTCTGTGTATGTTTTCTCTGTACTGCAGATAAAACTGTGAGTATCAACAAGGTATTTGCTACAAGGACTATAACACCATTTTCTCAATTTGATTAATATAGCTCTAGGAAAAAAGCTTTCCCCATCACCCCGTGTGCACAATTGTCTCACAATAGCACCTTTCATCAAAGAATCTGCAAAAGCTTTACCAAGAAGTAGTGTTATGTATACTTTACAGGGTATTAAAAATAACCTTTTCTAGAAGCCCCTTGATGTGAAATAACTTCTGTTGGTTTTTTTTTTAATATCCAGCGTGAAGCATTTTTATTTCAGACTTTAAAAGTAGGAGGTTACTGCAAGTTACAGACTGAATACGGATCGGGGGGCTTTAGACAATTTAAAAATAAACCCCAAAGCCTGACACCTGGGCAGCCAGATACCAATGTGCCTAAAAAGCAAACATATTGGAAAGTGTTTCATTTGTGCTGATGGCCTCTCAAATCCCAGCCAAGTGTGTCAAATCATGGCCATGACCATGCTCTCCAGACGCAATGTTCAGGGCACTATAGCCAACCAGCCTTCGTGTCAGGCAGAGCTGTTCATACAAAGAATGAGTGTTTGGGCAGCCCGAAGCTCCACAGAGCAGACTGGTTTTAGTTTAGAGCTCTAAGCATTTCTAACTCTGCCGGTATCTCCCTCAGTTTGGGATTTCCGCAGCAACTCGGGCTGTTACACACACCTTTTCTTCACATTCTGTCATTATTTTCCAGTTCCAGAAAGACATCAAACTAATGTCCTCTCACCCCACCCCCAAAATATCAAGGGGATATTTTAAAATTAGAGGCAGAAAAACATTTCCCTTCGCAAATGGAACAGCTGTGTGAAAAAGGAGTGCCTCTCCTTCTCGTAATGGGAAGGGATGAGGAGGATAGGACACACAAGCCTAAAATGAAAGCCTCAGGAAGGAGATTTCATGAAGAAATGTGTTTTTGTTCCTTGAGAATAAGCAGCATCTTCCTGAGACCCATCATTTTGATTCACTGTTTCATGTGTAAATAATTTACTAGGCTAAAAGGTCAAGAGCTGCAGGTCCTTAGAGAAGGGAAGAAAACTGCAAGCTGTAAATAAGGGACAAGTAACTTATGTGGAGCATAAAATGTATTAATGAGGCTATGCATAGATACACATATGCACATATCCACAAAGAAATAGGCTAAAGCAGAGCTCCAGAACCAGCATACAGAGGCAGAAACAAACTCCATGTTTGCTCCTCCTTGAACTTGACTTGAGAGCAGGAAGTACAGTGAATATGATCTTTTGGGATGGAAATTACACTTTTAAATTAGATCCATGATGCCCAGATGTACTGCTGATGGATGCATGAAACAGAGGGGCAAAAGAAATTAATTTTCAGCCTACTTGTTTTCATCTTTTCATCCTCTAATGTCAGGGTAATTGCTCCTCTACTCCTGGATGTCCTTGCCTCCCTGCAGAAGGCAGGTGAACAGCTGGTTTCCTTTCTGACACCAGTGTATTTCCAATCAGCTGTCAGGCAGCATTAGGTCCCTAAATGCTTACAGTGTGTCACGCTTTCCTCCCGCTCAGAAACTCTAAATATTGGGCTTCATCGCCCAGTTTGAGGTAGGATAGGGCAAGAAGAAAAGGGTCAAACTCTGTTCAGGTTCAAAACTACAGAGAATTCGAGAGAAGAAATTCTGGAAAGATGATGCAGTAGAAGCAAGCACGGGACCACTGGCTGTCATAGTATGTCATCCTGACACAGATATTAAAATGGAAAGATCAGAAATAAGCTGCACTTCATCCCAAACACGTCACTCCTCATAGTAGTTTTTATAGCAGTACTGCCCTCAATAGTAAAATGTGCGGCACGGAAAGTGACATACTTCTTAGGCTCAGGCAAGAAAGGTAAATACTGCACTTTGAGAAACATGATTTTGTCCAGCAGTTTGCACAGATAGTCTACCTTTCTCAGTTTTATTCCCATCTGTGACACTACAGTCCAGAGCAATCACGAGCAATTCATTTTACCACCAAAAAGCCTGTATTCCCCTGCACAGTGGGGCAGTTACTGAATTCATCAGCTTAATTGGTATTTTTTTATAAATATTTATAAAATATGTGAAAGCCTCAAATGAAAGCCAATTATTCCGATATTTATTATACAGATACACTACAAGGTTTCATTTGATGATCTAGTATGGAAAATTACCCCCTTCTGCATATATGGTAATAATATTTATATTATTTTTCCCACATGCTTTTAGTCTTTCATAATAATGGAAAAAATGATATAAGAATGAATAACTGACATTTCTGTTTGAGGACACAGCATGCATCTCCTCTGAAAAGTTCTGCAGCGGCTCTGCTTTACAAATATGTTTTCCTTTGGTACTTAAAGATACAGTACTTTGAGTTGCAAGGTGTTTCAGTTACAAGATAGAAACCATCAAAAAGATATAGAATAAAACACCATTCTGGAGATGGGTGTGTTGTATACAAATTCTGTCTACCTAAGTCTCTATATACCTGCTGTTATAACACCCAGATACTTCTAAACGTATATTATGCATAAACACGCACACACATGTATATATATTTACATATAAAATAAACCAATATACAAATTGCAATATAGTGTTTTGCACCAGTAATATTTATAATGCTAGAGGGCCCAGTCTTGCAAGCAATACATAAAAATTAAACCTCAAGAGTAAATCTGCTATACTGGACTCATTACCATTAGCACATTTGCAGGATTGGGGCCTTAGTCTGAGTTAGGCCGATTCAGAAAGTGTGTCATATATACTGCATATGTTCCATGGATAATCTGTGGCCCAGCATGCATGGCAAACGTGCAGGGAATATATGTTTTCTTCCAGGGCTCTGGATCCTCTGAAAGGTTAGCAGGCTGGGTGCATGGTGCACATTCTTCAGGAGAGAATTATGGGCTGGGGAACAGTCCTCCGACTTCTCAACCCTTTCAGTAATTTGCCACCTGTGTAGCCAAGCTGTTCGTTCTGTAAATCTACAGGATCTAAAAACTCTGGCACTTCCTCTGGCTGCCAAAGAAAGCTCACTGCAGCGCTGACCCCGATCCATCCAAACACATGCTGAATACTGCATTAACTGTTTCAAAGTTTGATGCAAAGATTAAACAGCGAGCTTGGAACGGGTGACACCAAACGGACCAAACTCCCACGCACACATTTGCTATACTTCAGAGGTTTCTGCGCTGCCCTATAGTTGCCACCACAGTGCAGACGACTAGGGCTGCATTCCTGAACACAGCTCCATCCTACCATGTGAAAGGAGCTGAATCCGAGCTTCTGCAAAATGATACAACCCTACAAAAAGTAGGAAAACTCAGCTCAAAGCCAGCGAGCATCGCTTGTATGCTCCTAATAGAGAAGAGCAAATTTAGTCTCATTGACACTGCTGCCGGATTCACCTTGGTTTACAGTCAGCTCGTACTAAATCACACATAAAAATTCTCATGCACAGATGTATCAGGGCAATATCTAGGTTGCAAACACACCAGGGAAAAAGCTCACCTGCTAATAACAGCAAACCAGATTTGGGTCTGTACTGCTGGAGGTCCCAGTGCAGGGAGAAAGGGAGGCAGCTCCTACAGCTCCTACCCAGGAGCAGCTGTTTTTCACGCTGCACAAGCTACGGCTGCCTTGATATCAACTCTAGCTTCAGCAGCATTTTACAGGGACACAGAATTTCTGGAACAGAAGCATGCCCCATTCACAGTCTTCTCCACCTGCTGTAACCCCATTTCCACAGCAGAAAGCCTTTCCTGGTGATGAAACCTAGCACTGATGTTACTTTACCTGGCAAAAAATACACATCTCTCAGACACCCATTTTGAGTGCGCTAGGCTGGATAACAAAATTCAAAATGCAACTTCAGTAAGGCCCTGCAATGGTTTCCCTTTATTGTGTGATAGCATAGCAAGAGTCCTAGTGAGCTCCTCCTACATTAATATTAGAAGAGCAATCTTTTTAACCTTTTTTATTTATAAATAGGTTGGACTTACAGAGGGAAAATTCCATTCAGAGAAAGGAACACTTGCATACCTACTGAGCTTTGTATAATCTCCTCTTGGGGTTAACCCAGACTTACTTTCACACTACCCTCATTCCTCATTTCAGAAGAGGAGATTTGTCTCTCTTTCTCTGCCCCAAATCCTTCCCCAGGACTGAGCTCTGCAGAACTAGTAAGGAGGGACATCCTGAAGCACTGAGAGTTCAAGTCTCCATTCACCGTCCTTAGATGGACATCTGAGCCTTTATGCCGAGAGCATTATCTGCAATTTCATAACCATCCCAGGCAGCTTCTGCTCCCAGACACCACTCCCAAATTACTGATACAGCTTGCAATTTACTATTACAGTTTTGACACCTGTTTTTTCCCAAACACATTGAACTCCTTACCCTATTCCCAAACCCAAAACACACAGGCAATGGAAAATCGTAGTCCCTGTTCAATGCTTTGTGGCCTAGTCTATCAAGAAACCTAGCACTGTTGCTAGAACACTGCAACTGTAGTCAGTTAAAATGGCCAGAGTTCAATAATTTCGTGGCTAGCAATCGCATGTGTGTGCACGTGAGTGGACAGCAGGGGCAGTGGGAGTGTGTGAATACACAGGCTCACCCTCCTCCTCTGCAACGGTCCCCATGGTAATTCCATCTGCGTTTCAGCACGTACAGTGCCTGGCCACAGCCACCTATTCCAGGTTTCTCTGTCTAATCCTTGGCAAGGGCAAAGCTGTTAGAAACCAGACTCAGTAACTGGCTTTTAATTTTGCAGCCAGAGGTTGTCAGGACGAGGAAGAGAAAACTGCCAACTGTGTCTCATCCATACAGTCTGTGTCTTTGAACAATGATACAGGAGCTGGAAATGGAAAACCTTGAGAGAGGAAAATAAACCTTCCTCTCTTCTCAGCCACAGTGATGTCCTCCACCCCAAATCCTCACCATCAGGGGC
Organism: Opisthocomus hoazin; assembly: GCF_030867145.1. Lineage (NCBI taxonomy): Eukaryota > Metazoa > Chordata > Aves > Opisthocomiformes > Opisthocomidae > Opisthocomus > Opisthocomus hoazin. The sequence continues at coordinate 11,279,342 of NC_134435.1, forward strand.
TTGTATCTCAAATCATCTGCAGGGAAACGCTACGCACACTGTCTAAGGAAGAAATCTTGTCAAACATGCAAAAGGCAACAATACCGTATGAAACAGGGTTTACAATATACTCTGGCTTTTTCTGCCTCTCCAGCAGCTGACCTGTTCCCAAGCACTGGAGATGGGCAGATTATACCAGGCCTGGTATCAGGCAAAAGCATGAACAAAGGCAGAAAGCTGATCTCCACTGCCGAGGAGGGGAACAAACTCACATCTCCGCAGCGTGATAAAATAGAATACAAAATACATCCCTCAGTGGTAACTGCATTTCTACAGGCTTAATGAAAATCAGAACCTGGGTGGACAGATACCCAAATGAGTGTCATCACTGAGGAAAATGTAGGCAGGACTCCACTGCTGTGCATTCTGCACAGCGAGCCCCAGGTTGCCAGCTACACCATCCCTTGTAAGACAGAAGGATCATACAGCAACGGCACAATGGTGCAGTTTTTAGTGATGGCTTTAAGGAGCAGAACGGACTCGAGCACCCACGAAACCAGCTTTCATTCACACCACTTGTGTGGAACAACTTGGCGTTGTCAGCCAATTGCAACATCCACGAACTGTTTGTAGGCAGCTGTAGCAAAGGGCAACATTTTCCCTGTGATATCAGAATTTCCATGGAAAGAGGTGCTGGTTTACAGCGCTTGTGATATTGGTGATAGGAACAGGAGTGGAGAATGGGGGCTGAGAAAGTACAAAACCTGAAAGACAGTGGTGATAAACACAGACAAAAAAAAAGGACTGAGGTCTGCCTCTGATCATCTGTGATCAGAAAGTGCAACTTTGGAAGGATGGTCCTTTAAAAATTGAAATTACAAGTAAGTATCCTCATCTCGCTGGTCAACCAAAGGACTAGGTTTCAGGGGGATCGTAGCATAGGAAAATACGACTAAAAATCATTGCTTTTATTGTCATTTTGATCCAAATAACTTTCTAAGCATTTTTTTTCTCCTGAAATACACTTTCTCCCTAAGGTTTACAAGTTTGCTTCCCCCAGAAGCCTAAGAACTTATCCCATCATGAGAACTACGTCTCCAAAAGCAGAAGCAAACAGGTAAGAATTCTCCCTTCCCAAGTCTCCTACTGACCTGAACTCTGCAAACTGCCTAAAGCTTTCCTTGAGAGCATTGATATAGGGAGAGTTCGCAGATCTCATAAATTTTGTACTAGAGATCTGATGCAAGGAGAGGTCTACAGTTCTCCTCCCTGAGGGCCAGGCTGCTTTATCTAACACACCATGGTTTAATATGCTTGCCTGTGTGCTATGATGTTCGGCAAAAATACTCGGACAGGTGAGGTTAAATGCTATGTTTTTCTTGTGCCCCAGCTACAGATCTCAAAACTATGAAATGGTGCTTGACCTAGGTCACGCAGCCAGGCAACTTGCAAGAGGAACCTGTGAATCCTGGTTATCCCTGCGAACTACCAGGTTTACCGCTTCCTCCACACCCTGGAACACCGATTGCGTGTCCCTTTGTGTCACGCTGAGAAACAGCTGACTGCGTCCACCTACAGATGAAGGAAGAGGCCGAACCCAGGGACTGCGACCCTGCTCTGCAAGTAAGGGCAGCTCCAACAGCGCTCTCCCATCCCAGTGCCAGCAAGGCAGCTCCAGGCCGGCTGCCATGGGGGACAGCTCTGCGCTGAAGCAAGAACGTGCTGCTGAGGCAAGAACGTGCTGCGGGTGCTGCAGCTGGGAGACATCCAGGGTGCCAGAGGCTTGCACTAAGGCTTTACCTCTCCTGTGTCATGGCCTCTTTGACTGATTTGTTAATTGGGAGGCGTTTTCACATTAAAGATGATGAGGGGACAGGAGCATCTGTCCTATGAGGAAAGGCTGAGGGAGCTGGGCTTGTTCAGCCTGGAGAAGAGAAGGCTGAGAGGAGACCTGTGGATGCCTACAAATACCTTAAGGGTGGGTGTCAAGAGGATGGGGCCAGACTTTTTTCAGTGGTGCCCAGCGACAGGACAAGGGGCAACGGGCACAAACTGAAGGAGAGGAAGTCCCAGCCCTGGAACAGGCTGCCCAGGGAGGTTGTGGAGTCTCCTTCTCTGGAGATATTCAAGCCCTGCCTGGACGCAGTCCTGTGCAGCCTGCTCTGGGTGACCCTGCATCGGCTGGTTGGACTGTGCGACCCACAGAGGTCCCTTCCAACCCCTTCCTTGCTGTGATTCACGCGTGGGGTCCCCGGCGAGTCCCGGGCTGGATGCCGCTGCGGTGGCTCCCTCGCAGCCCCTCGGGGCGCGGCGGGCAGGGGCCCTCCCCCGGCCAGCGGGGAGCTGCCGCGGAGCGCGGCCCCCTGCCCCTCGGCCCCGGGCTGCCGCCACCCCGGACCCCCCCTCCCCGTCCCCCGCCCCGGTCCCTCCGCCGGCCGCCGCCTGCCCTCTGCTGGGGCCGGGCCTTCCCTGCGCTCCCCGGCCCCGGGCAGCAGCCGCCCGCTCCCGCCCCCCTCGGGGGCTCATCTTTACGCTCCCTCGGTAGTGCATGGAAAGGAAGGTGAGGATGCACCTACGCAGCGCGTCTGCGGGGAGGGTTGGGTGATTGCGTCCGCGCACGGCTCGCCCTCCCGCAGGTAAGGTGGGGACGTCCTGAGGACTTCAGTTCTTCACAGTGTGACTGGGAAACAAAGCTAACGCGTGGAACTTGTACCCTGTGGCCTGCAGGCGTGACCAGAACTACGCGTGGCACTGCCTGTCCGAGCGGAGGAAGCGGAGTTACCAGAGCCCCCCGCTCCTCCGCTCTGCAGGGACCGCTGTCGCCTGCTGAAGGGGGGGAAACCCAGGGTGACCCCACGCAAATCGATTCTTTATCGATTTTTATCGATTTTACACCGGCGCTGTCCTCACTACACCACTGGAAACCACTCCCCAAGTCGCAACCGAGCCGATGTCCCTCGAGGAGCCCGGGAGCCTGCCCGGGGCGGGGATCCCGCACCGCCTCGGCCTGCGCGATGCTGAGGTAAACCCGGGGCCCTCTGCCCCAGACGCAGCACCTGTGGAGCAGAGGCCTGACCGACCCTGCTCCGGGCGGACCCAGGGAGCAGCGCACTGCGTGCTCAGCGCCCTGCGACCGGCCTGGCCGGTGAGAGCGGCTCCGGCGCTGCCGACCTGCCCGCCGCGGCCGCGCCACACAGGCCGCGGGGCGAACTACAATTCCCAGGATGCATCGCAAGTCAAGGCGCCCGCCCCTCCGCTGCCTTGTGGGGGCGACTCCGCGGTGCACCCTGGGACTTGTAGTTCTGCGAGCGGGCGGCGGCCCACGGCCTATAGCAACCCCCGCGGCGGAAGACTCGCCTCCCCATGATGCAGCGCGCCGGGGTGTCGCAGAACGCCGCGCGCCGCCGGCGACGGCCGTGGTGCCGAAGGCCGCAGGCGAGCGGAGCGCAGCTGCTGGCGGGCCCCGGACGCAGGCCGTGGGCCATGTCCGAGAGCGGCGGCGCCGGCGGGGCCGCCCCGGGCGGGGGAGGCGGCGGAGCGGGCGGCGGAGGGGGCGCGGGCGGCGCGGCCTCCGGATCGGGGCCCGGCGCCGCCGACCCGGCCTCGTTGCCGCCCGGCGACGCCCAGCTGATCGCCATCATCGTGGAGCAGCTGAAGAGCCGCGGCCTGTTCGACGGCTTCCGCCGGGACTGCCTGGCCGACGTGGACACCAAGGTAGCGCCGCCAAGCCGTCCCCTCCCCGGGCCGGAGCCGGGGGCTCCGTCCCTGGCACCCGGCTGCCGCTGGTCGAAAGGACACCCGCGGCCCTTGGCCTCCGCTCTGCCCGCGGCCCTGCTTGCTCGGTCGGGGGGCTTCACGCACCCGCCGCGACCGGCGTCTGTCGGGCGGGCTGCTCGGGAGGCGGCCCGGAGGTGAAACAGGCCAGGGCGCAGGCTCCAACCTTCATTTTCTAGCCCAGGCCTGTTAGGAAAACGATGTCCCGTAAGAACACCGCTCCTCCTGAGCATGGTTCCTACATTTCCAAAACAAACATTTAACCTTTTGTTCTTGAGCAGATACTCTCAGACGATTGTTTGGAACCAATTTCTTCCTCAGTCACAACATGGACTCCTCAGCATTTGTGGGCAGTGTTGAAGTTGGGTTCGCAGTTGCCCTGTCAAAATTAAACATTGGTGTTTTGCTTCCCTAAGTGTTATGCTTTCAGCAAGAGCCCAGTTCTGGTAGCTGCAATTGTCACTGCAGGCCACCCCAGCAGCTATAGCAACCGTTCCTGAAGCTGTCAGGTCATCGGCACAGAGCAGCTGCAGGTCAGAGCAGCTTTGTCGGGATCGGTATACCCTAGCCTTCGACCTCACTGCCCAGGACAGGCACCGCACCTCGGTTACCAACCCTTTCATTCATCGTCCCAATATGCATATCAAATTCTGAAATTTAAATGTTGCCACCCTCTTGTCCTTTCCTTGTACGGAAAGGATCTGGATGGTCTTCTGTATTATTTTGGGTTTGTTAGTTCAGTTCCTGTTCACTGTAGTTCAGTTTCCACTGATAAAACTCGCATAACTCTTATCTTCTATGTTAGTGTCACAAAAGCAAAGAATTAAGTTCTTTGTTAGTGACAGTATTACTGAACCATTTTTTTTATGAATTCTGTGACGGAGGGTTTCCAGACAATAAGAACTCTGCTTAAACAACTCCTGGCTGCACAGGCAGTCTGCATTTCACTAAGTAATATTACGAGCAGAAAACAATTTTAAAACCAATCTATCCAGCTATTTAAGTTATTATAGTAGCACACTAACCCACTGTTCTTTGGTAGAACAAGCTTACCTTTGTTCAGGGAGTGAAAGGATGGAGAACATAAACAGCAGCAGCAGTGTACAGGACAAAAGACGTACTATGAAAAACTCAGGCAGGGGATTGTTTTGAGATCTTTTAGCTGTTTAACCGGATTTTTTAATTATTTTTTTTAGCCAGCCTATCAAAATTTGCGGCAGAAAGTAGACAACTTTGTATCGACCCACCTGGACAAACAGGAATGGAATCCAGCAATGAACAAAAACCAGTTACGAAATGGGCTAAGGCAGAGTGTGATTCAGTAAGCAAATAACATTCTGTAAAATAATCATAATGCTGTTTGATAGGTGATGAGATAAAATAGTTATATATTACTTAATTCTCCAAATTCTTATTTAAGTTTTTGAGAACACTTTTGCTTTCTATTATAATAGTGGATGCAATCTTAAGTCTTGTTAAAATGCTTTCATTATTGCTTTACCTGAAATCTCTATTTTCATGAGTTTAGCAGCATGGTGAAGTACTCATTTTCACTGTCTAGCCAAGTTATCACTGCAGATAACCAGCACTGTAGCTGCTAACCAGACTGTACCTCATGTGCTGAGCTGAATGACCTTGATCTTTATTTTCAGAGAAGAGCCTACATCACTTAAAGAAAAAATCCTGAAGATCCAAAGCTTGTTTAAGTAGACTCTGACCCCTAGCAGGGAGTAATCAAACTGGGCTAGCCTGATTTCATGCAGCAGAGGGTAGCTTTTGTAAAGCTATTTAAGATACATTTCCAGCATGACAGGAAAGCCAGCTTAAACTATGCTGCTTAGAGATTTAGGTTTAGTATCTCTTGCTGCTAACTCATTGCAGTCTGAAGTGTGAGCCTTAGCTTGTTTGACTAAATGAATAAAAACTTCCCAGTAAAGGTTGTGGGGAGAGGGGCAGTGGAGAACTTCATAATGGCATTTATGCTTATAAGGAAAGCTGTTAGAATATCTCACACACAGAATAGACTGTATTTCAGAGCACTTAATAGAAATAGTAAGTCATTAGTGTGTAACATTAGTTTGTTTAATCTGTAATTAGAGGAGGGGATGTTAACTGGAAGTACAGAATTTCCTGCCTTTGCTTGCAGACCTTGAGACATGTTTGTCCCTGAATGCTGTTTCTCATTTCATATTACCCTACCACTAGGATGAAGCAGACAATTGAAAAACGTTGTATCAGACAGCCTGTAATGAGACGAATGTAAAGTACTTCGTTTAAGTAGGCTATTAGTATAAAGACCAGACACGCAGTATTACGGAGTTGAAGAGTCCCTGTCACTCCTGTAGCTGCAAGACTGAGCGCTGAGGGTGCCAAGACGTGTATGTCCTTTGCTGCATGCACGTATACATGTGCTGTTACCTGGAGGTGACATGATGTGCCATGACCCTGCACCCACTCGCTCACCAGCATTGATGGCCTTGTTAGTCTTGTGGCTCCTTCTCCAAGGGCCGGGCAAGGTCTCCATTTTCCGTCCCCTGCTCCCTTGCAGACATGACTTAAGCCTGCCAGACAGCCTGTGCCCCACAATCCAAGAGTCTGACGCAGCCCCTGAAGTAATAAGTCACTTCAATTACTAGTGTTCAGTTCCAGAAACTTTTCTGTGTGCTACATGTGCTTGTTTTTATAATTAATACCCATCTGTCTAGACTAGCAGTTATAAGGAGTGACAGTAATGTTATTAGGGGGGAGGCCTCTCCTCCCTCAAGTCAGCCAAAAAAAAGACTGTGCTTTTACCTGCCCGCCTCCTCAGAATAGCTTGTTGCCCTTATTTGTGCCAAAATATGTTTGTTTGCTTTCGTGTTGACCTCATTTCCACATGAGCCCTATTAAAGTAGCTCTTGTCCAACATGCCCTTTAAGTACCTGGGAGACCAGGTGCCAGTTGTTAATTCTGTAGGGAGAAGTGAGATGGGGGTGGGGGGAAATAGGTGATTGAAACAACTCCCTGTTAAGGATCCGCCGAGTGGACTGCAGTTCTCACCATGTTCATGCTAATTGCAGTTGACAGGAGAGCTCTGGAGAATTACTGGAAGAGACTGGGGAGAAGTTTTTCAGAGGAGCTGAATGACCTCTTTGTCTTTGTTCAAGGTCAGGAATGCTGGAAGCTGGAGTGGACAGAATTATTTCTCAGGTGGTGGATCCAAAACTAAACCACATCTTCAGGCCTCAGATAGAGAGGGCAATTCATGAATTTTTGGCTGCACAAAAGAAAGAGGAAAGTGTGCCAGCTCCTCCTCCTCCAGAGCCTGAGAATAAGGATCCTCCTGCTCCATCTCAGGATGCCTCCTAAAGGTCTTGTATCTCTGCACTTACTGCTTACATTTTTCATGTATCTCATCTCTGTATCTTGTATAATGCAAGACAGAGAAGACATTGTATTCTTCCTGGCTTGACAGGGAAGACACTTTGATCATCAGCATGTTGTCAATGTCAGACAGTCATCTGAGCTGCTTCCACTTTAGTGTCTGCTAAAAATATATTAGGCCTGAAGACATAGGTATGATGTAAAACAGCTATCAAGGAAGACTGTGGACTCTGCCAGTGCTGGTTTTGGATCGGGCCAAAGGCCTTTTATTCCTGTGAAAGCACATCCAGCAGTGGTTGACATGGAACTGGCTGTCTAGCTTTCAGAACAACATCAAATGGGTTAAAAATATATATCCTTTACTGAAATACAGCTGAAAGTAGAGTGGTGACAAGTTATTGTGCTTTAGCGTTGAAAGTTTTAGATAGCTCTTCTTTACAACACATACTGGAGTGTTGAATTGTTAGTGGCTGAAATGTTCACTGCTGGAGTAAGGGTAATGTCTCTGGGAGTGAATAGCTGTTCATTCCAAATGACTGGTTTAAACAGAGCAACCTGTAGCTTTCCAGCTAAAAGGACTGAGGGTGCCTTTGTTGCAAATAAGTTCGTTCTGGCTTTTGTGATTAAAATAACTCAAGGGGGGGGGGGGGGGGGGGCTATAATTGCCACTCTGTCTTAAAACAAATGACTATGCACCTCTCTGCGAAGGCCCTGTTGCTTAGCGTTGATTTGAATTTCGAGGCCTGTGTGCACATTACTGAGGGACCACTATCTCGATGGAAAATTTCAATCATCTCCAGCTTTGCTGGGGAGCTTAAAACCATGCTGCATTAAAGGAAGTTAATTGTGAATTACTCTATCTGCTAGGGCTTTGTGAAAGCAAAAATTTTCCTCATAATCTACAGCTGATTTATTAAGAAGGAATAAGTAACCTACAATAGCTGTTCGTATGCTTGGAATTATTAGATCAATTAGCATGAAGTTAAAGTGCCTGTGGTGTCATCCTGAGTTATTTAGTTATCTGTGACTTGCAGCCTTAATGCCTTGATAGATCTTTGCATTTGTCCAGTTAAGGTAGCTTAAAGTCCGTCATCACCTGCAGCTAAGTGCAGCTGTTAATTAATACCTTCTAATGTATTCTCTGTTTAAATGCATTTACTGGTGAAGGTACTATCCTCCAAACTCTCTTCTTTTTTTGTCTTTCAGTGAGTTCCTGATACTAAGCAGCTGCAGAATACGTGTCCTGTTAGATTGGCAATGGAATACTTGTTCCATTTGGTGCAGGATTGCTGTCTGCCAAAGATGATTTACCTTTGTCAGACCCGTGGGAAGGCATTGAAATCGGTGAAATTCAGATGCACCTGGAGTTCTGCCTGTGGAGGGACAGCCAAAATGTGAAGATACTTTTGCTATCAACAGCAATACCGAGAGCAGCATGTATTCTTGTTTGTCATGCCTTCGGGCAAGGGGGTGGGAAGAAAAAGGGAGCTGGCTCTTGTCTGGAGGGAGCAGGGAAGTGGTTTGAGATGATACTAGCCTTGGGAGCAGGAGGAAAAGAAAGGTGTTTTGGGGGGTGGCGTTGTCTCTTGGAGACCAAGTAAGAGTGGTCAGGTTTTCTCTGATGTAAGCCAGATAAGAGGAAGCGTCATACACCTCTGCTGTGTAACACAGCAGTGAGAGTAGGTGCCAAGTCAGGTGTAACTCATTGCACTGCCTGCTTTACGAAAGACATTTCCTGTTTAAAACTGGAAACAACACTTCAGGATCAATTATCTAGGTAATTTCTGTTGTACTGCAGGAAAATGTTTACAGTTAGCTATGACTATAGCTGATTTAATTCTTATTTCCCAGGTAACTGGGGGAAGCAAAGGGCAACCAGAGTAGGTGATCAGTTTGAAACTTGTCTCTTTCAGCTTGACTTTTCTTTCCCGTGAAATTTCTCAGGTGTCCAGTGGAAACTGTCCTATGCTTTCAGTTTGAATATGTGCAGTGTCCTCTGGATGACAGTCAAGTAGAGAATGTGATCAAATATTCTGCCAGCAGATGTCCATACCTTTTGCAATAAAAGACTTCAAAAAGCATCTCTTGACTCCTAGCTTTTTCAGATTTCTTATGGAAAAACTACTTTAAAGAAATCCAGTAGTCCTGATTGCTGGAACTCTAATGGAAGTGTGACCTCACACAGTTCATAGATTAATCCAGGTCTGACAACATGGGGTTATTAGTAGAAGTTACCATGAAATAAGATGGATATTAGTACACCTCTCCATACAAGGCATCTCTCAAAAAATCTAAAGTATCAAAGAACTGAACTGACCTTACCTGGTATCATTTGAGGTATAAATTCTGAGTAAATTCAGTTCGGTGTTAGTGATGGTGAAGGCCTGTTCAACTTTGTGAAAACAGTGCACTGCTGGCAATAGGGTAGAGCTATTCCATTGTTTTTCCTTTCAGACAGCATTCTTTTAAGCTAATAACTGCCCATGTTAATAACTGCCTATGTCATTGAATAACACATTATAATCTTTGAATCCTTGCTATTCATGGGCTGCATACCTCAACTACAACCTTCCCCCCAGGCCTTGTATGTGAACAGATGCAGTTCTAGCTATACTCTGCTCACTTTTCGAAACAGGTAATTTGCAGGGAGGATTGATGCTGTGGTTTAATCTTGCAGCAATTTTATTTCGCTTAGTACCTCCTCTCAACACAGTTATATGCCGAAATGGAGATGACAACATCTGGTATTTTAAATCCTTCACAAGAGAGCTCTGTGAACTTCACCACTGCAGTAAGTTTGCACTCTGCACAGTTCTGTATAGTCCTGCTGACACATGATTCTTCTGTCAATATTTTTATCCCATTTAAGAGTGTTCTTCTCAGAATGGAAATTTAAATACCTGTACTTTTTAGTGATAACTATATTGGCCACAACCTTCCTGATATGGTTTGAAAAATGTACTTTGGGATGATCTGGTTGTGTGGCTTGACTCTCACCGTTACGCAATCTGTGTTCCTCCTAGAAGACAGGACAAGGGGTACAGGAGGAAAGGGTTCTCTCCTGCATGTTGATTTGGTGGTTAAAGACAGCTCTCCAAATCAGTAATAGGTATTTTCCCTTAGAGCCTTAAGGGTAGCTCTTGGCAGGAAAAGATCCATCTTTTAGCTCCTGGTAGGGTGTCTTGACCACTTTTTTGAAACTGAGCCAGTTATGCAGGGAAAAAAAAGTCAAGAGTCCAGAAAGAGCAAGTGAAAAGGATTCTAACTGTTCTTAGACAAAGTCTGGATTACAGTAGCAGTAGGGAGCAGGGACATCAGTTCAATTTGAAAAAGTACAAAGCAGAGCTGGGTTTATTGCAACAAAGAGGGAATCAACCTGTGTTTCCTACCTCTGACAAGTGCTTTAGCAGCTGAGTGAAGGAGAACAGATTCGGTCATCGTAGTTTTTAAGAGGTTTTTTCCATTCTTCTCTCTTTGAATGTGGTGCTGCGTTAAACTGAATTCTAACTAGCATACACTAACATACTGCTCTGCCCTGTGGAAGTGCCGGAGTCCAGAGCCTGCAGGAGCCAGCCTGGCTCGGTAGGCAGGTTCTAGGTTAAGAACTGGGAGGTACAAGTTCTATGCAGAGTCCTGCGAGCCCATACCCCTGCCTGCGACTAGTTGTTTTACCTGTTTGCTTGCCTGTAAAGTGAAGATCACTTTACTCTCCTACGTAAGTCCTGGAGGGGGGAGGGAGTTAGGTGCTGTAGTTAGGCCCAATACAATGAAAACAGAAGGAAAGGAATGCACACATCTATACGTAGAGACTGGTATGTTGTGATATACTGTACAAGTCTTAAGGGTTGGACATTATAGCTGAAGTCTCATGGAATCATCTTGAAATCCACAACTTTCTGGCCAAACAGGAGTTTTAATTATGCCACTTAGTGTCAGATTCCAGAATTGGAAGCAGACAAATTGAACTATGAACCAATGAACCCAGTTTCATGAGCCCCGTGAAGGATGAAAAAAACCCCATCCAAACCCTCAAACCTATCTGGAAAGATTGCACTGCCATGCGTCAGTCAATCATCCTGGCACTTTTCCATCACAGCATACAAGGCAGTGCCTGAAATTCTAGCTGTTGCTTACAGTAAAGCAAAAAAACCCACCCTGATCATGGGGCGGGGGGGGAGAAGAAGGGAGAGCAGGGTGCATTGATGATGGCCACCCAAAAAGCCATGAGCAGATGTGAGCTTGCTCCCCTCCAGCACTGCCTCAGCTGCTGTACTTTCCTGGGCTGCCTTTGGGGTTGATGGATCACTCTGGTCACTTAAGCCAGAGCACAAGGAACTGGGGTGTATTAATGAACTTTCTCCAGCTGACCCTTTGGGCAAAAGCAGGCCTGAGAAGTTAGTCTGGACACCAGCTTTATGGCCCAGATTTTTGTAGGTTTCCTGCAAAGCTGGGTGTCCCAGAGGGTTTATAACCTACGTATCCAAGTCCCAGCAAAACAGAAAATGCTGCTGTCCTGCACTCCGGATAGCCCCAAACTTCACTGGATACATAATTCTTACACAGACATTGAACTCTAATGCTCTTTAGTCAAAGACAAGTAGAACTGGGTTCTCTTGAGCAAACTAACTAAATTCTACAGTCTTACTACAGAAAATAGAGAAGAAGGGGAGGCTCTCTTAGTTGTTCTACTTCTCATATTATGCAAACATCTCAGTTCAAGTGTTACTTGCAGCACTGCAGAACTTTTCTTACTTTTCCACTACCTATTTTCCCTTCTTCACATCAAAACTTGACTGCAGCCTTACAACAGTTCTGATGGTTTTTTCGACAGTCCCAAATGCTGTCATGTTAGAAAAACTGAGAGCAGAAGTCCATTGTCTTTCCCTCATTATTTCTGAAAAATTTATATGTAATGCATACCGCCAAACACACAAGGCAATCTAGATGGAATCACGATGATGTTATTTTTATGAATATACATGCTTTGGTCCAAGAGAAACTTAATTATAAGTACTGAATGGGAGTTAAATGATTAATAACATGTTAAAACACATTCTTGAAGTAAAACTGATTCTTGCTATAAATAATTAATAGACATTTTAGGGTGGCTGTTTTTTTTTTCCAACTTCTCATACAAGTGAGAAAACTCATGCATAAAATAAATGGATGCTCCCCGAGACACTTGCTGTGGAACTGTTCTGTGACAACTACTCCAGAGCTGCTTCTTTCAATTTAACCTGAAAAAGATTACCAACAGTGCAAAATAGTCACTGCAGCTCCTGACCATCTTAACAAGACCACAGTTCCACCTTAGCCTGGATTTTGGACACGTGCATTCTTCAAGCCCTTTTGCAACTCCAGAGCAGGTTCTTGAGCAGCTCATTTGGTTCAGGCTCAATATTACAGCATTGATCTAACATCATCAGTTCAAGAGACATCTCACCATCAGGTAGTGATGCTGCTATGTGCCAAAGAAGGAGTAACTCACTGAGCAAAGACTCAAGCCCAACCAGTTCTCTGCCCTCATCAGCAGTTTTACTAGTATCTAGTCCACTGACAAGTCAGACACTGAACCAAGTAGACTTCACCAGAAGCAGCAGAATCAAAATTGCCATTTTAGATTTAGTCCCTGCCTAAAACCGTCCAATATTTTCCAGTGACAGTTCTTCCATTTGTAACCACATCCCCTCCTAGAGTTGGCACGATGTCTCCGCCTGGTAGAGCTGAGCCCAGCCCAAGTCTCCAGATCAATCCCCGAGTGACTGCAAGCAGATTTTTTAGCTCAGACCCCTGTAACTAAACACCTAAATCCAGGCAGATCTGGTGAAGGGAGGACAGCCAAATGGGAAAGAGTAATATGGTAGAAGTTCTCTCATCTTTGGTTCCTTCACTCATTAGTACCCAGGCCTTATTCATCCTTCAAGTACTCCCACGTCGTGGTAACGCAGTTCCCAGTTTAAAACTTGTTACTGAAATCACAGCCAGCCCAGTTTTGAATCTTGATATCAGATGAGCAAGACACCCAGATTCGCAGCCTACAGGTGAGGCAACAAAACCCCTTTCCGCCAAAGTGGAATAATGATGACTGTCTGGAGGCAAGTCCAAACCAGAATTCTGAATCCTTGGCACAGAGAAGGATCAAACCTGGGCCTCTGTAAGGGTCACTCACCGCCCCAAACACCAAGCTAGTCACTGCCAAAGCACTCGGAATCCACGCTGGAATACACACAGGGGTCTCAAACCCAAACCACATCCAGCTCCACTTCCTCTCCTGTTTTTAGGACAAGCATGATTGGTTTTAACAACGCACAGCCAATATGCCTGGAAGAGAGCATTTTCAAGATATTATTTTTATCTTGGCCAGAAGAAGGGGTGCTGGGAGCGTTAGAAATCATACCTGGAATATTTAGTGGAGCATTTTGCTGTCTTTTCACCATATCAGTAGAAAGAGCAAGAGCATCACCCACTGTCACAACGCTGCTCGTATGCCACCTGCTGCAAGCAGAGCACTGCACCTGGGACCGTGGGCATCACCGGGTACCAGCCAGGTTTTCCAACAGCACCTTCTTTTTCAGTACAGGGTGTAGCTGCAATTGCTGCTGAGCAGGATCCTGTTTTCCAGCTTTTTGCTGAACTGGACACCAGTTTCTCCAGTTCAAACCCTCAAGGAACTGGAGTAGTTTAACCCTTTCACGGATATTTTTCTGTTTATACTGTAGTGAAAAATATATTTTATCAGCTTCCTTAAACGGAACTCAGCTTAATTCCATGTCAGCAGTCAGGGCTTCTCATGTCCACAACCACCAAAGCTTACAAACGCAAGGACTCCCTGCTCCCTCTCCTCTCTACCAAACGCTTGTGCGGTGCAGCCATTCTGAATCTGGCCATAAGAGGGAGATAAACTATTGCTTCATCTCTCTGACTTGATGCCTCCTCCCTCACAAAACCTGAGCAGATACAGGACTCCAAAGCCTTTGCTGACTCCTGAGTGAATCAGCTCAACAAGGTGTGGAGACAGCTCTCAGTGTTGCCAAGAACTCTGACTGTACTTGTCTAATGCAAATCACACAGCAGATATTGTAATTTCTCAAGAGCTTTAAGAGCAGGAAACAAGTATCAATCAGGATGAGGGAGAGTTTGGGGAGAAAAGTGAACAGCCCAAATGATCAGGGACAAAACCACAGATTTAGGATGCAAAATGGTAAATTCTGACCTTCTTTAATCTGTAATTCGCATTCTCGCATTCTGGTAATTCTAATGGGGTCTGGCGCAAACAAGGTTGAGGCTAAACACGAGCACTAGTGCCCGGGGCCCCAGATGGTAGTGCCACGAGATTGTATCAGAACCAGAGCTTCAGTTCTTGCATTTCTGTGATTCAAGTGCCCACATCAGTGCCCAGTCAGCCTTGGAAACATGACTGGGCAGTAACCAGCCCAGCAATAACTGCCCTCGTCTAGACACCCCAGGAGCCACGGCGCAGCAAAATGCGCTACCTCAGCCATCAGACTGGGAGCTGGCTCCAACGAAAATTCCCTCCAGCACTGGGACAAGCCCAAGGAAAGGCACCATAACAGAATGCAACAAGTCCAACCCACCTGTCCACGCTAAAGGAGTGTGAGGACCTCACATTTCACTGATTTCATCTTGATGATGCTCCGATGAAGAAATCAGTGCCTTTTGCACTAGCACCTTTATTACAGATACTTGATCACTTGGAAAAAATAGAAAACAAAATCCCCAAACCAGGTCAGGACTTGGCCCTGCAAAGAACTCACATCAGGACAGACGGCTACAGTTCGCTTTGCAGAGCTAGGGCCTTTGGGAATTTCAAGCAACTTCATGCAGTACATGCATCCATTTTGGAAGGGATTTGTGACAGAAATAGAAAACCATGACATCCATGAGTTTCATATTTCATTGCAACTCTGCAAAAGAGAGATAAAATAATCCTGCTTCAGAGAACACTCATAAAAATTGAGATTTTCTACAAGGGGGCAGCACAACTGTAGCAAAACAAGAAAATCCAGCCATAACTCTTCCCCCACAGCGCTCCCTGTGAGACATCAACACATTAATCACCCCCTTCCATCTCCTCACATAACAGCATTCACCTCCACCAGCTCCTTCTGCTAAGATTTAGTCCTGCAGGTAAGTTATCTCCAACTTCTACCATCAAAACACAGCAAAACAAGGATTGCATCGGCCAAGACAATGAGCCTCAGAGGTTGCCAACACCAGCTCCTGAGCTCATCTCCTCCAACACCAGCCTGAGCTCCCTGCCTTCCACTCACTGGCTTCTCCAACCAGTAAAAAACCTGCTGCAAATAGATGACCTTGAAGAAAAGCACCCTACCAACCTAAGGCCTTGTAAGGAAACCGAAATAAAGCCCAGTTCAACCCTACCTTGCTCTGGAGAGCTGTCCACTCACCCTGGGCTCTGGCACAGACTGTGTTCCCCATCTGGCTCTGCCCCAGCTGCAGGGGCTCTGCCAAGCAAGTGAGCTCACCTGCACCTGGGGCACACCTGAGCTGCTGTCCTTCCTCCCTCCCCCCCAACGTCCTCCCAGGGGAAAAGCCACACTGCTTCGCTGGCTAAAAGGATAACCAGCCATCTCTGTCCCTGCCTGAATTCCCACGTCCTACAGGGGAGTCTGGATGCAGCCATAATCCGACGCAAAAGCCCACCTTTCCTGAAATGGCCTGGAAAAGTGGGATTTGGCAGCTGCTGGCCCCACAGGTGATACCTGACAGTTCCAGCTCAAGCATGCAGAATTGGCAGGTCCTCGAGACTGACACTGCTCCCCAAAATATCTCACCCCCTTCCTCCAGGGATATCATGAAGGTGCGAGCGGTCGGGGGTGTCCAGCAGCCACACTCGGAAGCTTATTACAAGGACAGATTTCTTTCCTCTTTTTAAATAGGACTAAGCCCAGCGTCGTTCCTCTGTGGTACCAGGAGGGTACCGGGACAGCTGGGATGCCACTCCATCTTGAACAGATTTACATCAGCCTCCCTGACCCCCATCACTGTCAGGGAGCCGCAGGGGTCCGGCAGACACCCGCCTCCAGCTCCAACACGAATGGGGAGGGGGTTGCTGAGGCAACAGCACGCCTTAGTTAACCGTTATTTAACCCATCTTGCCCTCCGCCCCCGCCCGCCACTGCCGACGTGCGCGACCGAGAGTACAGCTTTTATTAGGGTGGGATTTTGCAGCCGCTGGATTTATGGGACGTCCCCGACCGCCTGCCCTTGCCGGCGGCCCCTGAGATGATGGGTTTGCAAAGCTCAGCTCCGGGGCAGACAGCAGCTTCCCCAGCCCGCAGGTTGCCCTCCCCAAAGGACATAGCAAACGGGTGAAAAAGAGCTTTATGAAAAAGACAACCCTGAAGCATCAATCAAGATACAACATTTTTTTTTTCTGTATTTTTTTCAGAGGGCCATAAAATCACAGTTTTTCAGATGGAAACCAAATTTGTCCCCAAAACACTGCCATTTTCCCGTTTGGCACCACCCTCACCATGGGACTGTGGAGAACAACAAGGGGCTGAAACATGGTCGGTCGTCTCAGAGCACAACTCTCCCAAAAGCTGTGGTGCTTTTTGGGTGGAAAGTAGAACATTTATCTGGTTAGGAGACTCACTGACTCACAAATCAAATTTCCTCACAAATCGTGTGTTTTGGGAAATCGGTCTCCTCCATAGAAAATGGAAGAAAAAGTGGAGGCTTGGTGGGTAAACACGACCCTGGTCTCTGTCAGTTAAGCCAGGTTTTTATAGGTTCTGTATCAACGCAGGTTTTGCTGCCCGGGTTTCGTGAGCATCACTGGGGCTGGCATGCAGACCCCGGGGTGTGGGACGGGGGAGGTCACACGTCCCTACCAAAGCCTCGCTGCCCCACAGAACTGCCTGAAGTGAGTTATAGTGGGAATTTGTGTGTGAAAACCAAGGAAGCACGAGAATGAGGTTCTGCCACAGGTGGCATCTTCATGCCGTGGCATCCTTAGGGGTAAGGGCTAGCCAGTCTGCACCACCGCAGAGAGCCCATCGAAGCCAATATGAAGCCCCTGAAAGCACCAGTATAAAGAGGTAGTTGATTTCTTGGCCAATACTGCAGACACAGGAAATTCAGGGAAGCATGCTTTTGGGTATGTTTTCAATTAAATATGAGGTCCCTCTGCAGTTTGTCGATCCCTGGTGAAGAGCCATTTGAGAGAAGTGCTCACTGTCCCAAAGTCAGGGAAATCTTCCAAGCTCATGAGAAAAAAACGTGTCCCTGTAGCATTTCAAATTTTTCTAAGTCTAAGGACAAATCTGCGTTTTGCTTTGATTATCTGTCATCTCACCACTAGAAGCATTATCGAGATAATCGGCTGCCTTGAAATTTGGACTTACCAGGACAGACAAAAACCACCAAGTCTGTTCCCTCTCAAGCTCAGCATCTCAGCTGTTATACCCAGATGAAACACCTCTCCCAGGCAGAACAGCAGCTTTACTCTGGAGGCTTCAGGGTTTGGAAGAGAGCAGCTCTGAGAAGCAGTAGGACAGATGACAGAACTGCCTTTATGGGTTTGAATCTAGCTGTGATGAATAATGTGTAATTTCTGTAGATGTAACTTGCATCCTTTTCCCCTGTGAGAACTTTCTACTTGACTGCAAAGAGTGAAATCAAAGTGATACTAATGAAACTGGACTGAAGCGAAGGCAGAGCTCGGATACCAGCCTGCAGGACACCGAGTCACTGGGAGTTACTGGAAGGTGATCAATGCGGAATGCTCCCAGCCAAACCAGCAGTTCAAACTTCTGCAAGCGTTAACCCAGGGCAGTTGCAATGCAAGAGCCCATCCAAGAGAAATAAAGGCATGGAAATAATGTTCTTGGGGACTAGAACAGGGTTCCAAAAGAAATAAGCTTACAAGATACTGGCTCGTAATAGTAATTAAATCGCTCTCACTGAAAAGCAGCTAAGTGACATATAGCAAAGAATTGATCAAAACCCCAAGACTTTAACCAGAAATAACCAGGGAGCCTTTTACCAGTTTCAGTGGAGGGAAGAGAGCCTGAATGGGCACAGATACTCCTAAATACAGTTCTTCAGAAAAAAGTCTGAGGAATATAGGTAGGAAGAGACTGAAAATGAGAAGACTGAAACTGCCCATGCCACAGCAGCACCTTGCCTGGGACCAGTCTGTTCACATCCAGCACTTTCACCAGCACTTGTTTCACCCCGCAAAATAACAGGTATTAATACTGCTGACACCATACCATCCTGAAGATCTGAATGTTATTTATACAAAAATCAGAGGCAAGCCTAAGTGGCAATAAAGTTTCAGAAGGGCTTAAAAGTTCTAGGAATTTTGAGCATTTTATTAGGTGAACTAGCAATTCTGTAGTAAAAAATAGCTTTGGGTTCTGCTGTTCAATCTTACTTTTCCACATTGCTTTGAGCTTTCAAGATGTTAAAGAGTTCAGCCTGCAATGCGCTTCGGGCTGCAGGCAGGGAATAAGTTTGTAAAACATTATGTGCCACTTCTGCAGAATATGGGAGTCCTGCCTTCCCATCAGCCATGCTCTCTCACTTCTACCAGAAGATGTTAATAAGAATAAAAGAAGAACAAAATCTAACTAATGGGACTTTAAATAATCAGAAAGCAAATTATGACAGTAATTATGACAGCTCAGTGCTTGGCAACACCTTCACCTTTCCCAGATGTCAAAGTATAAGCTATTTTTACTGAAAAATGATGATAGAAAGTGGGGCTTATTTGGACACCTGCAGCAGAAATTGATTTTAAATGATTTGAGCTTTCAAAATGGGGTTTGGAGGCAAGTCACTGGGCTTTGTTTTTCTGGAAGAGGGGACAGGCCACTTTCACATTCTTGGTGCAGGTTCAGTCTCCACTGGAATGCCTGTCAGTCACATTTAAATATGTGCAATATTTCCTTTTTTCTGTCTCTGGACCTAGACATTTAGTAGGCTTTAATTTTAGACTTTGGCACTGGAAAAGATGAAAGTGGCACTTTCTCCTTTGTGGCACATCAGGGCTCCCATTTTTTCAAGCTTTTTTCCTTGCTCCGTGTAGAGCAGAGAAAACTATTCCCCAAACCACAACATTATTTCCCTGCTCTCCTTCCACCCCAGCCGAGCCATAGTCTACTCTGCCACAACCACCAGCCTTCCATCTACAGTTGGTGACCAACAGTGCTAACCTAAGTCCAGCTCAGGTTTATTCACCCGTCGGCTCCATCACTCCTGCTCGAGCCCTGTGCTCAGACGTGGCTGAATCCTCCGTTCTCCCTGAGCATCTGCTGAGCGCACCAAGGCCGTTAGGGCAGGAGCACGTCGGCTCCATGTGGCAGGAGCACTTGATCCATTGTAATATTGAGTTTCATCATGCAGCCTTCAGTTATGTGACCTGGAATATTTGACCTGATGTCAGAGGGGGCCTCGGGCTATTGAGGTATATCCCCAGGGCACCCTGCCCTCTTTCTACCAAAGGAATCTGATCCAGCAACAGGAAAGAGTGAGAATTTTCAGCTGTCCCCCTCCCTTGTGAAATGGCCTGTACTACATGTGCCTAATGTAAGGTGTCCCTTATCCATTCTCTTTCTCCTCTTTTCCCCTCTAGGTACCAATTAGTACTAATTCTACACTAATTTCTACTAATAGCCACATAAGGTACTGTGATAAGCGAAGTTATCGCAAACACAAAGTATTTTTCCTTTTTTAGAGCATCTTTTACAGCCAACACTCTACATGGGCTCCAGACTCGCAAGGTGCAAAACAGCTGATAACCCTGTTCTCCACCAAAATCAGGGCTGGCCAAAGGCATGCAGTATGTTGCAGAATCAGACTGCAGTTGTGGGATTTGCTTCGTGCTTCACTGAAATCCAGACACCTCTAGGAGCAGAGAGGGGTAGACATTTAACAGAGATAAACCAGGTCACTTTAGGAAGGAGTATAAACAACAACTACAGCAGCATAGAATTGAAAGGAAAAAAAAAAAAAGAGTAATAGCCCAACACATGCAAAATGTGGGGTCTTCAATGTTTCATCAGGTTGGTAGCCCAGCTGTACATCCAACTAGAAAAGCAGGTCTCCCCCACTAAATCACTGCCGTTGTTAGCTCACAGACAGCACTAACTAGCCCTGAGACTTGCTAACTTCAGCAACCGAAGGCTGGTAATCCCTCCTAAGCCACTCAGCCATTCACTACTACAAGAGCCACCACTCAGACACACCGCTTCTTAGGGCAGCAAGCTGTCTCCATGGGAGACTCCTGTGTAAGCATTGCTATGCCTGTGCCCCCTTAACATCCACTTCAGCAACCTGTGAAGAACTGTGTGTGAAACAGGGAGATTATTCCTGATACCAAAACTCACAGTAGTCGGGATTGATCCCCCCAGTCCCATATCTGTTATCCTTTTATTTTCTAACTCTGCTGACTACAAAAGGCAAAGTCCAGAAATTCGCTGGCTTTTGGAGAGGTAACAAGCCTTTCGTGTAGGAAAAAGCCTTCCAAGTTTATTTTCTTGTCATCTACTATTTTCAAGTAGGGGGTTATATTTAATGACCAAAGGGTCTTGAAAATAAAGAAAGGTATCTGGGTATAGAGTTATTACTGCTGTTATTTAAACATCAGCATAGAAAAAAAGACTAGTCTTTTCAGGCTTTAGCAACTTAGAGGTGAAAAACTCTCTCAGAGGTTTGGTAGATGCCAAAATAGGCCTGGCTTTTGTAAGGACCCACACTTGCACAGGCTTTTTCCCCTAAATGACACACATTTCATGGGTGCCTGGTCTTTCTCCCCAGAGTCTACTGTGCAGGGACACTTCTTGGTCGAAGTGGTTGTGACTGGGCTGCAGATGTAGATGATCCAAACATTCACATATTGCTGATGGAAAAGTAATTTTTTGGCCTTTGCAATAGTGCGGGTGAGAGTGTCAGCTAGCAATTGTTTGATCTGGCTCATCTGTCCACACAGCATTTAGAAATTGTGCTTCATTAGGCTAGAAGCATACAAAAGAAAAGCACAGCCTCATCACTGAGGATGGAGTCAGAAAGTTCTCTGTTCTGATTCCAGCTCCAGTTGGGATGCCACGCTTGACTTGGGGTGACCCTTTTAACCTCTCTGCATCCATTACCCCAACTTATAAAACAGGAAAGCAGCAACAACCTTCCCCCCAAATCGGCTTTGTGAGAATTAAGGTTTGAAGAATGTTCTGAAGATTAAATCCAGCCCCACACACACCCCAAACCATCACAGTTGCTTAAAACTGAATGGCATAATAGAGATAAGTACGGCCACAGAGTCATCTGGAAAGTCCAGACAATGAGCACATCAATCAAGGCTGCTTCCTAAGGCAGACATCTAAATAAATGCTAATGAAGTCGTTTCTACAACACCCCCAACCAATGGGGGCTGCAGTGCTTAAAAGTAATAACAGCAGTGAGAACAGACTGTCCGTTAAAAAACAAAATAGAACATTGAAAAGCCAAAAAAGAAAGCAACAGTTTGTGCATTTCAGAGCTCTGAGAAACATTGTACCTTCGAGCCAGGCTTTTGTTCAAGGAAAGGCTTTTCTTCTTTCAGCCCTTCCTTACTTTCACTGCCCGCTTTATCATTCCTGCTTTTCGCTTGCCACTTACCCAGATGCTACAAGAATGGGCAGACTGTGGGCCTAACTGAAGCCTACTGACATCAAAAGGCTCCCATTGACTTTAACAGACATTTAACCAACTCTCCATAAATCACTGGAAGTCAGCGATTAAACAGACAGCCCCCTCTGAATAGCGGAGGGACTAACATCACGCCCCTGAAATTTAGTTCCTATATTAACTGCAACCCTGCATGCTTGGGGGCAAACCTACGTCTGCTTTAGCTCATAACCTCCATGCTGAGAGTATTTCAAAGAGAAAGAGAAGTAGTTTCTCTCCAAGCCAGGGGAGAACTTCTGTAACTGTGTCCATCCGAGGAGTTATATCAGCTTTGCTATATTTTCTCAGAGTTGAGAGCATCCCACAGCAGTGCCAACCAGCTATCCTCAGATCCTGATGTCGGGCCACGTTCTGCGCAAGCGAGGGTATCTGGAATCTGCTGAATGACCTCAGGCAAGCCATGGTGGAGGTTCATTTGAGGTCCATGACACACGCTCTGAAGCCTGAACCTACTTCATTAACACAAGTAACTAATTGACCAGCTAGGTCTTGACAGTTGCTCCAGGCGCACTGGTGTGCCAGCTCACAGAGCGTCACAGCACGCGGCTCGCTCGTGTGCCTCGGCTAGTTACACGGAAATGTTTTGCAGTGACGCACACCTCATCTCCGTGGGGTTGAAATGTGACCAAAGTCGTATCTCGCGGTGCACGTTGCATGCGTATTTGACCATGTCATCTGCCTGAGAAGTCACTGCCCTCCTGAAGTCCCCCCTCTGAGCAGGCTGGGACAACCATCTTTCACTCATCTGTTAACACCTCCCAGCCAGTCACCAGTTCCTTCTGCACGAAGCGGCACTGGGCTGACAGGTTTGATGATCTGCAGATGATGTTCGGCCTTGACTCCTAAACCAGCTATCTCCAGGAAATTTTATATCACTGAAAAGGTGAAATGCTCAGCTCACTAATGGGACACATAACTACCCCTGACCCCAGGCCATTCCCGAGTTATCTTTTTTCTTATACTTACAGCTAAAGCATTTTAAACAAAGTAAAAAATTTATGAACACTGAAAAAATATATAATATCTCCAAGACCTTTTTGGAAGGAAAAAATTCCCCCAAATGACTTGATTAAAAAAGTAAGGAAAAAAGCTACTGACCCATGTTACAGGGGCTGGGGATTGCGTCCGGTGTACCTGCACCTCGAGATTTCTCCGCTGCCAGCTCACTCCTTTGAGTTCTCTTGCAATTGGAACAACTACCAGCAGTCCCAGTGTACTCTTGGGACTGCACCAGTTCCAGGACAGTCCTGGGACCAAGGTGGCTCCAATCCCCAGTATTTGCAAGCTCTGCAACACGTGGTACTAGAAGACCCCCCACTCTGACTGGACTTGTCAGCACTGATTTGGTCATTCAGATGGATGACAATAATTCCTAGGGTTTGCACTACTCTTTTACACTTCCCTAATATCTTTCGTTTGTGCAGAGAAAAGAGGAAAGGCCAGGCTCTAGCACCAGGGCCAGACTCGGGGACAAAGCAGTGAAGTTCCCACCAAGGAAGAAGAGCCAAAGCCTGGTGGAGACCAGGTGAGGACCAGGACTCACCACCCACAGTAAATTTTCTTTTTTTGAAAGCATTTCTGACAGCTATTAAATTATCAAAAACGTCCCACATACGTTTTCCTACCTTTCTTCAAGACCTGAAATTTTTGCCATAGCATTTAAATGTATTATTAGCCCAGCCATAGTCTTCTATGAGGTCTAACAGATACACCACACTTGGCATTTGCGTAAGCAAAACATACATCCTAAAAGCAGCACCAGCTCTACTTAGTAACCACTTTCATACCTTGGTTAGGCCAGCTCTTGGCCCTATAGCTCCCAAGAGCCTCAGTCTATGCCTCAGACCAGCTTTGGTCTTCCCTGTGTTGACACTTTTGCTGGGTTTCACTACTGGCAGTGGATGTGCCTGTACCACTAGCAGGTTCCTTGCTGGGCAACGTCTGCTGATGCTCACGAGGTCCCTTCCTGCCCTCACTTCATCCCACACCACGTCTCAGCAACCCAAAATGCTCCCACTTTCCCAGCACAGCCATACCTCTAGATGGCTGTCCAGCACGGCGCACAGCAGCGAGAGCCAGCCCAGACGCTGTGACGGGGATGTAAGAGATTAGGCCAGTATTAGATTTCGGTCTTCCAGACATTCATAAGAAGCTGCTTCTTCCGCTTTAACTACTTTCCTTTCAAATTCTTCAGCCAAGGGCTGCGTCCAGACTGTGACCAATACACTGCTGCACATATTGAATGCAGTGGCTTAGAAAGAAGCCGCATTCATAGCTGAGGTTCACGAGCAGCCATGTCTTTCGTGTCATGCACAAGTGCAGCCTGCAGCTTGTTTTCTTTTGTACAAGATTTCATGCTCGTGTCTTCAGCCAAAAAGCTTTAGAGCAAGTTCACACTGTCCTTCCTAGTCCTTTTCATGCTTTCTAAGTAGTCCTGACTACCAGAGCTGTGAGTTTTGAAGTTCGGATCATTCTTTTCCTTTTTTTTTTTTTTTTTTAACAATATTTCTATTTTTTAAAAAATTCACTTTATGTTTCCTTCTCAGGCAATTTGATTTTGTCTTACCCTACCACTTCTCTCTCCTCAACACTCTTGGCAGTGCCTCTCCCAGCTCAGTACTTGCTGGAAATTTAATTATTGTGCTGCTTGCCTATATCTTCTGCATCACTAATAGAGATGGCAAACAAAATTCGGTCTAATGTTTCAGAATCAAAATGTGAGAAAACTGACTTCCCAACTCAAATACCATGATTTGCCTTGTTTTCTGAAGCTGCTAAAACCAAAAAACAACAAAACAACTTTTGCTATTCTCTACAAAAAATTCCTAAAGAAACAAATATTTTCCAGTTGTATTTGTATTTTTCACTGAAAATGGGGAACTTTCATAAAAAGGAACAAGATTTGAGGGGGTGAAAAAATTTCATCAAAAACTACATTTTTTGGGGGGTCAAGAAGCCATTTTTCCTATTGTAAAAAAGCCAGTACAACATTACTCCAGTAAATGAGATGCCAACTTTATCAGTCAAAGAAGGACAGTGGTCTGGTGAAGGGCATGAGCCGATTCATGTCTGAAAGGGGAGCAGAAGATGAAGGGAGGTCTACCTCACCTGTGCTACACCATTCTACTACTATGAACCATAAAACCCAGTATGCAGCTCCTGTTCCCAGCCCAGCATGTGCCAGTGCTGCTGCTACCAATTGCTGCTCACCAGTAAGACTGGAGCTTGGTGGGCTTCTGAGAAAAGAGGGCCAATGCAGCCAAGAGCCCAAGGAGCGTCGCGCCTGGTGGAGGATCCCATCATCCCCTTAAGCTGCCAGCCAGTGGGCTGACGCCCTCCAAGGACAGCGAGACCCAGCAGCTCCCCAGCAGAGATGTGCCACCTGCAGGGACCTTGAGCTCCACTCTCCTCCACCAGCCCGAAAATTTTTCAGATCAATCCTGACATCTTTCCCCCAGGGTCGGGGGGATCGCCTGGCGACCACACTCACACCAGCAGGGCAAATCAGGAGTTTGTCAGCCACAGCCATCTATTTAATACCCATTTCATCTGCCAACCTTTCTGTGCTTCGGAAAGGAAACCACCACACCAGACAAGACGTTTGTATGAGGCTGAATTCCTCCCTCAGATGTACACAAGCATCTTTACTGCCTGAGGATTCAGGTGGTAAACCTAGCTGGGAGAATTTGGCTCAGGTGTTGCCTACGTGATAGCCTCCAAACCTTTCCCTTTCTTGCCCAACCAATGCTATTTGTTCTGCTGTGTAATCAGGGCAAATGATATGCAAATGTGAAGCAGTGAGCCCTCTCTGGAGGGCATCTCTAAAAGCTCAGCTATCTTTAACATCTTTAAGGCTAGGACTTGGGAATAGTAAATCTTCTGATGACTATCTGCAATGGCTCCTGTGCTCCACACAGATGCTGCTGCTGCTGCCCCCACCCAGTGCTCAGCTATTCTTGGTGAGTGCTTGCAGAGCACAGCTGGCTTCACTCCTTCGCTTCCAGGGCTGCAGCTCGGTAGTGTTCAGGAAACACAATACGAGGGACTTCTCTTGCAACTTTTCTTGCTGTTTTTCACAGCGGATGAAAAATGGGCCCAGCTTCTCTGGAAGTCCATGCAAGCTCAGCCCAGTTCTGGATAACAGTCTAATCCCACAAAAGCACAGCACATCCCTCATTTCAGGAGCACTGCAGAGCATCAGATGAAGAATACATGCTGTACTTTCTCAGTGCCAAGGGAAAATGGTTACATCGTGATTATCTGATGATGAAAAAGAGAAATGCTTCGAAAAGTCCCCGAGCAGCGTCTTTCTCTGTGAGCGGAGTGTCCCAGCCTCGCCATCCCACCGGCTGTTTTGAACAAACACAGCTCGAGCGAGTGGCAGTGCAAGGTGCTGTGCAATCGGCCCCAGTGTTTGTGTACCTTTGGCAAATTTTAAATTGGGAGCAGCTGCTAGCAAACTAGCAGGGATGTTTTATAGCTTGCTGACAATGCCAGATTCTGCAGCTATTACAGTCTGTACTCAGTGGCATCTCTGGAGTATTCCGTTTTTACAAGCATTTCCCAACACACCACCAGGAATGCACAAGAACCGCTCATATTTATGCCATCAGGGACGAGGGTTGGTTCGTCCCCTGCCACAGTTGGCCCAGACATGCTCCTCGCATGAGCTCGGCAGGGAAGTGCTGGTGTCTGTCCTCACTGGGGGTTTTATGGAGGCCAAGTGATGGTATGTGGTAGTTGGTTCAGGGCACCAGCAGTGCATCTGTTATCAGATCTAGTACTCCCTCACTTGAGAAGTTATTTGTCTCATCAAGGGACAGTTTTCTTGTTTAGAAAGGCAGATTGTAATATTTATTTCCCAGCAGAGATCGGAAGCCTCATCAATCATTACTTAAGCAACTGAAGGTTTTTATTTGGATGAGGCTAAATAAGTGTAAAATTATGAAGGGGATTAAGACAGATTAAGGGGTGCCTGTTAGTCAGAAATGACTTCTGGTGGGCTGGGAATTTTCTGAAGAGGATAAAAACTCGACTTGCAACACCACAAAGCGAGGATCTTGTGCTACCGTATCACTCCCTTCAGCAGCTCCAGCAATGGCTAGGAAATCTGCTGCCCGACCTGCTGTCTGCAGGTCCGCAGCTGATGACAGCTTTAGCAACCACACTCAGCTGTCTCTGGAAGTGAGAGGAGTGAGAGCTCGTCAGTCTTTGCACCTGGCTGGAGGGTTTCACCCAGAAGCAAGTGGAGACGTGCCTCAAACCCTGCTTGCTGTCAGGTCTGGCACTGCTGTGAACTATCACTTTCAGCAGCTTCATGGCCCACGAGACCTTATCGCAGATCCACCACCTCCGGCACAGCATTTGGGGTTTTTTTTAAGAAAAGTTATCATCATTCTGAAAGAAAAAGTATCACATCCCCTCCCTGCGTGGTGTCACAATGGCGCTGCTACAATCCCTTTAAAGGGATGGTGTGCAAGTGCATAATTACACTTCATCAATACACTGTTTCATTCTTTATCACTTGAACTCATCTTGGTAAGTTTGGACTGGGGTCTCAGGACTGTGCTTTCCATTAGGAGTAAGTTAACACCACTCATCACAAAGCCCTAATACCGTAGTTCTCGGAATTCCTGTGTCTCAAAGGTGGCAGAAAATCAGAAAGTGCAAAGACTATGCACAGTGCCAGGGAATAATATAAAAAAAACCCCAAGCCTCAACCAAAATAATGCCAAACTCAGCATTTTATTTCTCTTTCCCTCAATTTTCTTGAAAATTGTGCAGCAGACAAGCATTGAAGACCAGATAACACACAAGCTACAGTTTCAAATTGCAAGACAGCACTGGATTACTTCTGGATCGGATGCT